>NC_134879.1:12992300-13087300 GCF_041734735.1 Babylonia areolata
TTACCTGCCATTGTCACTGCAGATCTACTGAGAAAAAGGGACGGGACAAAAAAGATGTTAATTAGATCGACACGGGGTAATTACCACAGGCAAGCAAAAGTCACTGCTGCCAAACACATCGGAAACTGCAGGCAGTAAACAGTGAAGCGAAGGCGGAAGGGAGAGGTTGCTATTTTTACTCGAACAAGTGGGATGTGACCATTTCTATCTGTGTTGGTCTGGAAGGGGGGGAGGGACAGACTTTGCGGAAGAGTCGATTATTCTGTTGGCGCTGCGACCTTCGGGAGTGCTCAAAATAGAAACAGCATGACTGGAAGTGGGGTGTGGTGGGGTGGGGATGTGGATAGAGAGGGTGGTGCGGGGTGTCTACTGTGTGTGGAATGGGGGACAGCCAATCCAATTACCGATTCTCTGGAGAGCTGGCACGTGCACAACTCGAGCGTCAAGTGGCATGCGATGTGCGAGAGTTCTCGAATTGTGCCTGTGGTTTTCGGGAATTTACTTGGAACCTAGACTGAGGCGGCAGTAACGGCGATAATACGGCTTAATTTGGGGTTTGGGGTCGGTTTTTCTTTCACACACTCCACAGATTATGCCCACACCTACCAAAGAGCATTATACATGCTCTGCCCCTATACAACAAACAGCACACCTATCACCACCTCCCTCCTCAGTCAAATGATGTAAGTGCCCCGCCCCTCCTCTCCAGATAAAATACGGAAGGTCTCTGAAAAACTCTTATATTTATCTGGATCTGTACATGCTGAACACAGAGCTAATAATTATATATGTTGTGCGTCAACCATTGGCAAGCTATAATAAAGAAAACATTTATTTTTAACCCAGAGAACGTTGATCAGAAGTAAGTAATTCCCAAAAGCTTTTTTTTTTTTTTCTCATCAAAAATAAGGAATAAAGAAAATGCAATTAAATAAGAAAAGAACCTTCCGAATAAAAAAAATTCTGGAAAAGCAGAAAATATTATATCTATGCTTGTGAAAGGAACCTCATGGAACTGGCAATGCATACGACAATGAAAAGAAGTTTTGCTTGGAGGGGGATGGCAGGGATGGTGAGTTAATTAGGGGAGCTTATATCACAGGTTGACATGAGCTTACAGCCAGGCTAACAGTAAGTGAAAGCTGTATGATCAATGGTTTCTCAGTTGTAATGGGAAGTCATTTATAGCTTAGCTTTTTGTGAAGGACTACGACTCTCAAACTAGGTGGCAAGATTGCACTGGCTCTTAGTGCTGCAGCTTTGGGGGCTAGCTGGCCTTTGGGAACCATCCAAGCGCCAACTATCCTAAAACCCTCTTGGCCGAGATAGTGGGGGTGTAACTTGAGCAAGACACTCTCCACTATGATCACATTCTTGCCCAGATAGTCGGAACAGCATTTGTCTCCTCTGCTGTTCTGATGGTCATTGTCGGGCATAACTGACTATCATATTATGTGTAAGAAAAGACTGCAATAGATGTAGGTTTTTTCTGATCTTTATACATAAACAAAATTTGAAATATTCAGGATAATGTTCTCGGTTGGATTGAGTTTCTTGAGGAATGGAACTCAGGTACTGTCATTTGCCAATGCTGAAACACACACACACACACACACAAAATCCTGCAATGTTCTTCTAGGTAGTTTTCTGGATCCCAAACATTTTTTTCTTAGCGAAAAAAAAAAAAACAAAAAAAAAAACAGGGGGTGGGACATGAAAGAGTAAAACATGAAAGCATTGAAAAATTAACATGAAAAAAAAATCCAAATATGCAATTCCAGAAAGAAATACAGAGTGATAAACTGAATAAGTAGCAAAAGGCCCTACCATAAATCACTGGGTCAAAAGGAATTTATGTTTGAGAATGTATAGCGTTATATCAAACTTCATGCTGATGATGTACAAGTATATTGCAGACTACTTAATTGTAAGAATGTGATCCTTCTTATAAAGAACAGCAAAATATTTGGTCAGTGGACTTGTGAGTGATGAATTGAATGTGGCAGCAAAAAAATGTAAAAAAACAACAACAACAACAAAACACACACACACACAAAGAAATACAAATTATAACACTGGCAATGACAACTCCAGTAACAAATGCAAACTCTTACTAAAGCGAACTCAGTGCAATGGGGTTTCTCCTTTAACATATTCCTTGCACTTGCACAGCCATTAACATGCACACACGCAAACACACAGTAAAGTCAAATAAAATTTCCACATATATTTTATTTCCTCTAACTAGTTATGTGATAAAAAAAAAAAAAAAAAAGCAATTATGCACATTCAGTAAATAGACCAACACCGGTATACTGAATACTGCAGAATTATCCGACAAGTACTTTGTACTCCTGCTGAAGTTTGGCAAGAGAAATAAGCCAAAGTATAAATGACAAAAAAATGCAAATTAATCATTAATCAAAATTTGATCATGCTCATCATGATTATGCAAGTGAAACATGATAAACTGTGATACTTTGTAGAGTCAAATGGAACACAGATTCTTGGTCTTTCAATTTGATCAAAGATTCCAGTTTAGTTTAACACTAATGAAACTTGCCGCAATTAATCTGTAAAAAACAAACAAACCAGTTTCTGATGATAATACTTTTGAACCACAAGCAACAGTCTATAAACAAATCCATCACAAATCCATCAGTTTAAAGCAATTTTATTGAAGAAATTAGTGTTCAGTCAAACAAAAGTGGACATGACTACCATTGTTGTCAATAGGAATTTCAAAACAATGTTTTGGGTTAAACCCTCTGCCTTTGCACACACAATTATGGAACTGAACACATGAGAATACTGGCCCCATTTGAAAATTACAATATCAAGAAAATTTAACTTTCAATAAGCTTTTTCTTAATGTTTGGACTGTGAGATGTTTAGCCTACAGACTAATTCTAAAAAAGCATGTGCTATCTGGACCTCACTGAAGATAGATTCTGTACTACAGGCGTCTGGTGTGTGACCTAACATCAACAGTTTCCTATGAACTGCCTGGTTGTGGCTGTGTATGGACTTGGAATGAGTGGCATGGGAGTTATGCTACTGAAAGCACTTCGGATGGCCGGCCGTACAGTGTGATGGCTCCTTAACACTGCACCCACTGGTGATGTTTTAGAACATGATTTGCCATATGATTTTTGTCATGTAACATACAATTTTGTAAGAGGCATTCCTCTAAGTTTGTTCTATCAGTTTGGAAAATATGCTTCTGCTATAAACTGTTGTGCAGAATCATCCTTGATGTGAAAATGGAAAGGGGTGGGGGCCTGGGGGGGTTTGGGGGGGGGGGGGGGGGGGAAGCAAGGGGCAGAATTCTTGAGCAAACTGTCTTCTTGAGCAAACTGTCCCATAACAACTGATAATATTGATTTCATTCATTATTGCCACAGTTGATTAATCAAAACTAGCATCCCTGATAGACACACACTTTCTCTCTCATGCACTATTTACTCTCAAACCCTGATGTTTGTGCTTGTTTTGTGATTGGGTTTCCTGGATCTTAACCAAAAGATACATTTTATTGATAAATAACTGTGTGAGTCACTTACCTCAGTGAATTTGGAGGGACAGAATTTGAGGTTATTAACCCAGCAAAACTTTTGATTTGGTATCTATTGACTATGCATGCCAGTTTTTGAAATAAACACCACAAGTTGGAGATCACTCTCAAGAATTGAAAGATATTATCACTGGTATAAATTGATTATATCACATGTAACATATACACATACATAGTGAATTTAACACATGTGTATTTTTACACAAACCCAAACATACACATTCATGCATATACATGTGTGTCTCAAATGTACAAATAATCACATACACACCACACATGCACACACACACACACCACACACACACATACATACACTTCCATACTAGTTCTGTTAGGTACTGTACAGACTGAAGCCTTTCTGTGACAAAGACAAAGACATTTTTTATAATAATGATGTTGGTGTGATGATATTCATTCACTCATCCTAGCACCACTGCCTATTGCACAAGATTGACACACCTTCAATGCATGCATCACACTCGTAAAGCAATAAATAAATCAAAATAAAAGCGAGGCAGGATGGACAGAGGGACTTCAGATAATAATCACCATAATCATTTACATAATCAGACAGGTATTAAAAGCAAATCAACCACATAAAAAAAAAAAAAAAGATGTGCATGATTATTTCCATGTATGTCAAAATATTAGTAATAATAATACCTCTCTCCCTCTCCCCTCCAATCACACACAAGTACTAACACAATCTTCATTAAAACATAATATATCAAATATATCGAAACTCTTGAACAAAATTCACCCTCCCTCACACAAAAACACCCACCAGCACACCCAAATTTTCACTGAATGACAGACTGAGAGAAGAAAAAGGGGACAGAGAGAGAGAGAAGCTGGAAGACATGGTGGAAGGAAATAGAGATAAAAGGGGAGAGAGAGAGGGGGGGGGAGAGAAAGTGGAAGACATAGTGGAAGGAAATAGAGATAAAAGGGGAGAGAGGGAGAGAGGGGGAGAGAGAGAATCTGGAAGACATAGTGGAAGGAAATAGAGATAAAAGGGGAGAGAGAGAGGGGGGAGAGAGAGAAGCTGGAAGACATAGTGGAAGGAAATAGAGATAAAAGGGGAGAGAGAGAGAGGGGGGGGAGAGAGAAAAGCTGGAGGACATAGTGGAAGGAAATAGAGATAAAAGGGGAGGGAGAGAGAGGGGGGGGGGAGAGAGAAGCTCGAAGACACAGTGGAAGGAAATAGAGATAAAAGGGGAGAGAGAGAGAGAGGGGGGGGGGGGGGGGGGAGAGAGAGAGGGGGGGGGAGAGAGAGAAGCTGGAAGACATGGTGGAAGGAAATAGAGATAAAAGGGGAGAGAGAGAGGGGGGGGGGGGGGGGGAGAGAGAGGGGGGGGGAGAGAGAGGGGGGGGGAGAGAGAGAGAAGCTGGAAAGGAAATAGAGATAAAAGGGAAGAGAGAGAGAGGGGGGGAAAGAGAGAGTAGCTGGAAGACATAGTGGAAGGAAATAGAGATAAAAGGGAAGAGAGGGAGAGAGAGAGGGGGGGAGAGAGAAGCTGGAAGACATAGTGGAAGGAAATAGAGATAAAAGGGGAGAGAGAGAGAGAGAGAGAGAGAGAGAGAGAGAGAGAGAGAGAAGCTGCAAGACATGGTGGAAGGAAATAGAGATAAAAGGGGAGAGAGAGAGAGAGAGAGAGAGAGAGAGAGAGAGAAGCTGCAAGACATGGTGGAAGGAAATAGAGATAAAAGGGGAGAGAGAGAGAGAGAGAGAGAGAGAAGCTGGAAGACATGGTGGAAGGAAATAGAGATAAAAGGGGAGAGAGAGAGAGAGAGAGAGAGAGAGAGAGAGAGAGAGAGAAGCTGCAAGACATGGTGGAAGGAAATAGAGATAAAAGGGGAGAGAGAGAGAGAGAGAGAGAGAGAGAGAGAGAAGCTGCAAGACATGGTGGAAAGAAATAGAGATAAAAGGGGAGAGAGAGGGGGAGGGGGAGAGAGAGAAGATGGAAGACATAGTGGAAGGAAATAGAGATAAAAGGGGAGAGAGAGAGATGGATGGATGGATGGATGGATGGATGGTTTATTCATATAAGGCCATTGCCCCTCATGAATGGGGTAAACAGTGTACAACAATATAGTATCTGCATTTGACTAATAATCATAATCTTAATCCTAATGAGTTCAGCAATCATGAAGTCATTACCGATCGCAACTGGAATGCCTTGTATAAATAAATTGAAAAATTCCTTACAATCCTTTCATTACAAGAAGCCATAAGTAAGCTTAACCGTAGCTGACTTGGATACCTATAGAATTTTGATGGAATATATCGTGTTCTCATATCAGTCAATACTGGACAATATAAAACAAAATGCAACTCATCTTCTTTTCCAGTTTTGCATAATGGACAAACTAAATCTTTTTCGGTATGCTTACTATAACGTATTCGATGTTGAGCAATTTTAGAGATACCAAATCTAAACTTAGTCATGACAAATTTCAAGTGTCTATCTAAATCCATTCGCAGGTACAATTTAATATCATGAACAGTACAAAACGCTCGATATATTTCAAATCTATCGCTACTTTTAATATGAGAGTCCCACTCTTGCCATCTGCATACAATTAATCTGTCTTTAAACTCATTTATAAACGATCTAACATCTTGAACACCTTGATTTTCCCATACATATCCAAAACCAAACTGAAACAATTTACAACGGACATTCGAAACCCAATTTCTCTTATTTCTTGCATCTAGGTCAAGTAACATTCTATAAGCTCTACGTGGTAACCTATATTCCTCCAACCTAGTCAATTTCAGCCAGTAACGGATACAGCGTATAATACAGTTTATGTAAATAGGATATCTATTGGTTTCGCCATAAATTAAATCATTGGGCGTTCGTGTGTCAACCCCTAAAAATTTCTTCAGAGCAAATAAGTGAACTTTTTCACATTGACGGCATGCATCGTCAAGGCCCCATAGTTCTGAACCATACTGAACAATTGGCTGAATTTGATAATCAAACAGTTTCAATAATAAGTCTAAGTTGTTATTTTTAAGTAGATTAAGTTTTTTCATTATACCCAGTGAAGCATTCTTTGCTTTACTCGTAAGATCATCACATGCTGCTGTGAAACTAAGTCTAGTAGAGAAGATTATACCTAAATATTTATAAGCATTTACAACAGGCATCACAGCGTTATTAAATGTCCACCTTTCTCTTTGTGCTAGATAACCACCTTTCCTAAACACAATTATATTGCTTTTATTCAAATTAACTTTTAGATCAAGGGAAAAAGCTGCCCGCTGTAAGCTATTCAATTGTGTTTGCAATCCTACTACAGTTTCTGATAACAGTGCAACATCATCTGCTAATAGCAAAATAAAAAGTTCAAAATAATCAGTTGTAAACAGAGCGCCATGTTTGCTATTTTCAATAACTTCTACTGCTAGTTCGTTTATAAAAAGAGAAAACAAAATTGGGCTACACACGTCACCCTGCTTTACACCATATGTACACTTAATATAATCAGTCAGTTTAAACCCACACCGTATTTTAACTTTAACATTATTGTACATACTTTTAATACAGTTATATAACTTGCCTTTTATTCCCTTTTTTGCTAATACTGCCCAAAGAATCTTCCTGTTAATAGAATCGAAAGCTTTCTCGAAATCAATAAAAGCAACATATAACTTCCTGTTCAAAGAAAACTGTTTTTGTACCATAGCCAACAAAGTAAACATATGATCAATCATTGAATAATTTCTTTTGAATCCGGCTTGATGTTCACCAGTTATGTTGTTTTCTTCAGCCCACTCTTGTAAACGGTGGTTAATGACTGTACTGTAAATTTTACTGCTAACATCATTTAAAGTAATACCTCTGTAATTATTAGGGTCGGAGAGAGAGAGAGAGGGGGGGAGAGAGAAGCTGGAAGACATAGTGGAAGGAAATAGAGATAAAAGGGGAGAGAGAGTGGGGTCTGGATTGTACGTCAAAGTAAAAACACAATACTTAACATAAAGAGCAAACAGACTTGTACTCAAGTTTAAAAAGCATATCATAAAACTGCACAAATCTTTCCACTAACATTTCACACACAAAACTAATAAAACACACACACACACACATGCACATGCACGCACACACACACACACAAATTCCACAAAAATGAAAAAGACTTTTAAAAAATCCCAAAAAAATCACCCTCTCATTCACAAATATGCCCCAAAACATACTATTACTCATATATCATGAAAGCAAAAGAGTGAGAGAGGTGAGAGAGGGAGGGAGAGGCAGAGAGACAAAGGGGCATTAACTCTCTCCATACGAACGGCGAAAGAGACGACGTTAACAGCGTTTCACCTCAATTACCACCATCAAAATATTACAAGCGGAAGGCTCTTACACTGAAGAGGTGAATGTTGACAAAGAATACCACAATTCTGACGACGGAAGCTAAAGGCTGGGTCATTGAGACACCCACTGGACATCCGAGGGGTCTGTGTAGAGGAGAAGAGAGGACTGGCCGTATTGAGTGAGTTAAAGAAGGGAGACAGAGAATGGGGGTGGGCTGCACATCAGAATGACAGGAAAGAAACCCTGAAACTAATCAGCACCATACTGTCTGAAGAGAACTGAACAACAGGGACTGTAAAACAGAGAGGCCTTGTAGAGGGGTGGATTTAAAGAGTTGTTTTCTTGACCTCCAGCTACAAGTCAGTGGTAAAGATGCCGTTCTCTGCTCCGATGGCCCCCATAATGGGCCCCACAGTGCCAGGTAAGCCCCGCCCACTTGAAAAGAAAACTGAAAGCAGAGAGTTCAGTACTTCTTCTTCTTCGTTTGTGGGCTGCTGCAACTCCCACGTTCACTCTCATGTACGCAACTGGGCTTTAACGTGTATGACCGTTTTTAACCCGCCATGTAACCAGCAGTACTCTGTTTTTCGAGGGTGAGGTCAGTTCTTCTTCTTTTTCTTCTTCTTCTGCGTTCGTGGGCTGCAACTCCCACGTTCACTCACATGCATACGAGTGGGCTTTTACGTGTATGACCGTTTTTACCCCACCATGTAGGCAGCCATACTCCGTTTTCGGGGGTGTGAGGTCAGTTCAAAAGAGGCTTTTGTAAAGGGGTTGTTGGAAAATGATTTCTGCTCAGTTCCAGCTACAGTCCTGAGCTGTACAAGTGCAAATCTTTCTGCCCTCCCATGATGAGCCCAATGTTGCCGGGCACTCCGGCCCACATGGAAGAAAACTGGACGGCGGGCACTCTGAGTGGGCAGGCTGGGTAAGGGGGCGGGATGGAGTTCAGCAGCTGACCACTCTCCAAACACCAGACCTTCGTGTAGCAATCTGTCCCAGCTGTGGAAAAAAAAAAAAAAAAAATCAAATCATTAATCATAATTCATATTACAGTGATAGACTTTCTCTCTCTCTCTCTATCTCTCTCTCACTTATCCACATGTCAGCTAAGTAAAATATATGGTTGTATAATTCAGAGTCCAAGCAAAATGGTAATGTACCTGAAACTGTCTGTTATTGTTGACAATGTTAGGAGTCTGATGACTTATGAACATTAAACCATCTGGAATCTGGAACCCCTCTCTCTCTCTATACACACACACACACACACACACACACACACACACACATACATATATCTTGTTGTTGTTTGGTTGTTGTTGTTGTTGTTTTTACCAAACCAAATATGTTGATGGATTGGTGTAGAAAGAGAGACAGGGTGGTGAAAGAGAAAGGGTGAGGGAGGGAGGGAGAGAGAGAGAGAGGGGGGGGGGAGGTAGGGGGGGGGGGGGGGGGGGGGGGGGGGACAGAGAACATATTTGTTTATTGAGGGAAGTGGAATAAGCATGCATGCTTCTTTACATCAAGCCCCTTACACACGCTAACAAAGGCACAGACACTTATTTTGATATTTAATACTGTTATTTGTATTTACACTGTTGTAGGTTAATACTTGTTGATATGCATATACATATTCTCCTTCCCATGACAACTCATTCAATACACACCGCAACCTCTTTAGACTTTTTTTTAATAATATACTTTTTCTCTGATACATAACATGAACTTTTTTTTTATTTTTTTTTTTACACTAATATTCACATGCATTCCCTTTCCTTTATACACTACTTTACTCCTTTCCGTCTAAAAACACTTATAGTGAACAGACGTTAAACTGAAGAAAACACAGACACAGACACAGACACACACACACACACACAGAAACAGAGAGAGAGACAGAGAGAGAAATTTACATCCACTGGCCCAGAGTTACACTGAATCAGTTCAGTACTTTACACACAGACAGAGGCTGACAGACAGACTCATGGAAACTGGCAAGTTTGTCCACAGCCACTTGGGAAGCTTCACTGGTGTTTTGGCAAACACAGCGTAAACTGAAGTGTCACAAAACCATTTCCTTGTTTTGCCTCAAAGACAAAAACAAAGTTCAGGCCAAACAATATCAGTTATGAACTGATACTGGTAAATGTAGAGAATTCCCCCCCCCCCCCCTTGTCATATCTAAACCAATCTCTACCAGTATTCATGAGAAAATGCTATTCACTCATACATCAATATTACACACACACACACACACACATGTGCGCACACACACACATACATGCTTGCACACACACACACACACACACACACAATGCAGTCTTGGATAACAATGTTTTCCGAGACTGAAAAGAATTTTCAGAAAAAACTGAACAAAAAGGAAACGCCAGTTCACCTGCGTACAACACCGACTGCGAATCATCAATGTGAAATGGCAGGTGGCGCCAATTGTTGCACAGGCCCTCATAGTTCATCTCTGTCTTGCAGGTACGCAAGTCCCATTTCTTGATCTGAAATTCATAATAACAATAATGATGATAACGATAATATTCATAATAATAATAATGACAATAATGATAATATCAACGATAATAATAACACGTAATAGGTGATTTATATCGCACCTTTGATTAACCTACAATAATGCTCAAGACACATCACATCAGTATAATACTTTGATAAAAAAACAACAACATTTTTACATGAAAATCATATATCATAAGTGGGATTTCTATTCATGACCGTCTCTGCCCCCATCCATAACTCCATTATGTGCGACACACAGTCACGTCAACTTAGCGAACGTCCAAATATCATCCATGTGATCACAACACCAAACACATGTGTTTGCACACTTGAATATATGCATACACACATGTGCACACGCACACACGCACACACACATACAGACACATTCGTCTAATATCACTTACAGTGAAAAGACGTTAAACTAAAGAACGAACAACATACAGACACAGACACAGACATGCACAGACACACACAGACACACACACACACACACATATACGAACACTGCAAACATGTGGAAAAATGAATTCACGGTAAAACAAATAGATGAAAATAAAAAAGCCACAAACACAAACATCTTAGATACAAACAAATAAACACGACACCAAAATACAAACAAGGCCTGCCAGTTTTACAGATCTAATCAGAGCAGATCATATTGGGATTCTGCTAGATTTTTTCCCCCCTTTAACATTTCACATGAAATGATCTTATCATTATTTCAATTTCCTTTCATTCATTCATTAATAGTCACTGACTTTTAAATTAAAAAAAAAACAACAACAAAAAAACCCACAAAAACACACACCAACCCCCCCCCCCCCCCCCCCCCCCCACTATTTTTAGCTTTATCCCCTACTTTCTCAAGTCCACTTTGGTCCCATGGGTTAGCAGATGTGGGGCAAAGCATATATGGACCAGTCCATACATTGATGACTGTGATGCTTCCTTCAGTCCTTGAATGTTGATTGTTCGTTCTTTGCTCTCCTTTGCTGTTCCTCATATCTGGAACAACCTTCCTTGTCATATCCATATCCATGCATCCGATTCTAGCTCTGTTTTTTTGCTCATCACTAAAAACTCAAAAGAGTCATCTTTTTTAAAACCTATCTATAAACTAAGCACTTCTCAGCTTCTTTTTTTGCTCAAACACCATCCATGTCAGCACACTTTGGATGTATTAAGAATGGGAGAGAGAGAGAGTGGTGGGGGGTGGGGGGGGGGAGGGAGGGGTTTTGAGAAAGAGTGGTCATGAATGATTTATGTAATGTGTAATATTTTCTTTCATGTAAAGCGCCCTGAGCTCTTAGAGAGAAAGGGCGCTATACAAATGTGCACTGTCATTATCATCCTTCTTCTTCTTCTTTTTATTATTATCATTATCAAAACTGAGACAGACAGAGAGAGAGAGAGAGAGAGAGAGATTCCAGATAGTTTATTCATGTATAGGCCTAGGCCAAGACAGAGAGAAAGAGAGTGAGTGAGAGAGAGAGGGGGGGGAGGGAAGAATGAATTCTGAATGAATGACTGAATGAATGAATGAATGGTTTATTCATTAAAGGCCAAGGCCCCTAAATGAAGGGGTATGTAACAAAATAATTATAGTCATATCAAATAAAATAATTTAAAAAAAACCCAAAAAAACCCAGTCTGTTATGAACACAGTGCCTCTCTTACCTTAAATGCCCGATATGAAAATACACAGATTTTTCACCACCTTTTCATATGTTGAAGACATCAGCATATTGAAACAGAAGAGAGCAGGCTGCCTCTGATATTTTTCTGGGATAAACTGTTGCCTTAAACACTGAGGAAAGAGAGAAAGAGAGTGTGAGAGAGAGAGAGACAAGAGACAGAGACAGAGAAAGAGGGGCAAAGAGACATAGACATCATAGACAGAGAGACTCAGAGAGATAGAGACAAACAGAGACAGACAGATATATACACAGGCAGAGAATCTCAGACAAAGAGTGAGCGACATTCACAGGTTACCTGTCCATGGTTGTCGCTGGTATAGATGTGGTGCTCATCAGGAGACAGCTTCAGATCACAAACACTTTTCCGGTGTCCATGAGTCATAAGCATGATGGGTCGCCTGGTTTCTCTTCGGACATCATGCATCAGGACAGCACCGTTACGAATTCCGCAGAACAGCAGATTGCCGCCATCAACCTATACACAACATCAGTGAATTGTTTAATTCTTTTTTTTCTTTACAAATAAGTACAAATGTAACTTACAATACTGGAAAATATTAACTTTTGTAGTTGATGCATAGTTTCATCAGGACAGCACCGTTATGGATTCCACAGAACAGCAAACTGCTGCCATCAACCTTCAGACAACACCATCAGTACACACTCTGTTTATTTATTTATTTATTTTTTTACAAATGTATGATAGTCAGTCATGTCCAAAAATGACCATCAGAACAGCAGAGGAGGTAACTGCTGTCCTGATGATCTGGGCTCGAATTTGATTTAAGTGGAGTGTCTTGCAGCTTTCATCATGCTCAAGAACATCTGGGCATCTGGAGCAATCAGTATGAAAACCAAACTCCGCATCTTCAACTCCAATGTGAAGTCAATTCTGCTCTATGGATGCGAGACATGGCGGACAACACAGACAATGCAGCAGAAGATTCAGACATTCTTCAACACTTGTCTGAGGTGCATCTACAAGATCCGATGGCAGGAGAAGATCCGAAACGAAGATCTGTGGGAGCGAGCGGGACAGGAACCAGCGGCCAAGCAGATACTGCGGAGGAAGCGGGGCTGGATCGGACACACCCTCAGAAAACCAGCGTCCAGCATCACATGCCAAGCCCTGACCTGGAACCTGCAGGGAAAGAGGAAGAGAGGCCGGCCTTGCAACAGCTGGAGGCGAGACACTGAGGCAGAGCTGAAGCAGCAAGGGACCAATTGGACTGGAATGGCCAGAACAGCCCAGAACAGAGTGCGATAGTGAGGAGTCGTTGATGGCCTTTGCTCCACCAGGAGCGATGGGCAAAATGAATGAATGAATGGAGTGTCTTGTATCTGTATTTGTATTTCTTTTTATCACAACAGATTTCTCTGTGTGAAATTCGGGCTGCTCTCCTCAGGGAGAGCGCATCGCTAAACTACAGCACCACCCTTTTTTTTTTTTTTTCCCGCATGCAGTTTTATTTGTTTTTCCTATCGATGTGGATTTTTCTATAGAATTTTGCCAGGAACAACCCTTTTGTTGCCGTGGGTTCTTTTACGTTCGCTAAGTGCATGCTGCACACGGGATCTCGGTTTATCGTCTCATCCGAATGACTAGCGTCCAGACCACCACTCAAGGTCTAGTGGAGGGGGAGAAAATATCGGCGGCTGAACCGTGATTCGAACCAGCGCGCTCAGATTCTCTCGCTTCCTAGGCGGACGCGTTACCTCTAGGCCATCACTCCACTTACAAGTTACATCCCCACTCTCTCAGCCAAGAGGGACCAAGGACAGTCAGTGTTGGGATGGTTCCCAAAGGCCAATTAGCCCCCAAGGCTGCAGCACTAAGAGCCAGTGCAATCTTGCCTCCTCGTTTGAGAGTCACAGTCCTCCAGAAAAGACTAACTGTAAATGAATTCCCATTGCAACTGAGAAACCACTGATCATACAGCTCTCACTTTTGCTGTTGGCCCAACTGTAAGCTTTACAAATATGTACAGAGGTATCAATGATACTGGAAAATATCAATATTTTGTAGTTAATGTATAGTTTGCTTCTGGTTTTTAAAAATTCAAATATATGTGCTGGTGTGGCTGATGATAAAGGAAGATAATAGTTTTCTGAACACATCAGCAGGATTATTTTCCCTCCCTTTTTTGTTGTTTTTGTTGTTGTTGTTGTTTCTTTGTTGTTTTATTCCACAACATGCAGAAATAGCATCAACTCAAATAAGCTTAATCTTCAAGTAGTTAAAAAAAAGTTCTATTTTTCTTTTTTTTTTTTTCTTAAGTAATGCTAATTATATGATTTAAGTAAAACATTAAGTAAACTAATCCTAATGTAGCATTAAACACCACAAACACACATTTTTCATTTTGATAGAGGAGGGTGTCGATATGCTTATGTGTGTGTGTGTGTGTGTGTTTAGAATGGGTACAGTGCTCCATTGGTGTAATAATGAGAAATGATTGCTGGCAACAGGAAATTCATCAAAAAGAGCAATGACTACTTAATCAGTGATTGGTGAGCAGTTTCTTATCATTTTTTAAAATTATTTTTAAAATTATTTTTTCTCTCTCTCTTTCTTTCTTATTCTGTGTTAAATATAAGCGCGTTGGGTTACGCTGCTGGTCAGGCATCTGCTTGGCAGATGTGGTGTAGCATATATGGATTTGTCTGAACGCAGTGACGCCTCCTTGAGCTACTGAAACTGAAACTGAAATATAAGTCTGAAACCTGCCATTCACGGGACTAACATATAGTAACAACTTTCCTGTTACACAGTGCAGTTGTCAACAAAGAGGAGAACTATCATGAAATAATATTTTCTAAACTTTCTCATTTACACTTTGACTTACTGTCTAAACTTCTTTAAAAATTAATTATGAGTTCTTTTTCGTTTCTTATTGTTTGTTGTTTTTGTTTTTTGTCATACAGTTTTGATTAATTCTTTATTTTAATTTCTTCCTGTTTATATCACCCATCTCTGACAGCTTTGGGAAGTCTTTTCTGTCAGTCATATTCTGCAGTTTTCAACCATTGCCACACATGGATCACAGCAAAAGAACAAATTCACCTTAACCCATTCAGTGCCACCAAAGAATTTTGTAATGAAAAAAAAAGTGCTCTCTCTTTGCCAGGGAATTTTGAGGATTCAGGGGTAATCATTTTTTTAATAAAAAATCTTGTACAAAAACTATAAAAGATACAGAACTGAAGTATTTGATACTGAATTTATGAAGGAAATTGAATGATGATTCTAAATCTGGGCTTTCTTTTCCTCAAATATTTTGAATCTAGATAGCAATTTAGACATTTCAAAGTGAAGATAATAATTCTTATGTTATAAAAAAAAAAAGTCTATTTCCACCTCTACAGAATGACACCCAAAAAGAAAACAAACAAAATACAAAAGGAAATAGCATAGGTCTAATTATACCTGTAATTATAAATAAAAGAATTAAAAAAAATAAATAAATAAAACAACATAAGTTTATGATAACAAACTCTTGTAGCCATGTAAGTGAATAACCATCTCAGCATGTGAGCAACAACAAACGTGGGTTCAGTCTTATCATGTTCACAGAAAGTGAGCCGTCAACTCAAGCTTTTCGCTTTTCTCACACCTAAGAGCATCCCAGTTTTTGAGGAGAAAAGTGCTTTAATGATGTCCCCTTCCTCCTGGTTGTAGCTGATCTGATAATAAAATTCGAAATACTCAAATAGATGCAAGACATAAGTGGATGTTTTAAAGGTACTATGGCAACACTTTAAGCAGGACATCAGGTAATGTCTTATAGACACTGAACAGGTTAAAAAGAAAAGATAATGGTTTGTTAAATAAATTCATCAATTACATCTCTGATATCTGATATGTCCGAAGTGGATGAAACTCGAATATGTCAGACATAAATTGCTCTATCCCTTTCAGAGAATTTACACATTCTCCAGTTGCTGCCTTTGAAGGGTTTAACCACTCCACCCCCACAATAATTCTGTTCAACCTTCTTTATTTCTTAAACATTCCAAATCATTCATTAGCTAACTCACCTTAGAAAATGCCTGAGACAAAACCTTGTCTCTGTGAGTATCAAGCTCCCAAAACTGACCAGTGTTGACATCAACAACTTTGCATCCTCGTTCCAGTCCAACACCAAACTGTGGCTTGCAAGCATTCCAAGTACATGTCCACACATTACTTTCTCCAAGTACAAAATCCACATGCTGTCTCCCATCACTCAGGGTGTCCATTGAGCAAATGCATGCAACACTCCTACAGGAACTAGAGCGCATTTTGGATGTGTACAAAATACCGTTTTCATATGAAGTCCCCGAACAATCCGCCCAACACAGGCTGGTGATTTCACCCCAAGTACGTACAACTGAGCTGGTTAAGCTGATTTCTAATGCCAGCTCTCCACACTGTCGTTTAGCTCGATGTTTGACAGTCATGACCTGAATCTGCTGCAGGGCTGTGCCAGAGACTGACCACATGCACACCAGCTGGTCATTGCCTTTGTTAGCCACCATGTGGGTCATGTGATCCAGGTGCTCGCAATATTCCTCTGACGGGAACACACTGCGAGAATCCGTCCTGCTCAGACTTGATGCTGTGCTGAGCACCAGAGTTTTGTACAGTCTGCTATCCCCCACTTTTCCTCTTTCATGGCTGTTCAGCAGCAGCCTTGACACAGAATGATGACAGGACAAGCTGGAAGATTTGCAAGAGAACTTTGAGGCTGGTCTCTTTGTGGCAGGTGAAGTCGTAAGAAACTGTTTCACAGGACGATCATGGAGTTCTGTGATTAAAGTTAAGAAAAAACAATTCTCATAGGATTTTTTATATATAAAGCTGGAAATTATGGGACAAGACATTGTTTGTAAAATCTTAAAGTTAAAAAAAAAAAAGACTAGAAATTGTGGTCAAAGAAAAGATCATCATTAAAACTGACAGTAATTAATAATCAAGTGTGTATGGCAAGCATCTGTCCAGAGAAGTTGAGGATGCAAGAATGAGGATTCTTCAAAAGGTGCATCTTGCTGCAGCACTTATAAATAATTTGTTGGTATTAATGGAAAGCAACATAATCATCATACTGAACATAGTAACAGTAAACACATACCGGGTATATAAGATAAAGAAAAAAATTGGATAATAATAAACATTAAAACACTCTGTCACTCATGCATGATGTACAGATAGTGTAGCTCATGACTACATTACAAAATCATTTGACCCAACATTAACCTGAATTGTGAAAGAAATTGTGAAATAAATCACTTGAATGAAAAATAGGAAGAAGAACAAGAAGAAAGAAAGAAAGAAGAAGAGGAAGAAGAAAAAAAACCATGGACACTGATCAATCATGAAAGGATACTCTGAGAACCTGATGAAGGATGAGGCACTGTGGAATCTGAAATAAATGAGTCTTTGGAGCCACCATGCATTCTAAGTCTCTTCTGAGATTGTTCAAAGTCTTGTCTCTTGCAGGTGCCACTTCTTGATCTCTTTCTCCGTCTGTCTCTCCGACTGCTGGTGTGACTTCTTGATCTCTCTCTCCGTCTGTCTGTCCGGCTCCTGGTGTGACTTCTTGATCTCTCTCTTAGTCTGTCTCTCCGACTGCTGGTGTGACTTCTTGCTTTCTCTCTTTGTCTGTCTGTCCAATTGGATCTGGGTCTTTTTCTGTCGGCCAGAGACTCACTGACTGGTGAATGATAACTGTTATCCTTCCTATGATAATGCTGAAATCTACTCTGACTTCTGTCATGATAATATGAACTGGAATGGTGGTATGCTATTCTGTAGCTATCCTCATAGTTCTGTCTTTGACAATCTCGTTTGTGGTAATTGTCAGAAATCCAGGTGCGTCGTCTATGATCATTAGCTGATCTAACAGTATCACAGTTGTGCTTATACGAGCTGATGTCCCTTTGAACTGGGCACCTATCTTTTTCATGATCACTGGGTCTTATCATGCAACAGTGTCTATTTCTGCTGCTCTGAATGTCACTGTCACCTTGAAATGAACCGTTTACAGATTTGTGTGTTCTGAACACATCGTCATTTGAGGAGGAACCTGGTGTACAGCTTGGACTACCATGACTGCCATAATTCAGTTCACTTCCTGTATTTCTTATACCCAAAACATTAAAGATTTTGTTTTTGTCTAACTGTCTGTCATAATCCTGACCATTCCTAGGTCTAGCACTTCTAGCATCTGGATGATTTGCTTTGGTTGGTGAGAACATAACATAATTTCCAATGCAATGCTGATCTTGGTCCTGATGATGTCCATGAGATTTCATTTTCAAACTGTTCTGTTCTAATGTTTAGTGGATCTCCACTACATGAAGAACTGCTGCTGTGTTGGTCACTATGGTATCTCTTCAATCTCCAAGTTCTGTGAATGTATCTTCAGTATGGGTTTCTACCTGAAACAAAAGTGAAAGAACAGTGTTGCTGAAAGTCATGAAATATTGAATTCCCGAGGAAAAAAAATCAACAAAAAAACAAACCCCTAAAACCCCTTAATACACATCTTTTTTAACCCTGAAAATTAGCTCCGATATTCTGCTCAACCACCATGGTCTGTTTATTTTGATACTCATAGAACAAGTAGAACTGAACCTGACATCTGCATAATGTTCCAGTTGACACGAGGTGCTACAGACATACCTCCAGCACGTCAGATATGATGGAGGATTGCAAGTGGTCCAGTCTTCAGGACAGGAGATGGACAGCACGCCTTGCTGTGCTTTATAAAATCCACCACAACCTGGTCCACGCTGACCATATCGGGAGCAAGTTAGTTCCTGCTACACCATGACAACGCCGCTGTTATAGCCAGCAGTTCAAGCTCCCACAGTGTCGAACCCAGTACTTACAATTCTCACTCCCCACAAGGACCATCAGGCATTGGAACAATTTACCAGAAAACGAAGTGATGGCCAAGACTAACGACACACATGTCAAGGGCCTCCAAATTTCAACTTCAATAGGGCAGCACTTTTTTTTCTTCCAGGGCCTAAACTGGGAGCGTTTAACGGTGGTGTTTTTTCTCCATTTGTTTTTTTATTTTCTGCCAGACTCCTCTTTTTGAGTAACAGAATAATTAGAATGATGATTTTGGTGGTCGTTAAAGAAAACGCCGAGAATGAAAGCCATAGGGAAAGTCTGTTTACATTTCAAAAATGTGGTCATTCTTTGTATCTATATCACATCAAGCTATAGTTACACTGACACGTGAGAAGGGGGTCTTAGGGTGAAATGTGGCGACACAATAACTCGACAGTGCAAGCGTTAAACGGTGCAAAATTATGTACACACGTGGCCAACTTGTTGGTCTTGTTTTGACAAGGAAGAGATTTGCTCGTGGGCCTGCTGCTTGTATGTGACGTTCTTCTGTGGTGCCATAAAACTTTTTCTGTGTCCATCTCATCATTTGCTAAAGGCTCTGAGCAATCCTACCTCAAATACAAAAACACCACCAGCTACTTACGGTTCAACACACATCAGCTCCTCTGTCCACTGTAACCGCGTGGAAGAGTTTACAAACGGAAGTAAAAGTCTAGGTCGAGGACGATGGTTAACTTCCGGGATCAGTGTCAGTTGCAGTTTCTATTTCTCAAGGAATCATCACTGTGTGTTCGGTTAGTCCATGTACGCCACACAGCATCTATTCGGCAGAAGCCTGACCAACTATATAACCCAACACACTTGGTCAAGATTTTAATGTATGTTTGTGTATTTGTTTTTCTAGATTGACAGTTAATCTCATCACATTAATAACCATTCTGCCACTTTCCTCCCAATACAGGGGTATAATAAAAAGAATAAAAAATAAAACATTACATTTTTCTCTTCCAATGCAAAAGAAAACGTTTCGCCTTCTCCAAGAACACGGAAATGTTTTCGAGGTTTTTTTCGCAGAAAAAGGGCAGGGGATATTTCCGTTTTTGTGGTTGTTTGGCTGGTGGCTTTTCCTGCAACGAGCACGTGTAAAGGTAGACAACTCTAAACAAGACATTGGTTGACCGGAGGTTCCCGTCGACACATGGAAAAGTGCGGTTGTCAACAGGCAAGGGTCAGATATGTCAGCGAGGATAGAATCGCGTGTTCTATCTAGAATATATTAAATAAATAAAAGCAAATGATATAATTTTATCGTTTTCCTGCAGTTAGGTCATATCGCAGTGAACGAAACAGGTCGGCTTGCAGTGGTCATCCGCTGCTGTGACATTGAAAGTTCGCCTGTAAGGTGCAGTAACTACAGATATATATGATGAAAGAATTTTCCATTTGTGTTGAGATGAAGTTGCTTTTTACCGACACCCCCCGTTTCCCACCCTGTCTCTCGCTGTATATGAAGTAAATGAGCCTCATTCTTAGTCTGTCTTTGTCAGTGCACATGTGACTGTGTGTGTGTGTGTGTCCCCTACCCTTTCTTTCCCCCCTCAGTTTTCTTGGATACATATTGCAAGCATTTCACTTTGTGTGACTATAACTCTCCTTCAGTGTCTCTTCTGTCTTCTACAGTTGGATTCTTTATCCTTCTGCTAAATTGTGAATACATGGTTTCTTTTCAGTTGTGGATGAAGATTGATCTGTGAGAGGTGGGAAACATCTCATTGGAAGAAAAATGCCTGTGACAGAGTTAATATCATCACTTAGCACCAATCCCTACTTCAGTGCTGGAGCAGGTCTGTTTGGTGTTGGTATGGCTGCTGCAGTTCTTAAACGAGCAAGTCAGGTGAGTATACTGTCAACATTAGTCTGTACTATCAGAGTTTAGGTTTTTTTCAGGATGTCATGGGTCATTTGTTTGGTTCACCACAAAATCAATGGGTGATTTTCAAAATTAATGGGTCTGGAAAAACAACCACTTATTCCTGCCTCTGGCACCCCCAAAGGGACACCCCCACACCCAAAATATTTTAAATTGAATTTGTGCTTTGTCCATCACACTTGGTGTGTGAATTGATAACACACACACACACACACACACACACACACACACACACACACACACATATATATATATATATATAAAAATTTTATGTATATACTTTCTGATTGGTGAAGTCTCTGTCTTTTCGTTTATTTGTTTGCTGAGACATTTTGTATACTTGTGACAAACTTCAGTACAAAGTTGATTCTTCTCAAATTACCAGTTCACATGGTCAGCATCATGGTGCATGCAACCTCTAGGCAGTTTCAGCCAATTTCCTAGCATTTGATTAACCAGGACACAATATCTTCTGCGCATACACTGGTCAGGAAAGCGTCTGCTTCTTTTCAACCCAAGCAGATTTGGCCACACGTTAAACCATTTATTGGTTTTCCCAAAGACAAAATAAAAGGTTTCCAAGGATCAAAACCATTTGTTTGATTTTCTGGAACAATGACTAGATGATGCAACGTTGTGAACATTGAAGTCCAACAGTTTCCAGCAAGAAACCGCTGTGACTGCAACAGTGACTGTCAATGTCAGTGTTGGAGAAACAGTTGATGAAGCTTTTCAGTTTGTTGTTAGAAGTCTTGAAAATAATTACTTGTTGAAAGTCTTCAAACAGAAAAAGAATGTTTGTCAATGGAAAATAAAAGGAAACAGAAAATATCCACTTTTATCCAAATCAGATTTTGACAAAATGGCCTAGAGAGATAGAGAGAATGTATTCTTTATTTTTGACTTCATGTTCATATTCTTCATTTACAAGACTTCAGTTTCAAATTCATTTTCAAGACTTCATTTTTATGTACACCAAATGAAGTTTCTTCAAAGTTCATGAGTATTTTCAATTGTAACATGTCGAGTGATAACACCTTGAATTTTATCATAGCTGATTAACAACTTTTGACTTGACATGGAAAAATGTGCTGCCCTACTTGTTTCAATGTCCCATTCATCTCAGTGTGGAGAGGACAAGTGTATGTTTTGGTGGGTCTGTACATTCGTCCTATTGTTGTCCATGAGCATGGAGTAATGCTTTATCTTCACGATCTGCTTTCATGCTGACCTGAGTTTAGATTTTCCTTTCAACTTCATGACAAGAGTCAGTTTATGTCAAACTATGCGCTGGTGGTATGTTCATACTTGGGTATACAATATGACCTGTTTTCTTATGCATTTGTGGGCTGCAGCTCCTGCGCGCGCGCACACACACACACACACACACACACACACACACACACACACACACACACACACACACACACACACACACATCTTCTTGATCATTGTATTAAATATAAAACCTTAAGGGAACAATTTAAAAACAAAAATTCAAAATTCCTATAACACAGGAAATATTCCCAGTTAGGTGATGCTAACAAATGATGAATATATGCAAACAAGATTAGGAAAATTTGTTTATGAATGCTGTTGCAATTTATTGCAGTAATTGATTAATTAATTGTGTATTTTTCATTCATTCATTCATTTACCATTGCATTTGTGTCTTATAAACCTTAAAGTTTTATGACAATAAAATCTATTCTATTCTAATCACACACACACATAATATATATATATATATATACATATATACACACACACACCTATATCTATATATAAATATATGTATAATTGTACACACACACACACACACACAAGTGGGTTTTTATATGTATGACTGTTTTTACCCCACCACATTGGTCGCCAAAATCCTTCAGGGATGGACTTGACTCAGACAGCTGGTAGAATTTTTTTGGAACAGATTTTGTTGGAGATCAGTTTGTAATGTGTTTCTTGTATTGTGTTAAGCAGGGTCAGATTTTTTTTCTGCAGATGAAACACACTTTTTAAGAATGTATGTTTCTCTTGTGTTGCAGTTCGGAACCATCTTGTTCCGTCGGCACTGCATGATAACCCTGGAGGTGACGAGTCAAGACAAAAGCTTTCACTGGCTTCTGCAGTGGATATCTCGCTATGGGACCCGTACACAACATCTGAGTGTGGAAACCACATTCAGTCAGACAGATACAGGAAAGGTAGGCACTAAATGCACTCACACACACTGTATGCACACACACATTGTATGCACACACAAACACACACACACACACACACACACACACACTACACACACACATACACAGTGTATGCACACACACACAATGTCTTTCTCTCACACATCTTCTCTTGTCTTTAAAAAATTCTTGGCCTTTATTTGAAGTTCTGTACACAATGGAGATAGTTCTACCAGTTATATCGATAACACTACACTGACATTTGTTCAGCAACTTCATTCTAGTTAGCTTGTCTTTTGTATTTTTTAAATACATCTTTATTCTTGAAAAATAGTACTTCTAACCAGTGAGTTTTTGTGGCCTCTAGAGTTTCCTGTAATCAAATATAGACTTTAATACTGAGTTGATTTTATGCATTATTCATGTGTCTGAAACTTACTGGACAGACTTTACAGTTCAAACCAAACAGTGTAGTTCATGATTGTACACCCTAATGAGCTGTTTGCGCTTATACTGTGTCTGAGGACTGTGCTTGTTTGTTGTAGGTCAACACACAGTTTGACTTTGTTCCCAGCCCAGGTGCCCATTTCTTTAACTATCGTGGCTACTGGATTAGAGTTGAGCGCAACCGCGAAAAACAGATGGTCAACTTCCAAGCTGGTCTTCCCTTTGAGACTGTCACCATGACAACACTGGGCAGGAATAGAAATTTGTTCTTTGACATTTTGGACGAAGCTCGAAAGCTGGCTCTCCAGAGTCAGGAGGGCAAGACGGTCATGTTCAACGCTATGGGGGGAGAGTGGCGTCCCTTTGGTTACCCAAGAAGGAAAAGGCCGCTGGATTCTGTGATCCTGGAAAGGGGCTTGTCGGCAAAGATTCTGGAGGACGTGAGAGAATTCATCAACAGTCCCAAGTGGTACATGGACAGGGGGATACCCTACAGGCGGGGTTATCTGTTGTATGGACCGCCGGGCTGTGGCAAGAGCAGCTACATCATGGCACTCGCTGGTGAGTGTAACGTGGGCTTCTTTGTCTTCTGAGGGTGAGATAAACAGGTGGAAGTGGAATGGAACTGCCACTGATAAAAGATTCAGATTCATACTCAAATAGCCAACATCAACAAAGAGATGACCATAGTTCGACTGTCATTGATACTGATATTAGTGTACCCTTGTCAGTGACAGTTGTTGCTCAGAAGTCTTTCTTGTCAATAAAGAAGTTAATCCAGACCTACCAGTTTATCATTGGTTTAAAGTGTTTGTCATTATTTATTGCAGTTATTTCTACAGAATGTTTGCTACATTTTAGGCGCATTGAGTATGTAACAGGTGATGATGGTGTACAGCTTTTGAAGCTGAGCATAGCAGCTGTATTAAATATGTAGAAGATGAAGAGACTTAGCCTTCATTCATGCCTTGGAGAGGTGCTGGAAATATTCAGCATTGAGACTTGCATGCAGTTTGATGCATGCTACAAATGGTTCCACCTCAGAAATTAAGAGGACACCATCCGATGCCTCTGAATGGTCATCAGGTTTCTAGCTGCCCTGGACTTAAACATTGTATGTCTTTAACGACAAATCTTGCCTTGGACAGGGGCCCTGGATTACAACATCTGCGTGTTGAACCTGAGCGAGAAAGGTCTGTCCGATGACCGCCTGAACCACCTCCTGACTGTGGCTCCAGAGCAGAGCATCATTCTGTTGGAGGATGTGGATGCTGCTTTCCTCAACCGTGACCTCAGCAAAGAGAGTGAGTGTGGTGTGGTGTGGTGTGTTTGGTGGAAGGTACCATGACCTCAGTAAAGAGAGTGAGTGTGGTGTGGTGTGTTTGACTCTGGTGGAAGGTACTGTGACCTCAGTAAAGAGTATGTGTGGTGTGGTGTGTTTGGTGGAAGGTACCATGACCTCAGTAAAGAGAGTAAGTGTGGCGTGGTGTGTTTGACTCTGGTGGAAGGTACTGTGACCTCAGTAAAGAGTATGTGTGGTGTGGTGTGTTTGGTGGAAGGTACCGTGACCTCAGTAAAGAGAGTGAGTGTGGTGCGGTGTGTTTGGTGGAAGGTACCGTGACCTCAGCAAAGAGAGCGTGTGTGGTGCGGTGTGTTTGGTGGAAGGTACCGTGACCTCAGCAAAGAGAGCGTGTGTGGTGCGGTGTGTTTGGTGGAAGGTACCGTGACCTCAGCAAAGAGAGCGAGTGTGGTGCGGTGTGTTTGGTGGAAGGTACCGTGACCTCAGCAAAGAGAGCGAGTGTGGTGAGGTGTGTTTGGTGGAAGGTACCGTGACCTCAGCAAAGAGAGCGAGTGTGGTGCGGTGTGTTTGGTGGAAGGTACCGTGACCTCAGCAAAGAGAGCGAGTGTGGGGCGGTGTGTTTGGTGGAAGGTACCGTGACCTCAGCAAAGAGAGCGAGTGTGGTGCGGTGTGTTTGGTGGAAGGTACCGTGACCTCAGCAAAGAGAGCGAGTGTGGTGCGGTGTGTT
Source organism: Babylonia areolata (assembly GCF_041734735.1). Lineage (NCBI taxonomy): Eukaryota > Metazoa > Mollusca > Gastropoda > Neogastropoda > Buccinidae > Babylonia > Babylonia areolata. The sequence continues at coordinate 13,017,863 of NC_134879.1, forward strand.
TGGTGGAAGGTACCGTGACCTCAGCAAAGAGAGCGTGTGTGGTGCGGTGTGTTTGGTGGAAGGTACCGTGACCTCAGCAAAGAGAGCGAGTGTGTGCGGTGTGTTTGGTGGAAGGTACCGTGACCTCAGCAAAGAGAGCGAGTGTGGTGCGGTGTGTTTGGTGGAAGGTACCGTGACCTCAGCAAAGAGAGCGAGTGTGGTGTGGTGTGTTTGGTGGAAGGTACCGTGACCTCAGCAAAGAGAGCGAGTGTGGTGCGGTGTGTTTGGTGGAAGGTACCGTGACCTCAGCAAAGAGAGCGAGTGTGGTGCGGTGTGTTTGGTGGAAGGTACCGTGACCTCAGCAAAGAGAGCGAGTGTGGTGCGGTGTGTTTGGTGGAAGGTACCGTGACCTCAGCAAAGAGAGCGAGTGTGGTGCGGTGTGTTTGGTGGAAGGTACCGTGACCTCAGCAAAGAGAGCGAGTGTGGTGTGGTGTGTTTGGTGGAAGGTACCGTGACCTCAGCAAAGAGAGCGAGTGTGGTGTGGTGTGTTTGGTGGAAGGTACCGTGACCTCAGCAAAGAGAGCGAGTGTGGTGTGGTGTGTTTGGTGGAAGGTACCGTGACCTCAGCAAAGAGAGCGAGTGTGGTGTGGTGTGTTTGGTGGAAGGTACCGTGACCTCAGCAAAGAGAGTGAGTGTGGTGTGTTGTGTTTGACTCTGGTAGAAGGTACTGTGACCTCAGGAAAGAGTGTGAATGTTGTGTGGTGTGTTTGGTGGAAGGTACTGTGACCTCAGCAAAGAGTGTGGTGTGTTGTGTTTGACTCTGGTGAAGGTACCGTGACCTCAGCAAAGAGTGTGAATGTTGTGTGGTGTGTTTGTGGAAGGTACTGTGACCTCACGCAAAGAGTGTGGTGTGTTGTTGTTTGACTCTGGTGGAAGGTACCGTGACCTCAGCAAAGAGTGTGAATGTTGTGTGGTGTGTTTGGTGGAAGGTACTGTGACCCTCAGCAAAGAGTGTCGAGTGTGGTGTGTTGTGTTGACTCTGGTGGAAGGTACCGTTACCTCAGCAAAGAGAGTGAGTGTGGTGCGGGTGTGTATGGTGGAAGGTACTCTGACCTCAGCAAAGAGAGTGAGTGTGGTGCGGTGTTTGGTGGAAGGTACCGTGACCTCAGCAAAGAGTGTGAGTGTTGTGCGGTGTGTTTGGTGGAAGGTACTGTGACCTCAGCAAAGAGTGTGAATGTTGTGTGGTGTGTTTGGTGGAAGGTACCGTGACCTCAGCAAAGAGTGTGAATGTGTGTGACCTCAGCAAAGAGTGTGAATGTTGTGTGGTGTGTTTGGTGGAAGGTACTGTGACCTCAGCAAAGAGTGTGAATGTTGTGTGGTGTGTTTGGTGAAAGGTACTGTGACCTCAGCAAAGAGTGTGGTGTGTTGTGTTGACTCTGGTGGAAGGTACCGTGACCCTCAGTAAAGAGAGTGTGTGTGGTGTGTTGTGTTTGACTCTGGTGGAAGGTACCGTGACCTCAGCAAAGAGTGTGAATGTTGTGTGGTGTGTTTGGTGGAAGGTACTGTGACCTCAGCAAAGAGTGTGGTGTGTTGTGTTTGACTCTGGTGGAAGGTACCGTGACCTCAGCAAAGAGTGTGAATGTTGTGTGGTGTGTTTGGTGGAAGGTACTGTGACCTCAGCAAAGAGTGTGGTGTGTTGTGTTTGACTCTGGTGGAAGGTACCGTGACCTCAGCAAAGAGTGTGAGTGTTGTGTGGTGTGTTTGGTGGAAGGTACCGTGACCTCAGCAAAGAGTGTGAATGTTGTGTGGTGTGTTTGGTGGAAGGTACTGTGACCTCAGCAAAGAGTGTGAATGTTGTGTGGTGTGTTTGGTGGAAGGTACTGTGACCTCAGCAAAGAGAGTGAGTGTGGTGTGTTGTGTTTGACTCTGGTGGAAGGTACCGTGACCTCAGCAAAGAGAGTGAGTGTGGTGTGTTGTGTTTGACTCGGCTGGAAGGGGTACTGTGACCTCAGCAAAGAGTGTGAGTCACTGAGTGTGGTGTGTGGTTTGTTTGGAGGAAGGTACCGTGACCTTAGCAAACAGTGAGTGAGTGTGGTGTGATGTTTGACTCTGGTGGAAGGGTTAACCCCCTTGACGGCTGAGCCTTGGTGGACAGAGATCAGTGTGGCCTGAATTCTACGTGTGACCAATTAAGTGCTGGTTTTACTAAGCAAAACCTGCGCAGTCCCAAGAGAAAGAAGTCCAAATAAATGATGATGATGATGACATATCTTGAAGTCAAGGTCACTGGGTCACCTCAGCGTGTGTATGGTTTGCGCTTGTGCGTGTGTGCTGTGAGCTTTCCTTCCTCTTGGCATTCACAGCTACACCGGAATGAGCTTTTAAAATCCTTTCCGTCAGTCAGTTTTGATCACACTTCCTGACACCTGATCACAAGAAAGATGGCATCTAAAAAAAAGATGGAGATTCCCCTGAGACATGTACAAAGTATGGCCTCTGAAAATTGAGAGCATATACTGATATAGGTTTGCAGATAACTGGCCCTGATCTGGTCGCATTTCAACATCTTGGATGCTGCTGAAATGTGATGCTGGTGGTCAATGGGAATGTGTTGTGTGTGTGTGTGTGTGTGTGTGTGCATGTGTGTGTGTGTGAATTTGACCAAGTTTGTTGGTACATGTCATTCTTTAAACTTGCACACTTGTCCTCAGACACAGCACTAGTGGTCAAAGGGAGTATTGTGTATGTTTGAGTGTATACATGTGTGTGTGTGGTGGGGGGGGGGGGGGGGGTTGAACAGGTTTGTTAGTACATGTCATACTTAAAATGTAAACTTGCACTCTTGTCCTCAGACCCGGCAATGTATCAAGGGATGGGAAGGCTGACTTTCAGTGGTCTGCTCAATGCACTTGATGGCGTGGCATCTGCTGAGGCTCGAATCGTCTTCATGACAACCAACTACCTTGACAGGCAAGAGACTGTGCCCTTTTGTTTATACATGGTCATAAACATAAACTGTGACATGCCTGTCTGAGTGTGTATGTGTGCGTGCTTGAAATTCATTCTTCTAAATCTGCTCTTCTCACAGACGATCATATTTTTACATTCACAGGACTAGGAATGTCTTTGAAGAAAGGCCAGTGTTATTTTGCTTTCTTTCTGAGTTTCTCTGTGCCCAACTTCAACTGTGAGAATAATTTTCTGACATTCACTTTTATTTCTTGTCAAACGTTTTTATAAAGTCACATGGCAATTGAAAGAACAAAGGATTCCATAGAACTAGTTTATCACAGACATCTATTTCATATGAAGAAAAAAAAAGCAGTGTATTATATTTTAAGAGAAAAAGACAACTACCGTAAAGTTTGGTCCATAAGCCACAACTTTTTACCCCAGCTTCAACCTCTGCAGCTTATACAGTGATGCGGCTTATTTGCGGATTTTAACGATCCTGGGAGTGTCACGTTCTTGTCTATTCTTAGCTGCTCTTCAACTCACCAAAATCATGATTTCTGTCCATGAATTTTTGGATGAGCTTCAGGATTTATAAATCAAATCCGCACACATTAAAGCCTTCAGATCAGCATTCAGTTCTACTCTGCTCAAGCGTACACCCTCATCATGCCGAAAACACGATGTTATGCCTATGATGCAGCCTTCAAATTGAAGGCAATCGACCTAGCAGACGACAGTGCAAGCGATGAACCAGCAGTGACCTCCACCTTCATGTTCATGAAGTGAAAGCGAGGCTGAAGTTAGTGACAAGATGGCGGAGGAAGCTGTGCTGGTTCTCTTCAACTCAGACACTGAAGACGAAGATTTTAGTGGATTCAGTGAGCAGGATGACATTGAATAAATGTGACTATCCCTAAATTATGGATCTTATTTTCATTGTGTTTATTTTATTTTTTTTTGTGGCACTAGCAGTATTTTCGCTTGCTTTTCTTTGTGTTGTTCCCGCTTGTCTTTATTTCATAACCTACAGTATCGACAGCTTTTCTGTTTTGTATCAGTATGTGTTCCGGTACCGGAAATAAGTGCAGCTTATAAACCGGTGCGGCTTATGTATGTATAAAGTTCAATTTTTTCCAAAATTTAGTGGGTGCGGCTTATATACCAGTGCGCTCAATAGACCGAACTTTACGGTACCTCATGAATGCTTAATTCTTGCGTTTGCTGTTTCAGACTGGACCCTGCCTTGATACGACCAGGACGAGTGGATATGAAAGAGTTTGTCGATTACTGTTCACACTTTCAGCTGACCCAAATGTTCCTGCGCTTCTACCCAGAGGAGCCAGAGTCCAGGGCTTCTGAGTTTGCCCAGCTTGTGATGGCGAGTGGAAAACCCGTCAGTGCAGCCCAGGTGCAAGGGTTTTTCATGATGCACAAGTCTGACCCTGACGCTGTCCTGAAGAATGTGGAAGAGCTGTCCAGTGTATGACAAAGAAAGTGACAAGCGTTTTGTTTTCAGTGTGTTCAGTGTGTGAGGAAGACAGTGATTGCGTTTTGTTTCTGTTGCATGCATGCTTTTTTTGTTACTGTGTATATGAAGTGAATACAGGATGAATGATGAAGTAACAGTTTTAAAAACTGTGTGTGTGTGAATGTGTGCACATGTTAAAATGAGAAATAATAATGATTAGTTCAGAATTTTAGAAACAGTGTTTGTGTGTGGGTGTCTGTGGCACGTGAAAATGGGTATATATTATTCAACTCCACCTCTGCAACCTATTCAGAGTATAAAACACAATATTCAAATATTAAACCCACCTATTCCTTTATTTATATGACTGTATATTTACACATGCTGCTGTTGTCAATGCTACCTGCATGATAAAATAACCTTTAATGTCATGTACATATGCACTAAATAGCTACACATACCCCAGCATACTTACATTCATGTACACATAATTATGAACATTCATTTGTAGAAAACTATTAATACTGTGACAAAAATGTAAATTAAAATTTTTAAAAGTTAAAACATTTACAAATACAGACAAAACACTTTCCCTTCAAATTTTTTTAACAGATATATTTAACAAAATGCAGTGGTATAAAATGCTGTAAAAACTGAGAGACACCTGTAACAACAGGCCCAGGCCCAGGACCAAACGCACACAACGTCACAGGATCAAGACAATGTGCTCAGCACTGCTGACAGACCAGTTTCAGTTATAAGGAAGTGTCAAAGCATGCAGACTCACCTTTATGCACAACACCTCATCTGCTTCATTAAAAAAGAGAAGAAAAAAAAGGAAACCTGACTTGTCCGGCCTTGAGAATGCTACAAATGCAAGTTGCAGAACTGAAAGAGATGGGAACAAAAGGAAATTTTCTATCTAAAACTACGTTTAAGTAACATACATACCGTGACCCACTAGTGCAGACTCCGGCAGGGGTCTGACATTCCTGTCCTGTGCAAACTACTATCCGCCTATGCGGAGAAAACTAAAGTAGCTACGGCCGATAACCTCCTGGAAGTAGGTTACCTCCCCTTTGCCCCCCTGACTAGCGCCTTCTTTTTCCGGCAGCCATCATGACTCCTGTTCCTGTGCTCTTCATAAGGCTACAAACTGCAGTTATAAATCATACTGAAATTTAAACAAAATAAACCAAATGGATAAGCAAATAAAACATAGTCAAATAAAAAGGCACATATGAATAATAAAGTCAACTGTAAAAGGGCCTCATTCAGCAAACTTATATGCATGCACACATGCACAAATTTGTAGTCTCACAGACTGTCAGGCCCACCCCCCACCAACACACATGCTCCAGCCCACCATCTGCATACACTGATAATTATACTCTGACACATGCATATGACACACATATAAATGTTATGTGCATCTTACATAGAGGAGTGCAGTGATGGCCTAGAAGTAACCCGTCCGCCTAGGAAGCGAGAGAATCTGAGCGTGCTGGTTCGAATCATCGGCTCAGCCGCCAATATGTTCTCCCCCTCCACTAGACCTTGAGTGGTGGTCTGGACGCTAGTCATTCGGATGAGACAATAAACCGAGGTCCTGTGTGCAGCATGCACTTAGCGCACATAAAAGAACCCACGGCAACAAAAGGGTTGTCCCTGGCAAAATTCTGTAGAAAAATCCACTTCGATAGGAAAAAGAAATAAAACTGTATGCAGGAAAAAAAGAAAAGAAAAAAAGGTCGGCACTGTAGTGTAGCGACGCGCTCTCACTGGAGAAAGCAGCCCGAATTTCACACAGAGAAATCTGTTGTGATAAAAAGAAATAGAAATACAAATATAAATATCTGAAAGTAGTAAAAAAATTTAGATATCTATATTTTTTAAAAATAAAACACTGCTCATCACTTGGAGAAGATCTGCAGACCTGTCGTCTGTCCACACCGACACATCATTCAACAATCGATGGGTTTTTCTTCTTTACCCCAAGTCCTGAATGTCTGAGGAAAGCAGAATAAAATCATGGTGTGTCACATCAGTGCACTCTCACCTTGTGTTGACTAAGATAAAAGATGACACTGCTTTGTTTGTTGTTGTTGACAGCAGTGAAAAGACTATGTCCTCGCAGGGAATCCGTCAACCAGTGAAACTACATTGAAAATTGAGAAGTTGACACCTTGTTCATTAAAAAAACCAAAAAAAAAAAACCAAAAAAACCCCAGTGTATTAAAAAAAAGAAAGAAATCACCCCCCCCCCAAAAAAAAAACCCAACAGGACCAGCATAATAAAAAAAAAAGAGAAAAGAACTGAGTATCATGACAAGTATATGCACATGTTGCTGCCAATGCACTACTGATCCAAAGGCCCAGCAGATGTGAAGTCAGAGAATACTGCAGTAAGATTCTCTGTTATCTGTCTTCGTCTCTCCATTCTCTGACCAGTTCATGAACCTGAAAAAAAAAAAAAAAGAGGGGGTTAGGGGGGTTACAAAAGAAATCACTGCACGATACTGTGTAGCTAAATTTATCTGAGATATAAATAATGTTCTGCAGATATCCGAAGCCGCAACAACATGATTGACCTAGTCTGAACAAATCTACCAAGAACTGTGGTATGCTATACTGGCAACAAGCAAAATATGACACTGCAAAATCACGGTGTGCTGAGTCAAAACAACTTCGGCTGACTAGTTTGAAATTTTGATAAAACTGACTGCTGACCTGAGACAGACAAAATGACGACCCCAACAAGACTGGTGGGAAAGAGAAAGAAAACGGAAAGCTTCTTTCATGAATATCCACCTCCATTTCCCAAAATGTCACTAAATTCTGGACACGGGGTTCCTTGAAACTGAACACTAGACATTTGGCCTTTGGTGAAACTGATATCAAGAAACCACTGATGATTAAGACAACACACCTTTCATCTTCCTGGACATCTGAGTCTTTGTGCTCCATCCGATTCGACTCACAGTGGTAGTCCTCCTTCTCCTCCTCCTCAGGGTGAGAGTCCTCATCTTCCTCAGGGTGGTAGTCCTCATCTTCCTCAGGGTGGTAGTCCTCATCTTCCTCAGGTAGGTAGTCCTCATCTTCCTCAGGGTGGTAGTCCTCATCTTCCTCAGGGTGGTAGTCCTCATCTTCCTCAGGTAGGTAGTCCTCATCTTCCTCAGGGTGGTAGTCCTCATCTTCCTCAGGGTGGTAGTCCTCATCTTCCTCAGGTAGGTAGTCCTCATCTTCCTCAGGGTGGTAGTCCTCATCCTCCTCAGGTTGGTAGTCCTCATCCTCCTCATTCTCTGGGTGGCTGTCCTCATCATCCTCATTCTCTGAGTGATAGTCATCCTCCTCCTCTGGGTTATAGTCTTCATCCTCCTCTGGGTGGTAGTCCTCATCCTCATCATTCCCCGGGTGATAGTCCTCATCATCCTCATTCTCTGGGTGGTTGTCCTCATCATCCTCTGGATGATACTCATCTGTCCCTATGTGATCTTCTTCACCTGAGTCTTGGAGACGTACCTCTTGTGACTGGCGATGGTACATCCCCTCTGACACTTGGTGGGATGCTTTACTCGGCTTCTGACAGTGCCTGTCACCTGGCTTTTGACTGGCCTCAGTCTGTGTGCTATTGTTCCTAACAGCACACTGTTCAGCCTGAAGGCTTGGAGAATAGACTTTGCCTGACCGGGTCCTGCCAGGAGCAGACACATTGGCAACAGCGTTTGAGCCTGAAGAGGCTCTCTTGGACTGTTCAGAGACTGCCGATGCAGGAGGAGGAGGAGGAGGAGTCTTCATTCCACATGCGTGAGGCGATGACTTCATCACCCTGCACGTGTTGCCTGGGGCTGGGGGAGGACTGGATGGTGATGGAACACTTCTGGCTGGTCCCTGGAACATGGTGGGTTGGGTTGAGGGACGGGAGGAGCGGGTAGGGGGGCGAACTTTGCTCGGATGTGGGGCGGGCAGGCTGGCTCCTTCACTGTTCTGTCTGACAACCTGCTGACAAAAAATACAATCATTCAAATGCTGACATGCCAACAGATGCAAACTGCAAGCTGTGCATGAGGCAGGCAAGCTGACAGAGCTACCTAATGGTTATGATAGTCTCAGTTTCCAGTTCTCTCTCTCTCTCTCTCTCTTTCTCACCCAATCATTCACACTCTCTTCCTGAGAATAGTGGGTCGATGTCTTTTATTGCAAACGGCACTGGGAAAGACAGACTTCAATGTTCTGTTATTTTTAAACAGGTGTCATTGGGATTGCTTGCAAGCTCGTATCCATGGTTGGCACTATACATGAGATGGGTAAAAGTAGAGGGATTCAGTTTGAGGCAAGCAAGGCAAGGCAAGGCAAGGAGTTTATTTCGTGTGCCCCCCTGGGGGCACTGAAACATTACATACGTTCATTATTTACACACACCCAATAAATACAAAATTTGACCATTGGTGAGTTGTGTTGCCAGAATACTGTTTTGCTTATCATAGCACTTCTGTTTGAACCCATGTGTAAGATCAGATCTAGCAGCAGAAAAGACTCAGTGGTCAGACTTCAGTTTTAACTCACTCAGTACGGCCAGTCATCTCTTCTCCTCTACACAGACCCCTCGGATGTCCAATGGGTGTCTGAATGACCAAACCTTTAGCTTCCGTCGTCAGAATTGTGGTATTCTTTGTCAACATTCACCTCTTCAGTATAAGAGCCTTCCGCTTGCAATATTTTGATGATGGTAACTGGGGTGAAACACTGTTAACGTCATCTCTTTCGCCGTTCGTATGGAGAGAGTTAAAACAACAACAACACAAGCCTCCCTCTCCACCTCCCACAACACACACTCCCAAAACAAATGTCTTGAAAACTGAAAATGACAATACTCAGATGATTTTTTTTCCCTAAAAATCATGTTTAATTTAACATATGTAACAAGACCCACTTGTGCAAACTCTAGCAGGGTCTGATTCATGAACTTTTGAAAAATAATACTGGTCTGTTCAGGTGGAGAACTCAAAACTAGCTGCATCTAGTTACTTCCCTTAGTATATTACCCCTTCTAAATGAAAAAAAAAAGTCATTCCAACACATGATTTACCCTGGCACACGATGCATCTGCAAGGCCCAGAATCCATTCATTGCTCAATGAAGAACTGAGAATTTGGCGAAGCTGATGGTATTTGGGTTTTGCATCATAGGCAAGTTGCCCAACAATCTCCAGGTATCTTCTGATGCCCTCTAAAAACAAAATACGGACAGTGATGGCACCTTTAGCTAGAGACAAAGCAACAGTGTGTGTGCGTGTGTGAGAGAGACAGAGAGAGAAAGAGAGAGAGAGAGAGAGAGAATAAGGGATAGCAAAAGAGACCAAATATTCCTATTCAATAACATAAAAAAAACACACACAAAAAACCAACCAAACAAACAAAAAACCCTGATTTATCTGAAAGCAATCAAATCTGAATCATAAATGCAAAAGGTCAGTGTAAACATACATAAGTTGACAGCAGAATTCATGCAAAAGCAAAATGTGATATCAACACCCAACAATATTTTTTTTCTGACACTGCATATCTATTTCAAATTTCTGTTCAAACATTCATGAAATAAGTGAACTTAGACTGCATGTGTGAAATATACACTGGATTTAACCTTGACAACATAATGTGAATCTCTAGTAAAATGTAGAAAAATACATATATATATATATTGACTGCAAATAGAATGCTTGGTATGCTCCCTGGAAACTGCACCAACTGATATCATTCATAAAGCCCCATTCACAAACAGCTGATTAACTCACTCTGTACGGCCAGTCCTCTCTTCTCCTCTACACAGACCCCTCGGATGTCCAGTGGGTGTCTGAATGACCCAACCTTTAGCTTCCGTCGTCAGAATTGTGGTATTCTTTGTCAACATTCACCTCTTCAGTATAAGAGCCTTCCTCTTGCAATATTTTGATGATGGTAATTGGGGTGAAACGCTGTTAACGTCGTCTCTTTCGCCGTTCGTATGGAGAGAGTTAATCTTCAAGGCCAGTGAACAGTAAACCGACAAGGTAAGGACTCAGACGACAGGATGGTGATCACATTTTCCTTCTTTTTTTTTTGTTATTTTTTGTTTGTTTGCATAGATAAATAAAATGTTGTCTTTGTCACTTGTCACAGCTACAGGCATCATACACACACACTACAAAATAGTTGGAGTTTTCTTTTAGCTTAATCTCTAAAAAAAAAAAAAAAATTAACAGGTTACTTTCAGTTGTCATTTGGACACCAGAGATACATAAAAGGCTGATATGGCACCTTTGCTTGGACACAAAGCAACAGAAAGAGACACAGAGAGAGAGAAAGAGCGAGAGAGAGAGAGAGTATTAAGACATCTTGCTACAGCGCATATTCCTGAAGAATAAGGGATAGCAAGTTTCAGTTTCAGTAGCTCAAGGAGGCGTCACTGCGTTCGGACAAATCCACACACACTACACCACATCCGCCAAGCAGATACCCGACCAGCAGCGCAACCCAACGCGCTTAGTCAGACCTTGAGAAAAAAAAAGGTGAATAAATAATAGATAAGCGGACATAAATAAGTAAATAAATAAATAAATAATAATTATAATATATAAAAAAAGGGGTAGTAGTAATAATAATAATAATAAATAAATAAATAAATAGATATATAAATAAGACAACAATGATGATAAATAAGCAAATAAATGTAAAACATGAAGACACACATTCACACATACACCCACACATGCATAACAGATATGCCCCAAACATGCAGTTTCACAGATATGATGGAATGCCAACAGCACCCGGTGTTCCCAGGCAGTCACCCATCCAAGTACTAACCGGGCCCGACATTGCTTAACTTCGGTGATTGGACGAGAACCGGTGTCTTCAACATGGTATGGCCGTTGGATAGCAAGAGAGATCAAGCATTCCTGACCAATAACTAAAACAAAACTGACCTAAATTATCTCAAAGCAATCAAATCTGAATCAGAAATGCACAAGACCAATGACACACACCTACAGTTTCTTTTAATCAATGAAAAGTTCAAAAGAATAAACTAGACTTACCAGGATATGGCTTTGTTCCAAAGCAGGCTTTCAAAAATCCTGGTATATCTTCCATGTATCTGAACAAACAACATATATATTTTACAAAATAAACATCTCTTTTGTCATGGTGGAAAAATGTGTCCATACATCTGTCTCACAAAGGGTATTTGGCTGAATGTCTCTATTTCTTCTCACTGGTTTATTGTCTATTCAATAGACCGTGAATTAAACTATATGTCTCTAAAGGCGTTGCAGTGAATTATCATTATTTATCTATTTTCAGTCAAAAATGCCTGCTGCCTAACAGAACAGCATCAGATAGACAGGTTTAATCTTTATTTAAAGCCATGCCTGTTGCACCAAAAGACAAATTTAAGTCATGTTGGAAATACAAAATCATAACTCGTTTATCAAACTGAACAGTATCAGTTTTCTGTTACGTAATGGTATATATATGCAAAATGCTGTAGAAAATGATGGATCCATTTCTTATGTACTAATTCAGTGAATAATCTTTTGTTGTTGTTTTTATTTTTGTTGTTAAACAAGCCCCTTTTCTGTTGCTTTATACACATAAATACATGTCGTATAACAAAAACAACAAATGATAATGTTGAATTAAAAAAAAAAATGTACATGCTCTCATGATGAAGAAAAGAAACTATGGACAGATACAGAATGCACACGTACAAATAGATATCAAAACCAAATGCATGCCTAAACTGCAATTGTTTATACAATTGCAATATAAAAAAAAAGAAAAGAAAAATAATAGTGAAAGAACAAACACAAGGCCAGTAAGAGCAAAAAACAAAAAAAAAGAGAGAGAGGAATGTGAAGAAACTGACTGTATTTTGAGGTCCCGAACACATACATATCAAAACCAATGCATGCCAAAGTTTCAGTTTCAATTTCTCAAGGAGGCGTCACTGCGTTCGGACAAATCCATATTATCATTATTATTATTATTATTGTTATTATTATTATACTCAGCGTTTACGCCTAATCTTGAAAATAAGCCCTAGACGTTTACAAATGGAACACATATGTAAATATCAAAAAGGAAAAATTGAACACAAGATACCAAACATCACTGAAAACTATTCATCCACCTCCGCACCCCCATCCCCCATACAATACACACAAGCACATGCGCACGCACACACACAAGTCATAGTACATAATCGTAAATAGTACACAATCAAAAATACCACCAACAAATCCTGAAACTATCACAACTCAGTCACTCACAAATAGTCACTTTAGTTCATACTGGAAATGGATGATCAGTTGAGAATTAATCTAGAGGGAAAAAGGTGGGTCTTCAGACTGGATTTGAAAGATTGCAGCGAAGATGAGTGCCGGAGAGGCTGAGGAAGTTGATTCCAAAGAAAGGTGGCTTGGTATGAAAAACTGTGTTGGGCGTATGTTTTGGTTTGAGCAGGGGGGATCCTAAGCATATGGGTGTCAGAAGAAGAGCGGAGTTGGCGTGAGGGTATGTGAGGATGAATGAGATCAGAAAGATACTGTGGACCAGAAGCCTCAATGGACTTGAAACAAAGAGAGACAACTTTGTAAATAATTCTTTCTTGAACTGGGAGCCAGTGTAAAGTATGAAGGACAGGACAGACATGATTAATTATTAGGAACAAAAGACAAGACAAGCAGCATGGTTCTGGACTTTTTGAAGCCTAGCAATGAGATAGCTGGGTGAACCAACAAGCAGGCAATTATAATAATCCAATAATATACGCTACACCACATCTGCTAGGCAAGATGCCTGACAGCAGCATAACCCAATGTGCTTGTCAGGCCTTGATTACACGCTTATATATTTGTGTACCTATCAGAGTGGATTTCTTTTTACATAATTTTGCCAGAGGACAACACTCTCATTGCCATGGGTTCTTTTTCAGTGCGCCAAGTGTGTGCTGGACACAGGACCTTGGTCTCTTGTCTCATCCAAAAGACTAGACGCTCACTTTCTTCTTCTTCTTCTGCGTTCGTGGGCTGCAACTCCCATGTACACTCGTATGTACACGAGTGGACTTTTACGTGTATGACCGTTTTTATTCCACCATGTAGGCAGCCATACTCCGTTTTCGGGAGTGTGCATGCTGGGTATGTTCTTGTTTCCATAACCCACTGAACTCTGACATAGATTACAGGATCTTTAACGTGCGTATTTGATCTTCTGCTTGCGTATGCACACGAAGGGGGTTCAGGCACTAGCAGGTCTGCACATATGTTGACCTGGAAGATCGGAAAAATCTCCACCCTTTACCCACCTAGGCGCCGTTACCGAGATTCAAACCCGGGACCCTCAGATTGAAAGTTCAACGCTTTAACCGCTCGGCTATTGCGCCCGTCAACGCTCACTTTGATTTCCCAGTCTCTGTATTGGCAGCTGAGTGTCTTAACCATTCTGCCGCCTTCCTCCTTGCATGCCTAAACTACAACTGTATACACAACTGCAGCGGGAAAACCCCCCCAAAAAAAACGAAGAAAAAGAAGGAATGAAAGAAGGAACACAAGGCCAGTAAGAGCAAAAAAAAACAAACAAAAAAAACAACAACAAAAAACAAGAGAGGCAAGGCCTTCAAGACTCACTTGTGATAAATTAAGTCCCCTAGCATTAATTACAGAGTAATTTCCCTTCTTTACTATCTGCACCAAAACGTTTGCAAAATAAATAAAAATTCCATGCTTAGCAAAAGAAGTTCCTGTGTGAACAAAAAATGATAATAATGACTCCTCTTGTTGTTGTGTCAGAATAAGAGGTCAAAGTGCCAAGTTTAGAGAATACAAAAAATATAAATATAACAGTCAATGCAGTTTGCATATAATTAGGCTTCTTTTTTTAATTTTTTTTTGGTGCCCATCCCAGAGGTGCAATATTGTTTTAAACAAGATGACTGGAAAGAACTGAATTTTTCCTATTTTTATGCCAAATTTGGTGTCAACTGACAAAGTATTTGCAGAGAAAATGTCAATGTTAAAGTTTCCCACAGACAAACAGACACACGGACACACACACACACAGACAACCAAACACCGGGTTAAAACACAGACTCACTTTGTTTACACAAGTGAGTAAAAAAAAACCAAAGAAAAAGAAGGAATGAAAGAAGGAACACAAGGCCAGTATGAGCAACAACAAAAAAAAAAAAAAGAAAAAAAGAAAAAGAAAAAAAAGGGGGAGATGTATGTGAAGACACTGACTGAATTTTGAGATCCCGAACCCTGTCCTTGTTGTTGAGGGCACTCTCCCATGGCAGCTTGCCTGTCAACCACTCCAACATGCAGTAGCCAAGGATCTCCAGATCTCCTCTTCTGGATGGATCTGCACAGGTCAGACAGGCTCCATCAGTTTAACAAAATCAATTAAAACAAGAGAGGCAAGGCCTTCAAGACTCACTTGTGATAAATTAAGTCCCCTAGCATTAATTACAGAGTAATTTCCCTTCTTTACTATCTGCACCAAAACGTTTGCAAAATAAATAAAAATTCCATGCTTAGCAAAAGAAGTTCCTGTTTGAACAAAAAATGATAATAATGACTCCTCTTGTTGTTGGGTCAGAATATCATATCAAAGTGCCAAGTTTAGAGAATACAAAAAATATAAATATAACAGTAAATGCAGTTTGCATATAATTAGGCTTCTTTTTTTTAATTTTTTTTGTGCCCATCCCAGAGGTGCAATATTGTTTTAAACAAGATGACTGGAAAGAACTGAATTTTTCCTATTTTTATGCCAAATTTGGTGTCAACTGACAAAGTATTTGCAGAGAAAATGTCAATGTTAAAGTTTACCATGGACACACAGACACATGGACACACACACACACACACACACACACACAGACAACCGAACACCGGGTTAAAACATAGACTCACTTTGTTTACACAAGTGAGTCAAAAAACAATTCTACTTATAAAAAGATGATGGTGCAGTAACCGAATGGCTGGAGCTCTGGACTTTCAATCCAATGGTCTTGGTTGATTCACTTGTGAAAACAAATTAAGTCCATGTTATGACTCTACACTTTGACAAATTCATTTTCTCTGGAAATACTTTGTCTACCAATACCAGATTTGGACTGAACATAGTTGGGGAAATAAATCTTCAAAGTCATAGGACACAAGTCTCCGGATTGAGCCGCATTTCTAGATCATGAGCGGTTTATTTTGCTGAGACTTCTGGTCCAGAAATTAGTAACTGAGCTCTTCCCAGTTGCCAGAATGCGTATTTGGGTTTGAAGACAGCATGATATTGTGTTTCTTGAATCTACCATATCTCTCACTGACTGAGATTCAGTTGGCCTAGCACCAGTACACAGATCTGTGCAGATCTGGAGAAAACAGCTACAGTGTTGCCGTGTTCCTGAGGCAATGGCAACTCTCCAATATGGTGAACTTAAAAAAAAAAATCTAAAATAATGAAACACATAAAAAAAATAACATGATTTAAACGGTGTCATCATCTCGGATACAGTAATGAAATCTTTTGATCTTGGTATTGATGCCTGGCAGAATTCAGGGTGGCGTTTTTTTTCCAATCTTTCTTGCTCAGCATGTCTGCCAGCCTACCAGTGTTTTCATCCACTTTGTGTGTGTAAACACATGCAGAAGATAAAACACAAAAATTAAATTTCAAGTTAGTTATGTATTTGGTGGGCTATGGAAACACAAGCATAGTATACACATGCAAAAGAACAAACAAACACAGACATTAAATATCAAGTTAGTTATGTATTTGGTGGGCAATGGAAACACGGATATACCCAGCACATCATACGGCCCTGAAAACGGAATATGGCTGCCCTAACAGCTGGGTAAAAATGGTCATATATTTTTACGTAAAAGCCCACACATATATGTGGGAGATGTAACCCACAACTGCCGAAAGAAAGAAAGAATCAAGCAGATTAACAACAATAACAATTTGTATTTGTATTTGTATTTCTTTTTATCACATCAGATTTCTCTGTGTGAAATTCGGGCTGCTCTCCCCAGGGAGAGCGCGTCGCTACACTACAGCGCCACCCGTTTCTTTTTATATTTTTTCCTGCGTGTACTTTTATTTGTTTGTTTTTCCTATCGAAGTGGATTTTTCTACAGAATTTTGCCAAGAACAACCCTTTTGTTGCTGTGGGTTCTTTTACGTGCGCTAAATGCATGCTGCACACGGGACCTTGCTTTATCATCTCATCCGAATGACTAGCGTCCAGACCACCACTCAAGGTCTAGTGGAGGGGGAGAAAATATTGGTGGCTGAACCGTGATTCGAACCAGCGCACTCAGATTCTCTCGCTTCCAAGGCGGACACGTTACCTCTAGGCCATCACTCTCCATTTAACTAGATCCATCAAAGTTCTACTGTTATGGGAGACCTCAACTCAGTAATAACAAAAAAACAAAAACAAAAAAAAACAAATACAAAACAAAACACCACACACATGAAATGTTTATTATCAAAGCTTACTTTCCCCCTTTACTAGCATATAAGTTTTACAATTACTTTATGTCAATGCTAGTCTCTTGACCATTTTTATAGAAAACTTCTATCACAAGTGATTTTAAGTTCCATTTAATGTTAGTGATTAAAAAAAATCTTTTTTTCAGGGCACATAATTTATAACATTCAAAAAAATTACCACATATCCATGAAAAACAGTCAAGACATCCTGTAATTATACAAAAAAAAAAAAAACAACTGGCTAAAAAAAAAGGAAAAAAAAAGGGAGAGAGAGAGAGACAGACAGATAGATTGATATACTCACATGCTCCCTTATGAGCATCCCGGCTGGTATATTCTATTGTTCCATCGTGTGCCCGTTTAGGATGCTCTGTGTAGGGTCTGTGACCGTCCTCTGTGTGGTAACACAATGCCAGGCCATAGTCTACCAGATACACCTGTAAAAACATACAGATAAATAAAACAACAGAGTACATTAACACTACTCACAGACAATTAAACACATATGGGAACGGAAAACAGTGAGGGGAATTAAAAAAAAAAAAAAAAAAAAAAAACAGCATGGAAAAGGAAGAACATTCATCCAAACAGGAGTTTGTATTATACTCCATATTTGGTGATACATATACTTACCATGTCAAACTGATGCAAACTAGGCCTATCGGTTTGCTCTGCTTGGCTAACAGTGAAAAGATGAGCTGTCTTGCCCGGTCCGCTCTTAGCCAATCAAACGCTTCTAAAAGCTATAAGCGCTGAATCATTCCTTTGGCCAAGGCTCTCCATGCCATCTTGTCAGGTTTATGCTCTGTCTTGTCTTACGCTTTTTTTTGCTATTAAGAGTATTCATTTGGCCTGATTTTGCTGCATGCGGCTTGTGTTTATTGTATTCTTACATTCTGTGTACTCGATTCGACTCGGCCCCCTCGATTCGCTCGTTTTTCTCTACCTCTAAGTCGATCCTGTTTTTCCTTTCTCTGTTGGGGATTGGACTTTCGCTGGGTGCCTAAGCGCGGGTACTATTTCCCCTTATTGTGTGTGTGTGTGTGTGTGTGTGTGTGTGTGTGTGTGTGTGTGTGTGTGTGAAGACTATGTTATGCAGCTTATATGAAAGCGTGTAATTTTCATGCAAATAAAGACCACAATGGATTTGATTAAACACAGAAAATACTGCCATACACTGTTTGCGGTAAACCCTCTGAAATTATCAAGTGTACTACAATGAGCACACTGGTTCAAAAACATTTTTTTCTTTGTCATCCAATTTTAATAAGTCAACATTTTGCAATAAAATGAAATTGAAATCTTCAAAGATCTTCTTTCTTTCTGTCTTAGGATACTACATTTGAAAACATAAGTATGTGTCAGTTGTACAGACATTCAATCTATTGTTTAATTTCCCTTGTTTTTGGGGGTGCATGTGGAAAATACAACAACAAAGAAAGAAAGAAACAAACAAACAAACATCTTTCTTACCGTCATTTCCATTCTTCGACCAGAATCGCAAACATCTAAAGAGTAACCTGAGAGAATATGTCCAAATTAACTCTCTCCATATGAACGGCGAAAGAGATGACGTTAACAGCGTTTCACCCCAATTACCACCATCAAAATATTGCAAGTGGAAGGCTCTTATACTGAAGAGGTGAATGTTGACAAAGAATACCACAATTCTGATGACGGAAGCTAAAGGTTGGGTCATTGAGACACCCACTGGACATCCGAGGGGTCTGTGTAGAGGAGAAGAGAGGACTGGCCGTACTGAGTGAGTTAACCAACTTTTTCTATAGAATATTGTAAATGTATTTATACCTTTATCTGATAACAGATAATAAAAAACAAAGCTGCAATCAAGTAGCAAAGATATATATATATAAAGGAAGTTGTACCTCTCTGGTCAATCCTTACGAAAATGAAGACAAAGTTGTTTGACAATATTTTACCACCAGTGTGAAGAGTTCACCTACCTGGTTCAAATCTGTTTTTCCGTTACTAAACCCCAACAGTATGTTCGCTGCCTTGATGTCAGCATGACAATAGCCTTTGTCATGAATGTACTCCAATGCATCCAACTGTGAAGAAGAGAATATATCAGCAGAGATATTATCAGAAACTACATATCCATGCACTTGAGTGTATTCTGTGTGTTCACGTGTGTGCGTCTGCGCTTTTCAAACTTAAACATTCAGCATCATAATTGTGCATTGCAGAATGGTAAAAATCACAAACTGAACACACACACACACACACACACACACACACACACACACACACACCAAACCCCAGCTCATGAGGGCATATCTATCAGTGACTGTCTTGTCAGCAAGGCACCAAATTTCACAGCAGCATCACTGGTTATTTTCTGAAAAGACTTACACAGGGATGGTTTCCTCCACCACAAGTGACTGGGACTGATGAGATGATGATATGAGTACTTATATAACACATATCCCTGGTCAGAGACCAAGCTCTAAGTGCTTTACAAACACAGGGTCATTTGCATAACAGGCTGCCTGCCTGGGTAGAGCTGACTGACAGCTGCAATTGGGCGATCATCATTCGTTTCCTGTGTCATTCAATCAGGTTTCAGTGACACACACATATACACTCAGACATGAATGCTGACATGATTACAGGATCTTTAACGTATGTATTTGATCTTCTGTGTGCGTATACACATGAAGGGGGTTCAGGCACTAGCAGGTCAGCGTATGAGTTGACCTAGGATATTGGAAAAAAATCTCTACCCTTCACCCACCAGGCACCATTACCGAGATTCATGTATACACACGAAGAGGGTTCAGGCACTACCAGGTCTGAGCATGTGTTGGCCTGGGAGATTGGAAAAAATCTCTACCCTTCACACACCACCAGGTACCGTTACCTAAATATTTGAACCCAGGATGCTCAGATTGAAAGTCCAATGCTTTAACTACTTGGCTTGACATTTTTTTCTCTTATAGATTTACCAACACTGTCGCAGACACTCATGTGTTGCATAAAAGCCCGATTTCTCACCATTCGGACACCGACAGCCAGCACGGTTTTCTCGGGAAGGGAGCGGCCTCTCTGCTCGAAGAGTTTCTGCAGGTTGAAGCCGAGACGTTGCAGGACCAAGAAGCGATGCTGGCGGTGACCTCTCTGGTGCTGACCTGACCCCAGGAACTGGGGCACTCCCAGGTATTGCAGCCCCCTCCTCCTCGTCCACCCCTGTACTGCACACACCACACACACAAGATGTCAGCCAAAGAAGGGGAAAAAAATCAGCAAGTTGATTGTGAAGTAGAAGAATAAGATGAAAGCAGAAGAACTCAACAATGTCAACACACTCAACATTTATAGTTGGAATCGCATACATAAAGAAATGAGAGATATGTCCAATAACTCTTTTCCATCATGAAAGCGCAAAAGTGTACGTTAAAAGGTTCCTTCACATCAAAACATTGCAATCGCAAGCTCTTTCGAAGGGTGATGTTACAAAAATACCACATTTCCAGAACAAAGTTGGGTCATTGAACCCCTCACTTGACCATCAGGTTGTTGAGTAGTAGTTGCCTACGATTAGTTATACCAACATGTTTACTATAGAATGTTTGTAAAGTGCTGATTTATACCTTTATTGTCACAGATATAGTGCACTGGATATAAATAGGAATTACTTTGTCATCTAATGAAAAATTTTGACATAATTTTACACCATAGACCACCTGTACAAATGTTTTTTTATACCAACAGTATGTTCGCTAGCTCTGAGTCACATACAATAGCTTGTATGTGTCTAATGCTCAACTGAAGAGATATCAGCAGAGTTTATCAGTAAACTACAATCCATGCCTGGTTATCTGTTGTTACACTGGTGGTGCGCTTTCAAGTAAAGCATTAAATTGGCAGCGTTAAAAACCAACTGAACACACCCCACACCGAAACAAAACCACCCAACCCAGCTAGAGGATATATTATGACTTCTTTCAGCATGGCATTACACACACAGGGTATTTACTGTAAGATTTAACCGGGATGGTTTCCTCAAGTGACGTGTGACTGATGAGTGTGATATGAGTACTTTGTAGATCTTGGTGAGAGTCTGTGTTTACATTAAAGTATTTGCAAAGCCCTGCATGTGACGATGACATGCCATGGCAATATCGTTTGTCTGTGTCATCAATAGGTTTCAGTGCAAACACCACTGATAGCTGACAATGATTACAGATTTTAACTAGTATTTGATTCTTGTATGCTATACACACAAGGGGTTCAGGCACTAGCGGTATTGTAATATTGACCTAGGAATGAAAAATCTCTACCTTCACCCACTGCATTACGAATTCATGTTTACACCGAAGGTTCAAGGCACTTAGCATCTGTCATGTTTGACCTGACAATCAGAAAAATCTGTACTTCAACACACAGTCGTTACTAATTGTTGAAACCCAGGAAGCTCTTGTAAGCCAATGCATTTAACTATTGCTTGACACTTTTTTCTTTATAGATTACCAAACACTGTCGCAGTATTACATGTATTGATAAATGCCGGATTTTATCACATTCGAACACGACAGCCGCCCGGTTTTTCTTGGAATGTTTGCGGTTCTCTTATCAGCTAGAAGAGTTTCTGCATTTGCTAAGCACGTGACGTGCAGACCAAGAGCATGCTGGCGGTGACTCTTGTGCGACTGACCAGGAATTGGGCCGTACCCAGTATGACACCCTCCTCTCGTCCACACTGTACTGCACACACCATACACACACACACAAGATGTCAGCCAAAGAAGGGGAAAAAAATCAGCAAGTTGATTGTGAAGTAGAAGAATAAGATGATGAAGCAGAAGAACTCAACAATGTCAACACAGCTCAACATGTTGATAGTGGTAACTCAGCTTTAAAAAAAAAAGAGGAAGATGAAGTCACAGTACTTTGTTCCATCAGCACAAAGCAAACAAGTGTTAATGTTAAAAGGTCTTTCGCTTCATCAGGTCTCCGCACTCAGCTCTTTCAGATCTGGCCTTAAAACCCACCTCTTCCCAAGATAGACTCCCTCTCAAGGCCTGACTAAGCACGTTGGGTTACGCTGCTGGTCAGGCATCTGCTTGGCAGATGTGGTGTAGCGTATATGGATTTGACTGAACACAGTGACACCTCCTTGAGCTACTGATACTGATACCGATACTGATACTGATGATGATGAACGGTGACTGGGATGGTGAAGACGCTGACATGGGTGTCCAGTTAGGTTTTGGGATTATGTGACAAAGCTGGAATCTCATAAGATAAGATAAGAATAACTTTATTATCTCCAACTGGAGAAATTTGGTCAGGTGGATTATCACAACATAGACAAGTAAACAACATGGGGACCATAACTGTAAAAGTCAACAACAGCTTTTACGAATATTACGAAGATACAGGAAATAACTAGTATTCTTAAAGTAAAAACAGAAAGAATTAAGAAACATTATTTGAATATGATTATAAACATAGCCTACTATACTGCACATTGATTACAATAGACAGATAAGATAAGAATAAAGATAAATTGCGGAAAACTGCAACCAGATAATCAGCACACACCCGAACCCCACCCACCCCACACACGCGGATTACTTGATTAAACAAGAGTAATAAACATATGTTCTCAAATAAAAGCATTTCACATATTCGCTTTTAAAAACATTGCAATTAATTATTACATCGTAATTATTAAACAGAAATATATTTCTTCTTCTTCTTCTGCATTCGTGGGCTTCAACTCCCACGTTCACTCGTATATACATGAGTGGGCTTTTTACATGTATGACCGTTTTTACCCCGCCATGTAGGCAGCCATACTCCGCTTTCGGGAGTGTGCATGCTGGGTATGTTCTTGTTTCCATAACCCACCAAACGCTGACATGGATTACAGGATCTTTAACGTGCGTATTTGATCTTATGCTTGCGTATACACACGAAGGGGGTTCAGGCACTAGCAGGTCTACACATATGTTGACCTGGGAGATTGGAAAAATCTCCACCCTTCACCCACCAGGCGCCATCACCGTGATTCGAACCCGGGACCCTCAGATTGACAGTCCAACGCTTTAACCATTCGGCTATTGCGCCCGTCATTTACAAATTCAAATTACAAAAAGAAACATACTGTGATTCATTAAGATACAATGGCATAAAAGGTAGGCAGCTAACGACACCAAAACCTCATAAAATAACCCCCAATGAAATATGGAAAGATAACAGAAAGTTGTCACACAGTGACACAGTCTGCATTCCACGTACTCAAGTCTGGTTTTGCAGCTCGTTGGTAAAAGTGGAATTCACAAAACAGAGGTCCGTTATCCAAAGGTTCCTTTGTGCGGGCCATTCACACATGCACACAGAAAAGCAAAAGAAAACAATTGATTTCCAATGTGTTATTGTCAATGTGTTCTGATTAAAGCATTCTCTGGTTATAACTATCTAAATGTTTCTTTGAACAACAATAAGAAAAAACCAATAGCAAAACAACACCAAACAAACCCAATTTATTCCTTATGAAAGAGAGAAAGAGCGAGATTTCACATCACCCTACCACTCTGTGTGTGTGTGTGTGCATGCGCGTGTGCGTGCATGCGTGCATGCATGTGTGTGTGTGTGATCCGCAACTTCTCTCAACAACTGGACTGTTGTTAATTCTTATTGAAGTAAGTAACACATTCTTTTCAGCTTCTGAATACCAGTTGGATTTTGCTTCAACCAGTATCCATGAAATAAAATCAGGATACTCAAAACATAAAATACTGAAAATGTTTACATAACGTACAACTTTGATAACAAACGGTGAAATCTGGCAAGAAGATCCCCCAGTCACATCATAAGCTGGAACAGGAAACAAAACAATTGTTGATTTTCAAGCATTCAAGTCACACTCAAGTTTTTCACTAGATGTACAAAGTGCTGATGATAAAATCAGTTACTGTATTTGCACACACATGCAAAGACGCACACCTGCACAAACACACACACACACATACACACACACAATTTATTTGCACACATGCACATACTGAGAAACTGTTCAGCAAATTCCCTCTTTGGAAGACACGAAAGGCTTAATAATTCAATCCAGAAAGAGTTGGTTTCAGTTGGACTTGACAGCTTCATTATATATTTCAGTTAACACATAATGAATAAATGATATACATTCAATGCTGAAAGGAGGAGATATAATGTGGGCTGGACTAGGCAACTGTGACAATGTCCAAAACTTACGTAAAGAAGGCAACAGCAATACAAATTTTGTCTCCCCAAAATATATTCTTGCAAACATAAAATCACCTACACACATGTATACATGAAGGTCGGCACACAAATTTGCATACAAGTCCATAAGCCTTACCTGTGTAGATTAGTCCAAATCCACCCTGTCCAATTATTTCACCAAGCTTCCATGTTTTTTTCACTGGCTGAGTCTGCAGAAGTATCTCACCACTCGGAAATCGTTCAGGCAGCTTATGCCCTTTAGCCTTCCCTTTCTGCACACACACACACACACACACACACACACACACACACACACACATTTCAGACATGCACAGACAAGGATGTATTTAAACACACACACTGGACTTATGTTGTTAAACAATACTCAGTCATGCCTTTACACAAAACTACAATTATGATTAAGTCATATGGAAAAAAAAAAAAAAAAAAAAAAAGTTTAGACAGTTGTCCCTAAATTGGCACCTCATCACTGAATGGCTGTAAAGACCAATTTTGGAACTGCCAGCTCTGAAGCAGGAGACACACACACTCTCTCTCTCTCATACTAATTGCTATCTATACAGTCCCATCTCTAAAGTAATGGCTGATCAAAGAATGTCTAATGTGAGTCTTGATCAACAATATGTAAATTAGCATAAGGAACAGAAGGAATACTAATACACAAACACAAAGATGAGGCTGCATTGATTGAGGGACTGAGTTAAAAAAAAAAATTGAAAGCCAGACATGTATACATACACAATTAAACAGACAGGAATACAGACACATTAAAACTGACAATTATTGAGATAAAAGAGAGACAAACATAGAGAATCTAAGCAAACTATTACAGTGACATAAAGACTGATATACTTTAACTCTTCTGGCAACTGACAAAATGAATAATAAGATGAGAAAAGATGTGAGTTTTCACCTGCATTTTTTTGGTCAGTTACTTGACATAACCCCTTTCCATGCAGTTATCTGCAACATAAAACTGACTAATATTATTAATCAGGCCCTGTTCTGTACAAGAAATACAATTGGATCTATTGTAACAGATCGAGGTATGAAGTTCAAGAAAAGGCATAAACATTTAAACATTTTAGGCTTGACAAAAGGCAGAGCAGAAACACACAATCTCTCTCACGCACATTTTATTATGAGTGCACACACACACACACACACACACATTCTGATTCTCTGAGCACACAAGATTTAAAAGAACACTCTACATTAACTGAAAAAAAACCTATTAATATCTAAACTGAAGCAAAGAAAATAAAAATAACTGAAGCTTCATTTTAAAGCATAATATGCTTGATAAACTTAATTCCTTCATGAAATAAAGTCACTTAATGTGTGAATGCTTTCCTTCTTTCACACACACACACACACACGTATTTGTAAATAAAATATGGTATACCTTCACATATGTACGTTGTTGGTGAGATTACAAAATAAGCTATAATATGTTGGCAAAGTCAGCTTCAACCAGTTAAGTGTGGTGCAATGACCGGTACACTTATACTTGGGTAATTTGTCAGCTGACACTTGCAGTTCTAATAATATACATGCAAAACTGAAAAACACAGAAAATGTATGCCCTGGTATTTTCTTCTCATTGCTTCTGTCTTTCACACTTTTTCTCTCAAAAATAAATAAATAAATAAATAAGTTTTTAAGCATTTGTGGTGCTGCGGAAAAGTCCGCACGCTTTGATATCTTGTAACCGAAACTGAAACTCCCCAACATTGTAAATTATCGAGAATGCAATACATGCCAACAATAGCAACCATCCAGAGAACAGTAGCTTACTAAGCATGTAATGCCAAATTTGATTTCTGTCGACTATGCAGATGCAGACATGTAACTTTTTAAGTTCGGATATTTTCGCAATATTTTGGACGGGAAACCTCTTCTTGAAGATGATGATTGTGACATGGGTTAGTCTTTCCAAGTGACATACGACTTCAGGCACAGCAATGGTGGAATTCTGGAATTCAGAAAGTGAGGATCACCAAAGACACTGATTAAAAAAAAAATACTGATAATAACAACAACAAAAACGAAAAGAAGAAAAAGTGGCCAACCTGTCCGTGATCGAGTGTATATTTGGAACACGCGGAAGACAGTGATGGGAGTTGTCGCACTTGGAAAAAAATCCCCGGAAAACGAAAACCCGTTTTTAAGGTAGCCAGTCATTCGAGATTGTGGAAGCAACCGGTTCGCCATAAGCGGAAATAAAATCCGACAAAAAAAAAAAAAAAGCAAAACCGAAAGTGAAACTAATTTCCCCCATTCATTTTTATTTCATTTTTGAATTGCACTGTGACGAAAGTGTATCTTCAAACATTTTGCATGTTTTAGTTTCTTGAGCACTTCCAAAACTGTTATGGTGTTTCATGTTTGACATACAGTTTACTTAGCTGTGTGTGTGTGCCAGTGTATTTACCTGAATATAACTATACACAACTATGTATTCAACTCTCTCTCTCTCTCTCTCCCTATATATATATATATGTGTGTGTGTGTGTGTGTGTGTGTGTGTGAACACACACACACACACACACACACACACATATATATATATATATATATATATATATATAGAGAGAGAGAGAGAGAGAGAGAGAGAGAGAGAGAGAAACATGCAGCTATGTATGTGCATGCATATTTTGTTTGTATGTGCACACATACAACTTTTTTGTATTGAAAATATTATCGTCAGTTTTATCTGCTGGTGAGACAGGTGCAATAGCCAAGTGGTTAAAGCGATGGACTTTCAATCTGAGGGTCCCGGGCTTTGAATCTCGGTAACGGCGCCGTGTGGGTAAAGGGTAGAGATTTTTCTGATCTCCCAGGTCAACATATGTGCAGACCTGCAAGTGCCTGAACCCCCTTTGTGTGATTTTACAAGCAGAAGATCAAATACTCCAGTTGAAGATCCTGTAATCCATATCAGTGTTCGGTGGGTTATGGAAATAAGAACATACCCAGCATGCACACCCATGAAAATGTAGTATGGCTGCCTACATGGCGGGGTAAAAACAGTCATGCAAGCAAAAGTCCACTCATGTACTTACCAGTGAACATGGGAGGTGCAGCCCATGAACAAAGAAGAAGAAGAATCTGCTGGTGAGTTTATGTTATGTAAAAATGTTGTGTGAAGCATGATGCCACCATGGAGCAAAATGTCCATATATGATGGCATATGTTATGTTTGTGTGTTTAAATGTGTGTGCATGTATGTGTGTATGTGTTTGCATTGACATGTAAATGAATATATAACCTGCCAGTTTTCCTTTGGCTCCAGAATATATAACCAGATACAATACCACATTATAATACTTTTTTTTCCCTGCCCTATCATTCCCAACGTGTCAGTGTACATTTCACTTTAGTGCTGCTGGAGTCCCCAAAACACAGCCACCCCTGGGTTCGTCTGCCACAGTACGAGTATGTGCAGACAGTCCACATTCAGTCTGTGAGTACCAGAGGTGCCTATTCAGATTTAACATTTGTAGGACGTACACAATCACCCAAATGATGATAATAATGACCACTTGGTCATGGAGCTAGATTTATCAAAAAAGCATCTCCCAAGACTTCCTCTCACGACAGTCTCCATGAATCTGCTGGCACCAAAGACCTTGACAGGCACTCTCCAAAGGCTTGGAAATGGAGGGGGCATTGTGAGAGCAAAGTGTGAAAAGCCACAGAATGCTCACACAACTGTTGCTGCAGGCTTCTGTCACAGATCTGCCAAGTGACCTTGGCAAGAGAGCAGTTATCGTTACAATCTGTCTGAATACATATCCGAAACAAGATACAATAATAATGATAGTATTTATATAGCACTGAATCTTGTGCAGAGACAAATCTAAGCACTTTCACACCAGTCATTTACACGCATGCATAACTCTAAAACTGAAGAAACTGAAGACAAAGAAGGGGTAGGGGAGGGAGGCTATCTTGTGAAGAGGTGGGTTTTAAGGCCAGACTTGAAAGAGCTGTGTGCGGAGACCTGACTAAGCGAAAGAGGAAGTTCATTCCAAATACAAGGTCCAGAGACAGAGAAAGAATGGTGTCCAACAGTGGAGTGTTTGAATCTGGGTATGCATAAACAGAGTGGATCCAAAGCCAATTGTAGAGAGTGAGATGGAGTGTAGAGGTGAAGGCAGCCACAAAGATAGGAAGGGGCAGATTTGTGAATACATTTATAACATAGACTGTTGATCTTATACTTTATTCTGTGTGAGACAGGGAGCCAATGGAGATGTTGCAAAATAGGAGTGATGTGCTCAGATCTTTGCTTTCTGAGGATGAATCGGGCAGCAGAGTTTTGTACGCACTGAAGGGACTGAATAGATGAAGCAGGCAAACCAGACAATAGAGAGTTACAGAAGTCAAGGCGAGAGAGAATGAGAGAAATGACAAGTCTAGATGTTGTGTCAGTGGACAGATATTTCCGAATAGAACTGATGCATCGCAATTGACTGTAGCAAGAATACTTCATTATTTCTGAAAGATGTGTTGTTGACTTGTTTGCTGATAAAGAGGTGACTTTGATTTTTTTTTTTTTTAAAGGCATTTCATATACAGTGCAGCACAAAGTTTCATCATTCAAAATACAAATTCACCAACAACTATTTAACACAGCAAAAGCTGAGATAATTCCTTCTATTTATCTAAATTGCCAAATTCGCTGTCAAATAATGTTAATATCAATATTTTAGAAATAAATAAGTAAAACTGGGTAAGTAAAATTAAAACAAAATAAAGGGATGTAAACTGATGATACAATCAAATAAATTGATCAAGTAAAATTAAAACAAAATAAAGGAACGTAAATAACCGCTTATATGAATCATAAAAGGCCTCTCTATTCACCATCCATCTCCAACATAAAATGCAGCATGTTAAAAAAGGAATAACAATAAAATGATAATAACAATAACAATAATAAAGGACAGCAACTGTAAGCCATTCAGCAACTGAAATAATGTAAATAGGCTGTAGTGACTGGGTGGTGGGTGGCTGGTATTAGAGTTAACAAAATTTGTAATCCTCACAGTCATCATTTCTTTCCTTTGTGTGCACCTGTCAAGTAAACTGTCGAATGCCAATTACACATGAATGCATTTATGTCCTGAGCATATAAATTTTCTTTTCTTTATAAATGTCTGTGCACTTTTCTTTTCTTTTTTTTTCCTGTATATGAGTTCATTTTCTATCTGCTTACTTTTCAATGTTTTTTTTTTTTTTTTTTTTTTTTTTGTCTATTCATGTTTATTTGTTTATTTATTCATTAATTTATTAATCTATCCATTTATTTGTTTATGCACTCTTTTTTCAAAAGGCCTGACTAAGCGTGTTGGTTTGCACTGCTGGTCAGGCATCTGCTTAGCAGATGTGGTGTAGTGTATACGGATTTGTTCAAATGCAGTGATGCCTCCTTGAGTATTTGAACTGAACTGAACTGTGCAGCAGATTCAGTTTACAGCCACAAACATGATAATCATCCAACCTGTCCGGATCCTGTGGTTGGTGATCATAAAAGTGTGACAGACTGACACTATAGGGTATCAATCAATCAATCAAATCAAAAACACTTTATCAATCCACATGGAAATTAAGTTGTGCAATCACAGGCTCATTGTAAACACTGGCATAAAATCATGCGCAACATAAGAAGAGATCAAAACTAGTCAAATAAGAATTCCCAATAGCTGACGATATACTACCCCCCCCCCCCCCCCCCCCACACACACATACTCATGTTAAGACAATAGGGTATTGCACAACAATATTAACAAATGAAAACATCCAACAAAAAAAAAGGGTATAGATTACTAAAAATGACATGCGCGCACGCACGCATGCACACACACACACGCTGTCTAATATCACTTCAAGTGGAAAGACGTTAAACTGAAGACAACAACACACACACACACGTTAAGACCATAAGGTATTGTACAACAATACATAAATAAAAACATCAAGGGAATAAATCGTATATATAAGTAAAATGCACACACACACACACACACACACACACTCATTCACACACACACTCACACAAACAACGTATGCATGCACATAACATATGTCACGCCAATAAAATTAGAACATTAAGATACATGAAATCCAAGTAAAATAAGAAAATATTTAAAAATCACTTCCGATCACACACACACAGAAATGCTTGCTTGCCCGTGCCCAATGTGAACTTGTGAAATGTGTTGTTATTGATCATGTTGTTGTTGTTGTTTTTCCTCAAAAAGCAAAAGAAACAACCACCTTGTGATGTGTATTTCTAAAAAAGAGATACATAACCTTTTGTGCAAGGGAACAAGAAAAATAAAATAAAAATAAATGTGTGACAGACTGGTTGTGTATTTCATTTTATTTTTGCTGACCTGTTTTTCATTCTCATTTCCTTCTGTTTTATCCTGTATTACACTTTGTCAACAGATTTCGGTACATGAAAGTTAGGCTGCTGTCCCCAGGGAGAGTGCATCAACAGTGTACAGCACCACCCACATTTTCTCTCATATATATATATTATATATATATATATATTTTTTAAGGTCTGCATGTGTATTTGTTTCAAAATATCAGAGTGGATATTTCTACAGTATTTTGCCAGGGCCAGCCCTTTTGTTCCCTTAGGTTCTTTTATGTGCGTGAAGAGCATTCTGAGCTCTGCACCTGGGTACATCATCTCGTCTGAAAGATTGACACCCAGGAAACTGCTCAAGATCTAGTGGAGTGGGGATGGGGCTGGGGGTAAAAATCCTGGTCCACATAAAGAACTCATACCCATAAACACTCATTACCAAGTTAGGCTCATTATAACTACACTTTTTCTTATCATTCATCCAAATTCACCCACACAACGTCCCAGCATTGGCAGTCCATGCTACCTTTACAGTTTACAGTTTTAGTGTATTGTATTGCATTGCATTGTATTGTATTACTCTTTAGTCATAACAGATTTCTAGAAGGCAAGGGTGATTTTTCTCCATGCTGCAAATGTATTTTTACCACAGAAAAACAAGAAGAAGAAGAAACAAAACAAAACTCTCAGACTGTTGAAAAAAGACCACCGCCACCATGAATTCCAGTTCCTTATGTACTGAACAGACTATTTTCTCAAACAATTTCTTTGAAGAGAAGATATTCTTGACAGTTCCATAAATCATTTCAAAATGCCTTGAATGTGACTGCACATTCTGAAGAGCAAGAAGATTTATAGGGTAAGGTTATTGATTAGTAGTTTTTCATGTTTGCTGCGTTCTTTTGTTTCATTTCTCCAGTTTATCTTTGCAGTAAACATGTTGTTTGACAAAGTTTATGTATTATTTGTTTTTCATGTTTGTTGTGTTCTTTTGTTTCATTTGTTTGCAATCCTCCACACTTTCAAGCGAAAAAGGTAACTGAATCTTTCAGATTAGATTAATGTAATCTTGGAGTGAAATGGACTGTTGGTATTGCTTGACTTAGGTAGCTGAAAGACAGACTTGTAAGATGAGATTTATGGTTGACTTCGTGTGTAGCTTTGAAAATAACTTGTTGAAAAATAAAGTTTAAAAGGAATGCGTTTTAATCAAACAGATATGCACTCACACATACACATTAACAAGAGGCAGTCTTGGTCAAGACACTGTTTATTCATACTTGTACATTTAATATTTAGGGCACCAGTTTGATGGCCCACTTTTCTTTACTATTCATCTACTCTTTCACTATAAAACAGTAAAAGACACTGCCACACATCCACAATGTCATAGTGCAATTGCTTGACTCAAAAAACGAGCCCTTTAGAAGTTAAGGCAATGTATGCTGATTACTGCAATTAGTCACCACTACTGCACATAAGAAACTCTGTAACACAATAAAGAAAATACACTAAACTGTTTACAGAATCTTTTACTGACATAGGTTACATAATGATTATTACATATCAAAGCAAACGCGAAGTAAACCAACATTATGCAAGCAGCTTTGGAAATCATCAGTGCATCAAATTTGATCTCCATTGGTTCAAAATGTACAATATAAGATATGTCAAAGCGTAGAAAACAACAACAGAACAAACAATTGAAAATAAATGCAAAAGCAAGAGACAAAACGTAACAGATGAAACAGACAACCCAAAGCACCTGTTTACACAGTATCTTCTACTGTTGCATAATTGTTCCGATTTCTGTAAATCCAACTTATCCTCTAAATATATTTCTGTTTAATAATTACGATGTAATAATTAATTGCAATGTTTTTAAAAGCGAATATGTGAAATGCTTTTATTTGAGAACATATGTTTATTACTCTTGTTTAATCAAGTAATCCGCGTGTGTGGGGTGTGGGGTGTGGGGTGGAGGTGGGGTGGTGGTGCGGGTGTGTGCTGATTATCTGGTTGTGGTTTTCCGCAATTCATCTTTATTCTTATCTTACCTGTCTATTATAATCAATGTGCAGTATAGTAGGCTATGTTTATAATTATATTCAAATAATGTTTCTTAATTCTTTCTGTTTTTACATTTAGAATACTAGTTATTACCTGCAGTGTGTGGATGTATGTATGAAACAATGTATGTGATATTTTTTACATTTGTATCTTTGTAATATTCGTACAAGCTGTTGTTGACTTTTACAGTTATGGTCCCCATGTTGTTTACTTGTCTATGTTGTGATAATGCACCTGACCAAATTTCTCCAGTTGGAGATAATAAAGTTATTCTTATCTTATCTTATCTTGCTCTTAGAAAATGTATTTTGTATCTATAGTACTGGTTTACACACAATTTAATGTCAGCATGATTCATGGTCTACTTATTGAAGATCTCATGGAGAATGACACTCCGAGCAGAGGTGGACAACAGTCTGGCTTCATCAGAACCAGTCCTGATTTCCAACCCGCTTCACAGGCTGTGCAGACCCTTGCAGACGGGTGAGGACACTGACTCGGTTCTTGAAGTGATCGATGTTTATGTAGCATCCCTGTTACAGAAAAACAGAATGAGTTATAAAGAGAGAGGGAGAAAGAAAGGGGTGGGGGTGGGGGAGAATGAGAAAGAGAGAGAGAGAGACAGAGAGAGGTGGGGAAGAATGAGAGAGAGAGAGAGAGGGGGGGGGGGGGGAAGGAGGGGAGGTGAAACAAAACTAAACAAAATGAAATGTATATTTGTTTAGTCAAGGTAATGAGATTAGCAAATGTACATGCTCCCCCTGCCCCACACACCCCTCACCCCAATCCAGCCCAGAGATAGAGAGAGAGGCAGAGACAGAGAGAGAGAGAGAGAGAGACGGAGACAGACAGACACAGAAAGATAGGCAGTTTTGAATCTACTTGTACATGTACATAATTACGAACAGTGGGTGCATTATCACTAATTTATTTGAGACTGCTGCATAAACAGGATGTATTTGACAGGCGTCGTACACACAAAAGCAGAAGTCGTTACACTAACCCTCTGCTCCCTTCTGCAACCGTGGGATCATGGGGTTCAGTTTGTGTTTTATTAGGATACAGAGAAATGCATTTCTACATTAACCCCTTGACTGCTGCTGACAAGTATGCTTGTCAGTGAAGGCTCATCTCGCAGTGACAGAACTGAGCTTACAGGTCAGGGTTTCTGTCGTCATTCTTTATTTGAACTATTTCCTCTTTGGACTGCGTTACTTTGCTTCTGCTACATCAAGCACTCCACTTAACAGTACACACAGGAAGTAGTTCATCATGCACTTCAAGTTTGCGCCACACTGATTTCACTGCACCAAGGTTCAGCAGTTGAGTGGTTAACTCTTTCAGGACGAAGGAATGCTCACGCATTCCTACACAAAACGTATTCGGATTCGGACGAAGGAGTGGAATAGCATTCTCCGAAAGTAAAATTCCATCATGCGCTGTACACGTGATTTTGTGATTAGCCAAGCAGAGTGCGCTATTTTGGGTCACTCCACAATCGAATGGTATGATTGGTCAGCCTGGGATGTGTGGCCCGTCTCGCACACATGCTGACAAAGTCACTGACCTGTCGTCTGCTCGCGTGCCAGCCTGTTAGCAAAGTGGGCTCTGCTCAGAATGTTGTGAAGCGAACAAGGCAGTGACGCCAACGTTTTAGGGTTGCCGAAGTACTTGAATTGCTACAAACTGAAGGGTCGGACATTGAAGAGGTGGATGATGACGAAGAAGAAAGCGAATTTAATGCAGAAAGCGAGCATGGGTATGGTGATTCGGGGTGAAAAATTGGCAGTATTTTCTACATATGGCAAAACTGTAAAAATAAGATGAGAAATTTGATTTTTTTTTTTTATGTAATAGCTCAGCACATAATAAACCAGTTCTGAAAGTTTCATTTTCTTACACGGTATTTTGTATTTTTTGTAATTTGTTTCCAAACCCTTACAAATGGGCCGTCTGGGGAAAAGCAAGGGAGAAAACTTGTCATCCCGAGTGAATTAATGAAGTTTCAACTATGCAGAGACAGTCCCCCCTTCCTGATGGGCATGACAGCTGAGTGGTCACACCGCACTAGACGCTTTGTCCCACTGGTCTGTGAGCTCTGTAGTTCAACCTTGGCAGTGCTATATGAGTGAAGGGTGCAGGTTTTTGTCCCACTGGTCTGTGAGCTCTGTAGTTCAACCTTGGCAGTGCTATATGAGTGAAGGGTGCAGGTTTTTGTCCCATTGGTCTGTGAGCTTTGTAGTTAAACCTTGGCAGTGCTATATGAGTGGAGGGTGCAGGTTTTTGTCCCACTGGTCTGTGAGGTCTGTAGTTCAAACCTTGGCAGTGCCATTTGAGTGGAGGGTGCAGGTTTTTGTCCCACTGGTCTGTGAGCTCTGTAGTTCAAGCCTTGGCAGTGCCATATGAGTGTGGGGTGCAGGTTTTCCCCCTGAAAGTGCCTGGACCAATGCTATTTTAGCAGTTACTTCCACTACCTTTTCCTGTGCTCATGTCACACATGTGTTGGTCAGGAAAGTTAAACTAGAGCAGTAGAAAAGAGAAATAAACCTGAAGGTGCCTGTAAAGCGTTGAGAAGTGTCAGTGCTGTCAGTTTAAAAACCTACACATGATTATGCAATCTGCACATACTTTTGTTCATGAGAGATGTGGAAAAAAGAATAGTGTACTTATCACATTACCCACAAATGGCGAACTCCTCCGTTCAGATCAAAACTTCTGCGGCCATGAAGAATTCTGCGATTGTTAAAGATGACAAGGTCACCTGGTTTCAGCTGGTACTCCAGCTGTCATATCAATATGAACATGTTTGACCAAGACAAAAATGATTGCCTGGATATGTTTTATTTAAGACCATAGCCACCAACTACTCACTATGAAATTAAAATGTACTGAGATGAACATTAATAATCTGAATCAAACAAATTCTTGAGTAATCTTTTTTTTTTTTAAAGGACTAAAAAACATCAACACATGAATAAATCAATTCAGCACAAAAACATTCAGTTAATGAAGATGTTGAGGAATGTTGTATAAAAAGATATATAAAATGCATGCTCTCTCTCCCTCTTTCTCTCTTCCCCCTCTCTCCCTCTTCCTCCCTCCCTCTCTCATATGAACACATGCGTAAGTATACAGAAGACTCTCTCTCTCTCTCTCTCTCTCTCATGAACACATGCATAAGCACAGTTGACAACTATGCACAAAAGGTCTACGTACAATGTGAGGAGAAAACTTGACTGCCTTTGCAAAGGCTTCATAGGCAGCATAGTATGGCATCACATCCTCCTTGGAAGACAGCATGAAACACACACTCCTTGAAATCAGGCAATGCAACCACCAATTAAAACAACATCATCCATAAGGTTAGTTATGTGGTACCTACTTATTCATCTATCTATAGGATATACTTTTCTCTTTACAAAGAACCTCTCATGCTTCGTGCTTATCTGCTGTCTTGGATAATTCATTACTGGCAAGCTATTTCTGGAAATGTAGAGGAAAACCTAACAATCAACAGCAATGCTTTTTTGGTGGGTGTTTATGGCTAACATTTACAGTGTCATGCTTACAAATATGGACATTTGAAGCTGTGCATCTGCAACGCATCATTTGAACATACTGTCTCATGTTCTGCAATACAAGTTTGTTTGTTGTTTTGTTATCAATGAGCACAGCAGTCATACTGAACAGCTGACATGATGAATCTGTCATTCATTTGTTGCCAGTCTTTATTATGAGCTTGACAGTTTGTGGATGCATCAGGTACAAAGGCCTACTCCGGTGCGTGCCTTCCTTAAGACCTAACATCAATAGTTCCCTGTGGACTGCCAATGCTGAGACTGTGAGAGACAAACCCGGATGTGGTATTATATGGGGAGGGGGGGGGGGGGGGGGACTTGGAGTGAGTGGCATAGGAGGAGTGCCACTTAAACAGTGCAAATGACTGAACAGCAAAAAAAAAAAAAAAAAAAAAAGAGTACATCACTACAACCTCCCTCCCTTCATGTGAATAAAAGAAAATAATGGTGACATCAAAAAACATTGAGAAATGAATATCCTCTGTAATCAAAAGTACAGGTACCTTCGACATTGTCTCTAAATGTTTAAACTGTTTAACAGTAAATTGTTTATGTTTCTTCGCACCACTGAACAGTGTATCTCTGACAACAAAAGGAAGTATCAGTATCAGTAGCTCAAGGAGGCGTCACTGCATTCGGACAAATCCATATACGCTACACCACATCTGCCAAGCAGATGCCTGACCAGCAGCGTAACCCAGTGCGCTTAGTCAGGCCTTGAGAAAAAAAAAAAGAAATAAGTAAATAAATAAATAAATAATAGATATATACATAAAAAAGAACTACTACTACTCATAATAATATCTATAAGGAAGGACTGTGAATACTGATTCACCTGCTTCACAGCCAGCGGTCCCTCAAAGGCAGGTGCCCAGTTCACGCCGACAATCTGCAACATTATGGTGTAGTATAGGAATTGAGTCTTCTGAATCCATTTCAAAAGCAAGATGAAAAAGACAGGAAAAAAAAAATTACCAAGGCAAGCTTTAAGTTCTTCCAAGTGTTTAACCCCTTGGCTACTATACCTTGGTAAAATGAGCACTGCAGCAACATGCTCTCAGTCTAAATTTCACACAGAGAAACCTGCTGTTACAAAATTTAGAACAATACAATACAATACAATACAACACAACACACTGCAATACAACACAACACAGTGACATTCAAAATGACATTACTTCCTCATACTTCATCATAATGATGTTACCTCCTCACACCTTTCCAAAACATTACCTCATCATAATGGTTGAGAACAATGTGTGGCCTCTGGCACTTCATCTCCACTGGGTAGTCTCTGGGAGAAGAAGAAGAGAGAACAATACTGATCAGTACCGCTAGATTCTCAAGTAAAATGGACATTTTTTTTTTATTTCATTAACAACTTTTCTGTGCTCACTGACACAGCTTTGACAGGAAAAGAAAATGAAAAAGATAAATCAGTTTTGCTTTGCCTGACAGGAAAAGAAAAGAAAAAGACTGCTTTGCTTAAGACTTAGGGTCTAAACTTAGCAAACAGTTTTGGGATTAAAATGGAAACAGAGAAAAAGAGAGAGACAGTGAGAAAAAGAGTGAGTCTCACACACACACACACACACACATGCATGCATGCACACACACACATGAACACACACACACACACACACACACATGCATGCACACACACACATGAACACACACACACACACACAGAGGAGGGGGATGGAAAAGGAAAATTCTCCCCCAGGAGCTGCTTTGACTGCAAATGTTGGACATCAGCCATGAGTTGTGCTTGCAGAGAAATATCCTTCCATCTAGAAAGGAAAATGCAACATCTGCGGACAATATCTGTTGAACATATTCTTCTTCAGTACCCTGTTTCGGAAACTTTGTATGATAAATCTGGCACTGGCATTTGTGCAGTGAAATCCCCTGACATTTTTTTTCGTATCAACAGGACAGAAAATGCAAAGGTGATGTTTATAGTGCCCTACATACCAGTCTTAGCGGTTCTACTATTAAAACTTTAAAAATTCAATTGGAAAAACATGTAAAATGGTTTTGCTGATGAAAAACCAGTATCTGGTAAAAAAAATCGTCTTAGCGACTCTGTCAAAACAATCGTCTTAGTTACTCTGTCACACAGAATCCATTATCTCTCACCATCCACAGTCACTGGGAATGCCAATGCTTTTGACTTTTTACATTTTTTTTTATCAGCGGTTTCTCTCCTTAAATTAACTACTTCCCTTGTTCTTTCATTCTACAGATATTCATTTCACCTTCAGCTTCAGTTTCTGAAGGAGGTGCCACTGTGTTCGGGTGAATCCATATACGCTCAGAGGAGGAGGGTGGCAGAATGGTCAAGACACTTATCTGCTACGAGGGTCTGGGTTCAAATCCCGCTTTCACTCTTTCTCTCCAATTTGACTAGAAAAAAAAATGGCATCTAGCCATTTGGACGAGACAATAAATCGAGGTCCGAAGTGCACACGCACTTAGTGCACTGAAAAAGAACCCATGGCAACAAAAGTGTTGTTCTCTGGCCAAATTCTGCAGAAGGGATCCACTCTGAAAGGTACACAAGTACATTTGCATGCACTCAAGGCCTGCCTAGCATGCTGGGTCATGCTGCTAGCAGGTCAGGTATCTGCCCAGCAGATGTGGTGTAGCATATATGGATTTGTTCCAATGCAGTGACGCCTCCTTGAGAAAGTGAAAGTGAAAAAAAAACTTATTTCACCTACTCTTCTTTGATTCCATCACCCTCCATCTCTCCCGTTTCCCTCAACTCACCACACAACTCCTCCCCTACCTGACGGGTGCAATAGCTGAGTGGTTAAAGCATTGGACTATCAGTCTGAGGGTCCTGGGTTCGAATCTCGGTAACGGCACCTGGTGGGTAAAGGGTGGAGATTTTTTTCTGATCTCCCAAGGTCAACATATCTGCAGACCTGCTTGTGACTGAGTTTGGTGGGTTATGGAAACAAGAACATATCCAGCATACACAACCCCAAAAATGGAGTATGGCTGCCTACATGGCATGGTAAATAAACAAAATGGTCATACACGTAAAATGTTACATGTCTGAGTGTGTATGTGTGTGTGCCTGAAATCTGATTGAACGACACAGGAGATGCATGATGAGTACCCAAATGGCAGCCGTCAGTCAGCTCTACCCAGGTAGGCAGCCTGTTGTGCAAATGACCCTGTGTTTGTAAAGCACTTAGAGTTTGATCTCCGACCAAGGATAGATGCTATATAAAAATCCATATCAACCTTTAAAAAAAAAAAAAAAAAAAATCTATTTCACATTTAAATGTTGACACTCAAACGTGAAAATCAATGCTTCAACCAGATGTCTACAATCACAAGTGTGTGTAATGGAACACTGAACACAACTCCTCTTCCAGCCTCCTCTCACCTGTCATAGTGGACCTTTTGGAATGTGGCTGGAACCATTGTCAGGGTGGTAAAGTGATCAGGGTGGGTTTCTCGGAACTCCTCTGCCACTTGAAAGACGTCCAAAAACCGGCTCTCCCCACCGGTGACACATTCATCAAGCCTGCCAGCAAAGTGTGTTGGAAATATTTACACACACACACACACACATGTACGAACATACACACACATTCACACACACATGCATTCACACAGATACATACATTCACACACACACACACACACTCACACCCACCCATCCAAATCCTGCCCCCCCCTGCCCCCCACCCACACTCCCTACATACACCCACACACGATTACAAGCGCACCCAAACACACACACCCACACTCTTAAAAACACATACCCATCCATTCCCCACACATACACCCAACACACAACTGAACCTCAGAAAAGGCAAAAGCTGTAGTCCAGCAAGTAAGTGTACACAAAATCCACGAGGAAGTCACACCCACCCACCCACTCACACACCCATCCATCCACCCACCCACACACTCATACACACACCCATCCAACTCCCACCCACACACATGATCGAACCTCAGGCAATGCAGAAACTGCAGTCCTGGGGGAGACTCGTAGTACACGAGATCCATATGAAAGTCCAACTCCACATTACTGTAGGCCACATTGATGGGTTTGGGTGTGCTGATCACATCAAATGCCTGGAAAAAACGAACCCAACAACAACAACAAAAAACCCCAGACATTTTATTTATTTATTCATTCATTTTCAAACAGAATACAGGAAAGTGTTTATATACTTTTTTTTTTTTTTTCCAATATTGAATTTTACGTGATTTCTGGAAGGATGAAAGGGGTGTGTGTGTGTGTGGAGGGTGGTGGTGGTGGTGGTGAATAAGCTTAGGCCTGTAGGTATTTTTCCAAAGGAGTGAAAGATATGGGGGGTGGGATGAGTGAAGAAGTTGTGTTAGGGCTTTTGATTAGTATGAATGAATTAAAGTTGTTTTACTGTGATGCCTCTTATTATTTTTTTTTCAAGCTTTTTTTTTTAATTTTCCCATTTTTATAACACATGGACAATTGACATGAAGACATAAATGAATAAATACATATATTGGGAAAAGAGAAAAGACAAATCTGACAAAAACATAGTAACAATAGGAAAATAAAATAAAAAACAAACAACAACATTAAAAACAACAACAACAACAACAACAAAACAAACCTCCCCCCAAAAAACAACATATAATTGATATACACATATAACATTCTCAGTAAAAACAACTAAGAATGTTTGAATAAGTCATTTTAAATAAGTCTTCAAAAAAAAAAAAAAAAAAAAAAAAAGAAAAAAAAAAGTAATAGATATCCATATCCCTACATATCAACTTGCACCATTTTTTCAACATCTAACTTAGTTGTGTTTTATTTCCATACATGGTTTGGAATATTGTTTTTATATGTTGTTTCTAATTAAAGGTAAGTATGGCAACCATTTTATTTTGAAGCTGTGTGTTTCACATGCGATCTTAGCATTATATTCTTCGATTTTGTATCTTGAAACAATGTAGTGTTCAAAAGCGTGAATATTTGGAAATGCCTCTTATTTTTTGTGAACTACGGAAGTGCTGCTTTTTGGCTTAAAATTCAGTCTGGTGATATTGGATTTTTATTTGAACTATGATCTTAGCAGCTGCATACTCTGTGAGAGAGAGACAGGAAGTGAAAGTTCAAGAACAAGAACAAAAACTTTAATCTCCAGGCCTCCAGCCCCTAGAAAGAGGTCAAAAGTACACAATATGGTGATCACGCAGCGACAACAAAATGTAAAATACATACTGACTTAAACCTGCAGAACAAAAGTGCTTCTTGTGCATAGTAAATTAATTCTAACTTTCATCATTGTTGTCACAGAATTCCTGTTGTATCTTCAGGGCATTAAATATATTAACACAAAGTTTACAAATACTGTAAACAGAACCATTCTTCAGCAAGTGAACATACGATTGACCTTCAGAGTTCAGATGTTTTTGCCGCAGGTTACTGTAATGGACACAATTGTTTATAAAATGGTTTTCATCTTCGACCACATTTTAACATTTACATGCATAATTTGAATTACATTTAAATGTTCTCCTAAAAATGATCCATTTATTGGGAGCAAACCAAGCCGTAATTTTACCAAACAGTCCCTAAAACACTTTTTATCCACAAAATCAAAATATTGTTCACACTGAAAGAGAGGAAGTGAAAGAGAGAGAGAGAGATAACGATAACGATAATGATAACGATGTTTTATTCAGATTAAGGCCAAAGCCCCTTACTGAAGGGGGTCATACAAGAAAATAAATAAGGAAAATGGCTTGACACGATAAACCAAATCACAAATCAACCAAAAGTAGCTAATACAATATTCAACAACATTCACAAAATAACAATTTGAAGTCTCTTCAATGCCTCATATAAATATATGGCCAAGTTTTGTTGGGTAAGCTCATGTTTTGACGACATGAGCACATTAAATCTAAAAGCACAGGGATCTTTATAATATTTAGGTTGAATTAATCTTTGTCTGAGGTCACTCAAAGCAGGGCAACATAGCAAAAAATGCAATTCATCTTCCCTACCCAGGTTGCACAATCGACACATATATACATACTCACTCCTACTACAGTATCTGAAACTGAACAGCAATATTTGAAACACCAAATCTAAAGAGAGAGAGAGAGAGAGAGAGAGAGTGTATGTGTGCGTGCGTGTGCGTGTGTGTATGGGTAGGGGTGGCATGTGTGTGAGTGGCATGGGAAGATGTGCAATGCGGCTTTGCTGACTGAAATGGGGAGGCATGTGAATTTCAATAAACTGTATATCTGTATATAGCTATTTCCATTTGCTTTCATTTAAATTATCTTTCTATTTTTCATTCATTTGTTTCTTCTTATGTTGGACACGTGCTGCTGCCAAAAAGAAAATCTCTGTACCAGAGTATAGACAATAAAGTTTGTTTATTGTATTGTATTGTATTGTATTGTATTGTTCAGTTTCAAGGTGCTGTCAAAGTCCGCAGACTGATTAATTAATACACGCTACACCACAAGAGCAGTTCAAGAGAGAGAGAGAGAGAGAGAGAGAGAGAGAGAGAGAGAGAGAGAGAGCAGAATGATGCCGAACCTCTGCATAAGCCCAACACGTTGATCAGGCCTTGAGATCCTACCCAAGGTATATGTGAATTAACATGATGATGAACTAAGGCGTTCTGGTATTCTGATATTCTTAGAACACACACACACAAGAGTGATGGGTTAGTGGAGTGATGGCCTAGTGATAACGTACCCACGAGAGAATCTGAGGATGCAAGACTGAATTCCACATGTGCCCTCCTCTAGAACTTGAGTAGTGGTCTGAACGTGTCAATCAGATGAGATGATAAACTGAGTTCCAGTATAGCATGCATTCAGTGCACGTAAAAGAACCCATGCCAACAAGAAAGTTGCCCCAGACAAATTTCTGTGGTAAAATTATGCATGTGTGTGTGTGTGTGTGTGTGTGTGTGTGTGTGTGAGTGAGTGTGTGTATTGTGAGGTATGTCTGTGTGTATGCTGTGAGTTGTGTATGTTGTGTGTGTGTGTGTGTGTGTGTGTGTGTGTGTGTGTGTGTTTTGTGTTGTGTTGTGTTGTGTTGTGTTGTGTTGTGTTGTGTAGTGTAGTGTAGTGTAGTGTAGTGTAGTGTTGTGTTGTGTTGTGTGTGTGTGTGTGTGTGTGTGTGTGTGTGTGTGTGTGTGTGTATTGTGAGGTATGTGTGTGTGTGTGTATGCTGTGAGTTGTGTATGTTGTGAGTTGTGTGTTGTAAGTTGTGAGGGGTGTGTGTGTGTGTGTGTATTGTGAGGTATGTGTGTGTGTGTGTATGCTGTGAGTTGTGTATGTTGTGAGTTGTGTATTGTAAGTTCTGAGGGGTGTGTGTGTGTGTGTGTGTGTGTGTGTGTGTGTGTTGTATGCATGCGTGCAAACGATAGGAGCTAGACTAAATGACATGGGAAACAGATAATTAGCACCGAAAAGTCAGATGTCAGTCAGCTCTACCCAGGTAGGCAGCCTGTTGTGCAAATGACTGTGTTTGTACACTGCTTAGAGCTTTTCACATTGTCACTGACAGAACGCAATCTCTG
This sequence comes from Babylonia areolata, assembly GCF_041734735.1. NCBI lineage: Eukaryota > Metazoa > Mollusca > Gastropoda > Neogastropoda > Buccinidae > Babylonia > Babylonia areolata. The sequence goes on from NC_134879.1 coordinate 13,061,647, forward strand.
ACTGAAGATAGGTAATAATTTTACATTGTCATCTTTATCTAGAGTTTGTTGACACTTTCTCAACAATCTACGAACTTTCGTCCTGCTAAGCCTACATTCCCCATCAAACCAACCACCAATTTGATAATTTTGATTCACTCTAATAGTCTTCTTCATACACATCGCACAATCACAGACTCAGCTATTGAAGACATCCAAGGCTTCATTTATAATCATTCACATCAATCATTTCTACGGCTAATTTGAATCTTTCCTAGATATAAACTTCACACATCCTACTGAAAAACTCTTGACAACTATCCATATTCCAAACATATTTTTCTATAACTTGAGTATTAGACATTCTTTCCTGTAAATGATTCTCATTTTGGAATGAAATATGACATTCAACAGGAAAATGATCCAATTCAACAAGATCACCAACACACAATTCGCAAATATCTGACATAACATTGTAAAAATCATTTGACGAAACAAAATAATTATTCACACTGCAACCATTTTCGCCCATGTACGTCACTGATAGAACGCTATCTCTGACTGATGACAGGTACTATATGGGTACAGGTATCAATGATAATGTTAATAAATGTCCTTGAACTCACCTGTCCATAAATCAGATGTTGAACAGGCCCAATGTACTCAGCAACCTGCAGAGAGAAAAAGAAAGGATCTAAAATGGGTTCATCAGCAACAGACAAACAAACAATATCTCTCTGACGTAATGCTTCGTTGAACTCAGCTACATTGCAAAAATCTTGAACAACAGTTCAGGTCACATCTGAACACATGGTGCTGCGTTTTACTGAAGACAGAAAAAAAATATGTGTTATGTATTTGTGTTCATTATGCACACACACACACACATTAGCTGGTGTGTGTGTGTGTGTGTGTGTGTGTGTGTGTGTGTGTGTGTGTGTGTGTAAGTTTTTCCATGTGTTAATGTCTGAGTTTTTTTTATAAAGCACATACACATGTAGAAGCCTAACGGTAATAAAGAAAAAAGCAGTGATTACCAAGTGTCCATGGGTTTGAGTCCAATATAACGGACCTGGGTTTTTACTCCCAACCCTTCCCCACCCCACAAGACCTGGAGTGGTGGTCCAGGTGCTCGTCAATTGCAATAGACGATTAACCAAAGTACTGTGTGAAACATGCTCTAAACACATGCAAAAGAACCCATGGCAACAAAAGGGTCATCCCTGGCAAAATTCTGTAAAAAGAGAAAATCCACACCAATAGTAAAACACCACTGCAAACAGAAAAAAAAAACCAGGTTGGCATTACAATGTGATGACATGCTCTCCCTGGATAAAGCAGCCTGAATCTCACACAGAGAAATCTGTTGTGACAAAAACAGTAATACAGCACACTACAGTGCAGTACAGTACAGTGCAGTACAGCACAGTACAATACACCAAACTCAATGTCAAGACAACTGAAGCAAACAGTATTCACACTACAGCTCATTTCCCTTTCAATAAAGACATGCATGGTTACCTTCTCTATCATGCTTTTGTCTGTGGGAACACCTTTAAGCAGAGAAAGCCCAGCTTCATTGATCTGTCTCAACCACCTAGGAGAAAAAACAACAACACACATACAGGAGAAATCCAAGCAAAAGAGCATGGACAACACTGATGGAACCAGCAAGGCAAGAGAGAGACACACATTCACACCGAGAAAGGGACAGTAACAGACAGACACACAGCAAGAAAGCAGACAGACCCCCCCCCCCCCCCCCACCCCCATGCATGCGCGTATAAACACAGGGAGGAACGATTACAGAAAAGCAAACAATAGTCAATACAGCTGCATAATAAACAAAAGTTGAATGTGTATGCGGCATTCCATGCTAAAAAAAAAAAAAAAAGAAAAGAAAAGAAAGAAAAGAATTTAAAGAACAAAGATGAAGAAATGAATACAAACGCAAGATGAAAGTATATCCATGCATACACATTCAGACAACCACAAACATCTACCTGAGGTCTACACATGCAAGCACATGATCTGTCGCAATATCATTTCCAAGACAGACAGACATAGTGGTTTCTGGTTTAAGTTTCAAGGAGCTATCAAAGCATGCATACACACTCAGACAACCACACACATCCCACACAGAAAAGCACATGATCTCTTGCAAAATACTTTCCAAGACAGACTTAATGGTTTCAGTTTCTGTTTCAAGGGGCTGTCAAAGTGTGCGGACTGATCAATATTCGCACATCTGCTAATTTTTTAAGAAAAAAAGAGAAGATGCTCCAGACATTACAATAGAACAAGTACAGAGAACTTTACCTCAACACCATGGTATCATCTTTGATCATGTCATTGTAGTGCACCTCAGGCAATGTCTGCAGAACAGAGGGAGAGAGAAATGATAATAATAATAACAATAATGGATACTTGCTGAGCATTTCCCTCCCTTAAACAGAGCTCAAAGTGCTTTACAATAAACATTCAACAAATACACACACACAATAACTTACAAAAGGAAGAAGAAGGAGAAAAAAAAGACTGAAGGAACAAAAGCATAAAACAGATTCAAAGACTATGCATATCATATTACTTAATTACACACAGACACACATACATGCAAAGTTTGCATGGTTTATAACTGAATGTCACTGGAAAGGTATGGAAGGTCTATGCATAAGCATTTTCAAACAGATATGTTTCCAGACCAGTTTTAAAAGATTAAAATGAGGAACACAAAAAAAGAGGCGTTCACACATGAGTTTAATGTGCATCAAAGCCTAAAAGTTCACAGATGTACGCTAGCGAAGGTCATACTAACAACACTGCAGCAACAATGTGCCTGTGCTTACTGTTCCAACCCCATGACTACTGGTGATGAGTATGCTCATCAGTGAAGGGCTGTCACCTGACACAGAGTGAGCCTACAGGTCAGGGTGTCAGTCGCTATCATCTATTTGGAATTCTGCCTCCCAGGACTGCATTCCTTTTGCTTTAGCAAGATCAACACCACACAAAAAGCGGTATATTCGCTTAGAATTTGTGCCACAGTCTTAGAACCTGTGCCAAAATCATAGAATTCATGCCACCATCTCTTCTTTTCACCAAAGCTCATCATGAAAGGGGTTAACGATGAGCTCACTGCATGCATTCTGTCCTACATACACTTTGTTTGGCTTGCAGACTTTGAGTATGCTATGTTCAAAACCTTCTGTAATTAGTTTAAAAGTGATGGAAGATTCACTCAAAGACATACAGACACTCACAGGTAGATATACATACCCAAGCATGTACCATCTTCTAATGCTTCCTTTCTAGAATTTCCCACTTAATGCCTTTGTTTATATATATATATATATATATATATATATTCCATTTCAGCGAAGTACACATTCTTTTCTTTTTACCTTTTTGTCACATAAATGGTCAGCAATAACATCTGTGTGCTTCAATCTAAAAAGGTGTTCTTGTTGGAAACTTTCACCAAACTTGTTCTGTTCACTTACAGGATTCTTTTATTTTTCAGTTCACAACAATTCTGTTCAATTTACAAAACAGAACATCAAACATATACATCAATCCATTCATACATCTATCCACACACCTGTTCCTACATTCATCCACACATAACTCCAAACACACACACACACACACATTACATGGCATCAAACAGCATGACATGACATAACATTACCATGGCAATTCATGTCAATGATCCCCAAGAAACACACTCACTGAATGTTATAGAGCCAAAATGCAGGCTTGAAAAGTACTTGTATCATTCTCAACAGAAAATTAATGAGATTTCAGCTGAACAGAACAAAAGGGGGTGTGTGGAGAAGCTGACACATCAAGTAAACAAATGATTAACAAATATTAGAGTGGTAACTCTCTCAGTTCATAAGGTACACAACTTCAAGTCAATGCTGCTTACACTACAATACCAATTCAGCTAGCACACAGGTATATAAAAGGTACATTGGAACAAAGTAAACCAAGCTTTCATGATCAATCGTAAATTCATGAAACATATCCCAGACATATCTGCGTACTACTGGACCAACAAACAACAGCATGCCTTCAGTCAGCTTACCTTCACTGGCTTGTCCAGCCTCCCAGCCTCCCTTCTCCGGCGCAGAGAATCCGTTTCATAGCAGTTCTGATGCAGGTAGTTGAGGGGGATGGTGCCTGTGTGCCCGTCTTCTCCCTTCCACTGGATTTCCAAGTCAGTTTCTGTCACACGGCAAATGTGTCAGTTCAATCTGGTTTTGTGGACACTAAAAATGATGGATGTGGTGTCTTCTCCTTTCCACTGGATCTCCTGGTCAGTTTATCTGTCACATGGCAAATGTGTCGGTTTAATCTGATTTTGTGGACACTAAAAATAATGTACACTATAAACAAAATAGTCTCAAAGTCTATGACCTTTCATGCCCTGCTCTCATGGTGACCTCAGTTTCGATACCCCTCCACTTCCGTGCTTGGGGTGAGTCCTGTCAATGTCGTCAGTGTCGGTAGATTCATGGGGGGCTGTTGTTTGAGGGACGTGGTGGCGGTCTCCACTCTTGGAGGGACGCCCACTCAGTCTGGTTCCACAACTAAGCCATTACTGTTGTTAGTAGGGGGCTTAGTAGGTGGTGTCCTAAGTACATTAAATCAGAACAGGCACCACTGAACACCACCGAAGTGACTCAGCAGCAGTGCAGGGTCTCCTCTGGTGTGTGGCCTCCTGGTGACCTAACAACGATGGTTCCCTGTGGACTGCCGACGCTGGAACTGCAATGGACAAACCCGGGTGTGGCCGTGTATGGGGGAATCTAAATGAGCGGCGTGGGAGTAATGCCACTGCAAGGGTGCAGATGATGGGGCAGCCACAAAAAAAAAAAAAAAAAAAAAAAAAATGTGCGGACAGCATGTTCTTAAGGTCCCGCTGATAAGCTCAGTTTTCCCTTGGTTCACAGCATGCAACTGTTAAACCCTGCATAACAACAAAACCATCAAAACAGACTGCAGCCGTTTATAGATGGAGAGACAGAGAGAGAGAAAAAAATCTGAGCCCCCTCACCCCCAAACACAAACACACTCACCACACACACACACATACACACTTACTCACACAAACTCAACACAAACTCACTCACACACACACACAAACTTACTCACACACGCACACACACTCATGCACACACATACATACACACATACACACACATACATGCACACACACTTACACATACACACTTACTCACACATGACATCGTATTAGTATTAGTATTACTCTTTTTTGTCACAAGAGATTTCTTTATGTGAAATTTGGGCTGCTCTCCCAAGGGAGAGCGTGCCACTACAGTAAGAGAACCACACATTTTTTTGGTATTTTTTCCTGGCTGCAGTTTTTTGACTCACTTGTGTAAACAAAGTGAGTCTATGTTTTAACCCGGTGTTCGGTTGTCTGTGCGTGTGTGTGTCCGTGGTAAACATTAACATTGCCATTTTCTCTGCAAATATTTTGTCAGTTGACACCAAATTAGCCATAAAAATAGGAAAAATTCAATTCTTTCCAGTCATCTTGTTTAAAACAATATTGCACCTCTGGGATGGGCACAAAAAAATAAAAAAAAGAAGCCAAATTATATGCAAACTGCATTTACTGTTATATTTATATTTTTTATTCTCTAAACTTGGCACTTTGATATGATATTCTGACACAACAACAAGAGCAGTCATTTTTATTATTTTGTTCAAACAGGAACTTCTTTTGTTAAGCATGGAAGTTATATTTATTTTGCAAATGTTTTGGTGCAGATAGTAAAAAAGGGAAATTAATCTGTAATTAATGCTAGGGGACTTAGTTTGCTTTAAACTGATCTTTCTCATCTTAAACATTACATTTTGAAATTATACTCAATACATAAAAAGCTTGTGTGTTTTACTCTCAGTGTACAGGACTTTCACTATGTTCATTCACCCAAGTGGTCCTTTTCGGAAAATACTAAAATCAATATGACGAGTGGACTTTACAGATCTACTGGCTGAGCCCTGTAGGTCATGGGCAAAAATCAATTGCGTACACATATTTATACATATTCAAAGCGCGTGCTCATATTCTTCGCGAACACGAACGACGCCATTTTGTTTCAAGTTGTTGACCTGCCCGTTCAATCCTATACAGGATACACAATAACATGTGATGGAAATACACAATAACATGTGATGGAAAGTTGGAGAAGGAGACTGTTAAATATTTATTCAAAGAAAGATTTGTGAACACCTCATCACTTACTGGATTATGCCCCGAACTGCCATAAAGATATCCATAGAATCAGTTGGAATTCACAGTTAAAAATAATAAACCATGAGAGTTAATACCCTTTAACTGATGAAACGCAAAAATTTCCAGTCTTGACTTTTCTCAAAATGAAGTCCTCTTCACTTCATACAACGTTTAAAAGTACTTGTACTTGGCTCTACATGTTATTAGTTCAACAAAATACTCAATTTTCATATCAACTTTAAAACTATAAAACCAGAATGAACATAAAAAAGAAATTGAATCGATCGTGTCAACCGGGTGTAACTAAACTTGTACATCTATCTAGATCCAGAGAAAACGGCTAAATGTTGCAGTGTGATTGCCGCGATAGCCACATCTCCTTTACCACGGACTTAAAAAGATTTTTTTTTTTTTTTTTTTTTTTTTTTTTGCTGCCTCATCATCTGCACCGTTTCAGTGGCATTACTCCCACGCCGCTCATTTAGATTCCCCCATACACGGCCACACCCGGGTTCGTCCTTCGCAGTTCCAGCGTCGGCAGTCCACAGGGAACCATCGATGTTAGGTCGCCAGGAGGCCACACACCAGGAGAGACCCTGCACTGCTGCTGAGTCACTTGGGTGGTGTTCAGTGGTGCCTTTTCTGTTTTTTTTTTTAACGTACTTAGGACACCACCTACTAAGCCCCCTACTAACGACAATAATGGCTTAGTCGCGGAGCCAGAATGAGTGAGCGTCCCTCCCAGAGTGGAGACCGCCACCACGTCCCTCAAACAACAGCCCCCCATGAATCTGCCGACACTGACGACATTGACAGGACTCACCCCAAGCACGGAAGTGGAGGGGTATCGAAACTGAGGTCACCATGAGAGCAGGGCATGAAAGGCCACAGACTTTGAGACTATTTTGTTTATACTGATGACGATGAAGGAGGAGGAGGATGAACGATGATGATGACGATGTTGCTATGGAGGTCCATTTTGGTTTGGGACTGCGTGACAAGGCTGTACTCTACGCTTCCTGTCATAATGATATCCCGGCGTTAACCAGGCCCGAGAGATAGACACTTGCAGTGTTGGTCAGGTAATTAGAGCAACACACCCAAAGACGCATCCTTGAAGTGGATGACACTCGACTGTGTGGTCCCAGTCTCCCCATTTAAGCCCACAGCACACTCAACTCTGGGTAGGAGCCGGCCACGGGCCGAAAAACCCACCTCCGCTGGGATTCGAACCCACGTCCTCCCAGCCATCAGTCCGCGACGCTAACCACTTCGCCACGGCGGCTGGTTAAAAAGAATTTTTAATTGTCCTTAAAGATTTTTTGAATGCCCAAGATACACCAGAATAATATGATTTGAACAGCGTTCTCACTGCGAATATGGCAATCGATTTATCGCCCTTTAAAAAAAGCATGTTTAAATATTATATTTTTGAACGTCAGTTAGTGCAATGGATAAGACAGTTTCTTCTCATCTGAACACGCGGGTTAATCGGCCGTTAGGACTTTTCTTTTTCTTTTTTCTTTTTCTTTTAACCCGAAGCTTTATAATAACAAATACAGAACACATTTTAACGATTAGATTTTTTTTTTTTTAAGTGTATCACAAGTGAGTCTTGAAGGCCTTGCCTCTCTTGTTTTATTTGTTTTCCTATCAAAGTGGATTTTCCAACAGAATTTTGCCAGAGACAACCCTTTTGTTGCTGTGGGTTGTTTTGCATGCTGCACAAGGGACCTTGGTTTATCGTCTCATCCGAATAAATAGCATCCAGACCACCACTCAAGGTCTAGTGGAGGGGGAGAAAATACTGGCGACTGTGGGATTACAACCAGTGCACTCAAGATTCTCTTGCTTCCTTGGTGGACGCTTTACCTCAAGGCCATGTCACACAAACTCATGCACTCAGTCACTCAGACACACACACACCCCTCACCCACCAACCATTTTCATTCCACCTGTCTCACCTGTCACACTAATGTGACTGATGGTGATCTGATGCGGCAGGGTTGCAGGATCAGTCAGTCGCTGAGTGCTGTGGCACTGACGACAGACACTGCAGTGACAGTTGTGTCGCAACCAGATGCTGTGGAATCTGCAGCGCATAAAGTCTCATTCATTTACTTTTGTGTGTGAGAGTGACTGAGTGAGTGAGTGAGTGAGTGTGAATGTGTATGTGTGTGTGTGTGTGTGTGTGTGTGTGAGAGAGAGAGAGAGAGAGAGAGAGAGAGAGAGAGAGAGAGAGAGAGAGTTGCCTACTGTGTAGGCATCTGTTTCTTGTTTCTATCTTTATGTGCTTATGTGTGGGTTGCACTGTGATCACTTACCCAAAGAGTGGACATTTTTTAGGTGCTCTATATAAATCAAGTTCTTTTATCATTCATTCATTTATTCTTTTCTCTTTTTTTTTTTTAGAAAGTAATTTTTCAAAAATCTTTGAGTTTGAGCCTCAACTTTCACCACTCACCAGCATTTGTGACAAGTTCCTAAATCATATTTACCTGGCAGAAAAACAACAACATACTTTGCAGAACCTGTAGATATTGTCTTTTCATAATATGATTCCAGTCTGGATTCATCATAAGAGATTTACATGCCATAAGCTGACCAATAAAAAAAAAAAAGAATAAAAAGAAGAACAAAAAAGAGCGAAATTCATTTCAGAGGCAGATGGAAATGCCTGGCAGAGTCAATATTTTTAATGTCTGCCACTGTGGTTTTGGTCACACATATACAAGTACAATCAGCACACATCTATCTAAGATAGGTTCCGGGATGGGGTTAAGGCAGATGCTGGTGTGCCCTAAAAAAACACACACATACACACACAAAAAAAACAGAGAGGTGAGGACATTTGAGGGGCAGCTAGCCCCTTGCAGCTGCTCAAGATTGATGATACAGAGCCATGTCTGTCCCTGCTCAGCCTGCTAGCATTTCATGCCTCACCTTCTTTTTCTTCTTCTGTGTTTGGGCTGCAACTCCCACATTCACTCGTATGTACACAAGTGGGCTTTTACATGTATGAGTGTTTTTACCCCTGCCACGTAGGCAGCCATACTCCATTTTCAGTAGTGTGCTGGGTATCTTCTTGTTTCCATAACCCACAGAACGCTGACATGGATTACACTTACAGGATATTTAACGTGCGCATTTAATCTTCTGCTTGCGTATACACACAAAGGGGGTTCAGGCACTAGCAGGTCTGCACCTGGGAGATCAGAAAAATCTCCACCCATTTACCCACCAAGCGCCGTTACCGAGATTCGAACCCGGGACCCTCAGACTGAAAGTCCAACGCTTAAACCATTCGGCTATTGCGCCCATAATGCCTCACATGAAACCGCAAGTGTGCTTTGGACTTTCGGCTCTGGAGCCACATGCCTGTCCACAGATGACTTCCACTGATGACGGCACAATGTATTGTCATCCGAGTGACAAGCATGACAGGCCACTGGCTGCTTGTGGGTTTGGTCACAAGCATATCTACATTCAGCTCACATCTCAAGAAGGTTCTAGGCCAGTGTTAAAAGCTTACAGTCCAACAATGATACGGTAAAATATTCTTTCTCTCTCTCTTCCCTCACCTCAAAACCACCCTCAAGACTCACCTGTTCAAAACTGCCTTTGATGTATGTGTATATAAGTGCATGCTTGTATTACTGTATGTATATATGTGTAATTTGTTATGAATATTGTACTTAGTATGTACTTTTGATCCATTGTCTTATAGTTTACATCTGTTGGATTTATTGCATGTCTCGATGGATGGCATAACATATTGTAATGTATTTTCATTGGAACTTTTATACTGTAATGGTATATAAACAAACTTTTTACCTTGATTTAGATCCATCTCTCCAAGTGGCCGTAATGGTGCCACCTTCAGGATCCAGAGAAAAGCCTTCCCCAGTGACATTACTGAGAGGCTGTCAAAAGATTGTTGAAAATTTCAATCATATCTGTCAGAAAAAATAAGCAGAAAAAAAAAGCAAAAAGCAAAAAAAAAAAAAAAAAAAGCACACACACACACACGTACACATGCAAGCAAGCACACACACACATACACACAACTTGTCAACATCATGATAACATGGCCACCTTGTCTCACCATTTTGTACCATCAGTTATTAAAGGAAAGATACTTTGCTGATCAGGAGGCCAGATTCCCTGTAACGACTCAACCAAACATAAACTGTTCAGTGGAAAAGAAATCCTTTAAAACTGACACCCTAATCCTACACAAAAAAAACCCCAAAAACAAAAAGAAGAAAACAAACAAACAAACAAAAAAGTACGAATGTGCATATATCACCAAAGTTATAGAATATTTTCATGCTTGGATAAGCCTGCAATGTGAAAAAAGTTCAGTAACTTCCATGTAAGAAACAAATATTCAAACATTTTTCAACTTGAAAATCATACTCTCTGTGTGTGCGTGTATGTGTGCGCGTGCGTGGGTGTGTGCGTGGTGCTAGCCTAGCACTAATACGATGAACATGAGACATTAATATAAACAAAAGCAGGTATATTGACATACATTATAAATGTTATGTGATCATGACTCTATGGCAGGCTATGTAAAAGAGTTCCAAACATGTTTGTCTGAATTTTTTTCCTTGTCTGCCTTTTTTGTTGTCGTTATCTTTGTAAAATTTTGAATAAGAAAGTTAAAAAAAAAAAGAAAGAAAAATGAAAAAAAGCAAAAAAAAAGCACACATGCACAGTGTGATTTTCTGGTTGAAAACATTCAAAAGCTTGTTCCATATGTACGGAAGCAAAGCTGGTGTATGACACCAAATATATGAACTTGTTTCACGTTACTGATAAAACATGTACAAACAATATAAACACCAAAATAAGAGCACTGAAAGAAGCCAGTTGACACTCACGGATGTATCCTGTGCTGAGGCAGAGCCTGCAGAAGTGCAGTGGGCTGGAAAAGGTGCATGACATTGCTGACTGTATTTCTTGTGAAGCACTGAAATGGAAAGCACGGTCAAGAAATCTGAAATTAAAAATCTATTTCAGTGGTTAGTAAATCATTATATTTAACAATAGTATACATCCAGGTCACAACAAACATCAACATCTGGTTGAAAATATTCATGAGTTTTCATCTTGTAAAAAATTTTTTTAAAGTAAATATTTGCATTTCATACACCAAATTACCTGGTCAAATATCAACATTTGGTTGAATAAGTTCACATGTTTTTGTCTTGGTAAAATGTTAAGTAGGAGGAGGAGGAGGAGGAGGAATTTGGTTTAATGTCCCATCACACATACTGGTGATTGTAGACATTTTGTCAGATGGTTTTTTTTTTTTTTTTTTATCTATTGTTTATTCACTTTTTTCCCCCAATGTATTTATCTATTATTTATTCACTTTTTTTTTTCAAGGCCTGACTAAGCGCGTTGGGTTATGCTGCTGGTCAGGCATCTGCTTGACAGATGTGGTGTAGCGTATATGGATTTGTCCAATCGCAGTGACGCCTCCTTGAGCTACTGATACTGAAACTGTTACGAGTATAGGTTTTTACATTCAAATGTTACTGTTTTGGAGAGGAGGGGGAGGGGGATGAATGGTGAGTTGGGGAAAACCCAGTTGATGGAGGGTGGAATTTGAAATAGATATTTCAGAACAATTTTAGAAAATTAATTAACAGACTTTGTAAAAGAGAAGTCGTTAATCTAACAAGCGAAACAACTGATTATGAATGCAAAAAGTCAAAAACATCAACGTTCCCAGTCACTTGTGATGACACACAAATGTTAAGTTAATGCTTTTTATTCACCAATTTTATTTGGTCATACAGACTCATTACTTTCGTCTCTGAAACCTTGGATTAATGAAAAATTAAATATATTAATCAACCTCTGCATGGGAATTGTAAATGAAAATGTTCAAATTTTTGGGTTAAATAGTAAATGTATAAATAAATAAATTGATAAATATATAAACATCAGTGAAAACAGAGGGAAAAGGTATTTTTGCAAGAAATATTTTTTTTCTTGTTAATGCAAGATAAATTAAATAGATAAACAGAGGTGAAAATGGGGGGTGGATGGAAGGAACATCTGCAAGAAATACTTTTTTCTTATTACTGCTGCTTATTAATTCTAGATTGATATTTTCCATCATTTTGTTGTTTTTCTCCTCAAGCGAATTATCCACTAGAGTGACACTGCTGCACAAAAAGGCAGCAACAGGAAAACTTCTGTTTTCAGTACAAAACACCACAAACTAAACCACTTCAGTTGTTTGCAATGTACAACTGAAAGAAAAATGGTACACAGTGAAACACAGAAGACAGAGATGTTACTCTTGTACTCCACTACACTGATATGACTGCCATGGTCTTTTTTGTTGTTGTTGTTTTGTTATTTTTGTTATTGCATTACACTATAAAAACACCACTCTCTGAAGTACATCTTTTTCTTCAACACACACACACACACACTCCACCCCCCACCCCCACCCAACACCTCCCCCCTCCACACACACACACACAATCATGCATGCCCTTATGTAGACCTAATGATGAACACATTCGTGACAGCATAAGCTAAAATCAATAAAAGTAATGGTATTGATACGAAGAATGCATGTATTTCATAATGCCTTATACATCTTATTCACTGTCCAGCTTGAGCAAAGATCACTGACATTAAAAGGATTACACCAGATGTGACATGGACATAAAACATATTAAAAGTAGTGTGTAAAATTTGTCAGAATAACATGTCTCAAATTTTGTGTGTACCTTCTGACTGCAGATTCACTCTGACAACAAGTCTTCTGAAAGATGAAGATGATATCCCTCTGGCATTCAAACTTTTTGAAAAGCATGCCAGCTGTCGAGGGATCACTCTTCCAAGCCCAAGCCTGAATGCCATTTTCCTTCTTGATCACTGGAAGAAGGATGAAATGAACAAAAATATCTTTCAACACAAAAAACAACAGAGCACAAAAATCAAAAACAAAACAAAACAAAAAACAGACAAACAAAAAAAAACAAACCCAAACAAACTAAGTGGTTTCTAAATAGTCTGAACACAAATCATAGGAAAAGAATCATTCCTTTACACCCCCCCCCACTCCCACACTCCTCCTTTTATTTCTACCTATCTCTGAGATAAACAATATTCAGACCAAACATAAGAGAGAATTCTATCTAAGCTTGATTTGAACTGGAGAAAAAAAATTGCATGGAGCTTCATTGTGAGAATTAATAAAAACAGATTCTGCAAAACAGCTTATTCTTCCTCTTGATCATCTTTGGTACTGAGGACATGTAAAAAAAGAGTTTATATCTGATCAAACTTTATTTATGATATGACATGATTTATGATGACAGATTCAACTAAATAAGAACAAAAGGACTAAGAAGAGAAAAATTAATAACAATTTTTCTGCATGTTTCTTTTTCTTTCCCTTACAGTATTCTGATCCTTCACATAAAATCACCTTATTACAAAGGACACACACACACACAGAGTGTACACACACACACACACACACAAATAGACACACACACAGAAATAGACACACACACACATACACACACACACACAGTGTTCACACACAGACACACACACAAACACACACACACATGCACAGTGTTCACACACACGCACACACACAGACAGACATACAGACAGAGACTCACACACACACGCACGCACGTACGCACACACACAAATGCACTCACTCAAGAGAGGTGAGAGGGAACCCACAAATTGTCGAAAGCTATGTTGAAGAGAGAGAGAGAGAGAGAGAGAGAGAGAGAGAGAGAGAGAGAGAGAGAGAGAGAGAGAAAGTTGAATGGACACTTAAAACAGCCTTCAAACATGAAGTCACTGCTTATATTTTAACTTTTCTTTTGATTTTGTCGGTTATTATACTTTTGCCATGATGTGAAGCTAAGCATTCAAATATTTAGTTAAGTCTAGGATAAAGTTTCAGTTTCAAGAAGGTTTAAAAATGAGATCCAAATATGCTACACCTCATCTGCTGTTAAAAGAAGAAAAGAAGAAGAAACAAGACATGAAAGGTTTTCAAGACCAAGACTCACTTGTGATCCGCACGGCACTGACTCAATTAATCAAACGATCATGAAAAAAACAAAAGGAAGGAGAAAAAAGGGCAATAACGCCAATAAGACACTGATGTGACCTTGACTTCTAAAAAAAGAAAAAAAAAGAAAAAGCACTTATGTTCTGACCAAAAGAAACCACTAACCAGTACACCATGTTGAATGAAAATTGGATGAATAAGCAAAGTTCCCTAACGCTTTTACATTTTCCGAATTGGCCATGTTGTTACCTTGACGTCTGCCGGAGTTCTCCGACCTTGGTTCTTTACACGGGTTTTGCTTTTACCATGACCAATCATTGTACCAGGTTTGCTGAAGATTCCACGGAGACCTTTTCTCTCTTGTTCGGAAAAAAAAGAAGAAGTTTCCTGTCAATTACTAATTTCTTTTTTAAGGATCATGTTGTACCCATAATCAGCCGGTCAATAAACCATGACTGCGGCTGCAGGGTTGCATGACTCGGCCATCCTTGCAGCGCAAGTTCTGCTTAGAGTTAAGAATGTTCCTAAATATATAGAATTTACCCTATATATTTTACCGTCAATTTGTATGCATGTATGAAACGATTACAATTAAAAGATGTTGTAACCCATTTTCAGTGAATTTCGACTCCTATTTTTTTACGTCATTTTCAGTACTCTATTTTGATGCGGATTTAGTCACTAAACTTAAGCCGCGGTGACACCATCTTGCTTTTTCTGGTTTTCGTCCCACAAACCATGGAAATGTAACCACGCAATGGGCGCACTAATTAAGAATGCTAAAATAGGACAGTACCGCCTAACAATAAGCTAGCTCAGCGCTGCTGAGTTCACTCACACACACACACGCACACATAGGCCTACACACCGGCACGCGCGCAAACGCACTGGGCAACGGAAACATCTGGTTAACTTAATTACACAGACTCACTTTGTTAACACAAATGAGTCAAAAAGGAGCAGATATCGCCATCGCAATCAGATTTCATACAAACATGTTAACACGGACTGAACAACAAAAAACGGCACCGGCTGAAGAAAGAAAAAAAATCACTGAGTTAGAGACCTTAATTGTTGTGTACAAACATAAGTTAACACAGACTGAACAACAAGAACACTGAAGAAAAAAAAAAGCAGAGACCTTAAATGCTGTGTACAAACATGTTAAACACACAACAACAACAACACTGAAGAAGAAGAAGAAAAAGACTGAAGAAGAAAAAGCCGCAAACCTTTGTTATGTACAAACATAACACAGAACAACAACACTGAAGAAGAAAAAAAATGCAGACCTTTGTTGTGTACAAACATGTTACCACAGAACAACAACACTGAAGAAGAAAAAAATGCAGACCTCTGTTGCCACCCCGCCTGGCTTCAAGTGAAATACTGAACACACGCTGACAAAAACATTGGCGTACCTTCCACTGGTTAGCGCTGCGTGACTGGTTGTTGACAATGTGACGACTCCAGCTGCCTCGTGTGAAATCAGCACGTTAACACTGGTGACGACAGATAGGTGGTTATGTTGTTGGCGACCTCAGTGTTTGGCTAGAAGAAGAAGAAGAAAAACAACAACAAAACATTCTGAATAGAAACACAATATACGCATTTCTGCTTTACTGATGTGTGAGCAGTGAATTAGTGAATGGTTCAGTCCACCTGCCGGACTGTAACACAGTATGTTTCCGACACTAACATTGTGGAAACATGGCCTGGCAAAATAAGTCCCACAGAAAATACTGAGTAAGAGAGACAGAGACAGAGAGAAAATGGTTTATTTACATTAGGCCTTAGTCCCTCGTGAACTTGAAGGGGAACTGATGTGAACAATAACTAACTTGAACGAGCTATGAATAATCATAAATGAAAGGACTGGATATGATACAGAAATAGATATTACAAGTCTTTCATAAGATCAAGAAACAGATATTTATATACACTGAAATGATATACAGACATGTTTCCATCAACGCTACCATCAGAACAAGATAACAATAAAGTCAATTCAAAGAGGCAATGGTGTCGACATTATCTGGGCCGAATATATTTTTCTCTAATAACTTTGAGTGCTTCGCAACTGAGAACAAAATCCACTTCATCTTCCTTCGATTGTTTACACATAGGACACATTAAATCAGCATCTCTAACTTCTTTGTATCTATAAAGTGATGTACAGTGAAATCAGAAATACATATAGTCTAAACTTTGTCGTTACATATTTCAAATGTCTGTCCAGATTTAAATGCAAGTATGGTTTTATATCACGAAAAATACAAAACGTTCTATACATACCAACCCTTTCATTTGTGTGAATATGTCGATTCCAGTTCTGCCTTCTACAATCTATTAAACGTTGCCAAAAATTTTTTTTTTCCAAATTCAACTTCACAACCCATACATGTCCAAACCCACATTCAAACAAACCAACACACACTTGTAGCCCAATTCCTTTTGCCCCTTAGATCTAAATCGTATAACAATTTGTAAGCTTTATATTGCAGTCTAAAATCTTCCATTTGCTAAATTCTTAGCCATTCGTGTTTACAATTAACGGTAGAATTTACATATACAGGATAACGATTCGTTTCACCATATACATGGTCACTTGGGGTTTGCTTATCAACGCCCACGTATCTTGTAATTTATTTTATTTTATTTTATTTTATTTATTTATTTATTTTTTAATAGCAAATCAATGAACAGCTTCACAGCTGCATCATACTGCATTGTGGGCGAAACTTGTGAATCAAAGAATTTGATGAACAATTCAAGTGAGTTACTGTTAAGAGCAAATAACTTCTGCATAATACTTAATAAAGCATGTCTGGCCCTACTAGCGAGATCTTTACAAGCAGCTGTAAAACTTAAACGTGTGGAGAAAAGAATTCCTAAATAATTGTAGGCATTTACCACAGGCATTACCACACCGTTGTAGAACCATCTTTCCCGTGCATCTGAATAATCACCCTTTCGAAAGACAATATTACTTTTAGACATGTTAACATTACTAAGAGAATTTGCCGTTTTGTATAAATTTTCTGATTAAAAAATAATTGGGTTGCAGTCCCACAACCGTTTCTGAAATCAAAACTGTGTCATAAGCTAACAGAAAAATGAACAATTCAAAGGCATATCACACAAAAACGTACCTCCATGTCTCCCGTTGTTAATATAAAATAGTTCATTTATAAAAATAGAAAATATTGTTAATAACTTTAGTGTTAGTTCATTTATAAAAATAGAAAATATTGTTAATAACTTCTAGTGTTAGTTCATTTATAAAATAACTTCTAGTGTTAGTTCATTTATAAAAATAGAAAATATTGTTAATAACTTCTAGTTCATTTATAAAAATAGAAAATATTGTTAATAACTTCTAGTTCATTTATAAAAATAGAAAATATTGTTAATAACTTCTAGTGTTAGTTCATTTATGGAATAACTTCTAGTGTTAGTTCATTTATAAAAATAGAAAATACTGTTAATAACTTCTAGTGTTAGTTCATTTATAAAAATAGAAAATAATACAGGACTACATGTGTCTCTATGTCTAACACCTGTGATACAATCAACAGAATCCGTGAAACTAGCACCACATCTGACACTTATTTTAACATGATCACACACACTTTTAATACACTTATACAATTTACCTTTGATACCTTTAATATATATATATATATATATATATATTTTTTTTTTTAATAGCAAAACATGCCAAAGATTTCGATTAATGGAATCTAACGCTTTTTCAAAATCAATTAAAGCTACGTAACGTTTACGATTGAAGGAAAACTGCTTCTGTATAAGTACTAGTACAGTTCACATGTGATCAATAGTAGAGTATCATTTCTTGTAGCCTGCATAATGCTCACCTGTAATTTTATTTTCCTCTACCTACTCTTGCAATCTAATGTTAATGATTAAATCAAAAAGTTTACTGCTTACATTTACCTCTATAATTATTAGAGTCGTGAATGTCCCCTTTCTTAATGAGTGGCATAACTGACTCAACCCAGTTAAAGGGAAATTCTCCATTATTACAAATCGTATTGAATGATTTTAAGAAAAACTCAATTACTTTATTGTTAGGATTTAAAAAAAAAAATGTAATTCGTTAATGATACCATCCTGACCAGCTGCTTTCCTATTTTCAAGTTTTATAAAGGCTAACTGTAATTCTTCATTTGCAATTGGACGATTCTTAAAAGCCTCATGCAATTGGACGATTCTTAAAAGCCTCACTTACATCAACTTCGGACTTTTCCACATAATCAACATTTTCTATATTTGTATCCAACAAAGATTCAGAGTGTTGACACCATATGTCAGTATCTATCTTACATTTAGGTCGTTTCCGTTTAAAAGAAATACTACGGACTGTCTCCCAAATTCCTTCTGGTTCCTTACTGACGTAACAAGTTTGTTCAGCATTTTATCATTAAACTGTTTATTCTTACTTTAAAGTAAATTATTATATTAACGTCTGGCTATTGTGTATTTCTGTTGGTCTTCAACCTTCTTAGACCGTCTACTCGTTTCCAGTAGCTCTTTTACATTTCTTTTGGCAAACTTGCACTCTTGATCAAACCCGGGCATATATGTATATATATATATTTTTTTTATTTTTATTTTTTTTATTTTTATTTATTTTATTTATTTTTTTTTTTTTTTTTTTTTTTTTTTTTTTTTTTGACTACCAATATGCGTTTTTCGTTCATTCAGCACATTGCTTAAGACATTCATTAAACATAATCAAAGTGTCGTTCACATCCAAAAATGATAGCCATATCATGCCTTAAACAAGATTCTTCACTGGACAATATGTCACAGAATACATTTGCTTCTGCTTCATGCCAAACATTTTTTTTCTATTACTTCAAAAATTTCCCCTATTTCAACTGTACCAGACTGGTTCTCATTTGTTTTATTGGCTGTGACAGGAAGGTGGCCAGAGTCCTTTGTTTCAAGTACTATGGATTCACAAGATTCATAAATACAGGACAATAGGTCATTTGAAACTAAAATAATCGACACTGCACCCAGCATCTGAAATATATGTATAACAACCTTGAAGATCGCCCTCTCATAAACCATTCAATATACATAAACCTAAAGTTGTGCACATTCTTACTAATAACTTACCATAGTTTTTCGAATGATTGTCTTCAGAACACCGTTTAGAAATGTATGAACCACTCCTATAGTGTGTACCCAGAACTGTATTTTCCACACAAAAAAAAAAAAGAAAAAAGAAGAAGAAGAAAAAAAAGGTTTGGGGCCTCAGTTGCATGCAGACAACGGAGCACCCCCATTTTTTCCCTTTTCTCTTCTTTATTCTTTCCCCTTTCTCTTTTTTCATTTCCTTTTTTTTCGTTTTTGTGTGCTTCACCCTGCCTTTCTTCATTGCCCTCCCCCCCCTCTTGTTTGGAAGAAAATCATTTTATATCAAACACATCACACCTCCGGATAGTCGTCCCTGCTTAGCAAACGTAACGGCAGATTTAGAAATATTTTATATCCATCAAATAAATATAACTCATTTATTTCCATAGATGTTTCAACTGAACAAACAAAACCAAAATCATGAATAAATGACATAAAATCGTTATCAACCAGTTTCAACATCAAGCCATTCACGTTCCACGACAAGTTTTCACTCGTGTCTTTTTACGTCACTGTGAACGCATGACTGATCATGCAAGTTGCCCTGGCAATGACCTAGTGTTCGCTTTGACCCGGTGCTTCGTCAAACCGTCCATCCCTGTTTTCAGGACCAGGACAAAAGCACCCTTCATCACTGGACCGGCCTACCCCCTATCTGGCCTCTTTCAGGTTGTCCTGACCACTCAGAAAGAATTTCTTCCCTTCTGTAATCAGATGGTCGAAAACCATGAAAGCTTTTTGTCCATTATTTCTGACGGCTTTCAGATGAGGCGTGAACTTCCGTCTGATTTCCATAACTTGTGTAGAGAAATCTTCCCCAAGTGGAAATATTGGTACCTCACAGTTTTCTTTTCGATTTCAGGATAGTTGTTTTGTCTATATAGAAACAGCAATGCGCCATGACAGGAGAGTCAGGCTTCATGTTAAGATGGTGTACCCTGTCAAACTGTACATCGTGTGCAAGTTCAAAACAGTCCGTTGGGAGGTCCCCTGGCTGAAACACCAACAACTAACTAAAATAGAATAAAACTTCCCGTTCGGGACTTAGGTATACTCACATTTACACAGAACCACACCGACTCACGGTGACACCAACAGTGTGTAATTTTGTACGCTGCGTGCACGGCCCCACTTCCAAACGTTATCACCACACACATTTCATTTACGTCTGTTACAACGTCATTTCAGAGAACCAGCCAAACCAGCTATATTCGGTGTCACTAAAACTCGAAAAGACGCGAAAAGACACGAAAAGACACGAAAAGACGCGAAAAGACACGAAAAGACATATGAAAAAAATGTGAAAACGCGAAAAGACATCCGAAAAGAATGTGAAAATGCGAAAAGACACGAAATGACACGAAAAGTGTCTTTTCACATGTTTTTTCAGATGTGTTTTCGTATCTTTTCGCGTCTTTTCGTGTCTTACTTAAAAGACACGAAAAGACATCTGAAAAGACATCAGAATAGATATTCAAGGACTTTTCATGTCTTTTCACATTCTTTTCCGGTGTATTTTCGTGTCTTTTCGTGTCTTTTCGCGTGTCTTTTCGTGTCTTTTCGCGTGTCTTTTCGTGTCTTTTCGCGTCTTTTCGCATTTTAGTATGGCACGGTGTCACTAAAACTCGAAAAGACGCGAAAAGACACGAAAAGACTCGAAAAGACGCGAAAAGACTCGAAAAGACGCGAAAAGACGCGAAAAGACTCGAAAAGACGCGAAAAGACACGAAAAGACATATGAAAAGAATGTGAAATTGCGAAAAGACACGAAAAGTGTCTTTTCACATGTTTTTTCAGATGTGTTTTCGTATCTTTTCGCGTCTTTTCGTGTCTTACTTAAAAGACGCGAAAACACATCTGAAAAGACATAAGAATAGATATTCCAGGACTTTTCATGTCTTTTCACATTCTTTTCCGGTGTATTTTCGTGTCTTTTCGCGTCTTTTCGTGTCTTTTCGCGTGTCTTTTCGCGTCTTTTCGCGTCTTTTCGCATTTTAGTATGACCCGCTATATTGGCCTATTTCCGCGCTCTTTATTCTCTTCGCGCAACACTGCCAGCAAAGTTCGCAAATGTGCTCTCAAAATCGTGAAATCAATGGAGGCAAATAGTTGTTATACTTCAAATTTGACACAGTCTAAAAAAATTATTTGACTGGATATATTGAATTAATTGTGCATTACCAGTGCTGGAAGAATTTACGAAAACATGCACTTTGTTTACACAAGTGAGTCAAAAAAGCGATGAAAGAAAACAAAACAAACACACACACACACACACACACACACACACACACACACACACACACACACACACACACAGAGAGAGAGAGAGAGAGAGAGAGAGAGAGAGAGAGAGAGAGAGAGAGAGAGAGAGAGAGAGAGAGAGAGAGAGAGAGAGAGAAGTAAACGTACTTTTCCTGGTGCAAACAATCAGAGAAAACCTTCGAAAACAAAA
Organism: Babylonia areolata; assembly: GCF_041734735.1. Lineage (NCBI taxonomy): Eukaryota > Metazoa > Mollusca > Gastropoda > Neogastropoda > Buccinidae > Babylonia > Babylonia areolata. Next base: position 13,083,592 of record NC_134879.1, read on the forward strand.
GAGCTACACTCGACGACCGTACAACCTTCTAACTGTATGAAACACGTTGAGCCGTGGTCTCTTCGGATCGTTCGCAACCGGTTATGCCATATTACTATAAACCATTCAGTGCTCCCTACTTTAACCTGTGCTTAGTAGTAGTTGTGAGAATAACGACCTGCTGGTGCCCTTGAGATTACGTTGTTCAGGGCTCTGGTCTCGCTCTGTGAAAGGTAGTGTGCACGGTCGTACTCACGTCTCGTTGAGTTTAACGATCTATCGGCAGTAAGCCCTTAAGGTCAAGTTGTTCTGGACATAAATCCGGCAGTAGTCGTTTTTCTGTGGTTAAAGATGTTCAGTGCTGTGGTCTGTAAAAAAATCCTCTTAGACGGCTCTATGTATATAGGCCACATGCGAAGAAGGTCAAAGCGTTTATTGTCTCCATTCACTCGCAGGCCAGAATGTACCCGGGTATAAAAAATAATGGCCTCAGCTATTTCATACACCTCTCGGCCAAGACAATACCCGTTTGCAGGCTGCCATCATTCTTATAATTGTATCAAATTCATGAAGCGGTTATGCCTTCTCAATGTACATGTCGGCCGTTAGCAAAATGGACTCTCCTTTATTTGGTTTCGATTACCAATCAGGAGCACGGTTCTTAGTTCATCTTCAAAGAGTCTGCACTGAAAAAGGTTCACATACAGTGTTATTTTTTCTTTAAAGACCACATTCTTTGGTCCTTATCCAAGGTATTATTTAGTGACTAAAAGTAAAAAAAGAAAGAAAATAAATAACAACGCTGTGTGTGTGTGTGTGTGTGTGTGTGTGTGTGTGTGCGCGCGCGCACGCGTGTGTGTGTGTTGGGGTGCATGCGTGCGTGCGAGTGTGCACTGATCTACATGCATGTGTGTGTGTGTGCGTGTGTGTGTATGCGTGCGTGCGTACGTACGTGCGCGCGCACATACGCGCGATTAGTTGGGATAAAATTCAGAAATAACTTACAAATATTGTTCCTTTGCTATTTCGTTAAAACATGCGGTAGATTCGCGGAAGCAGCAGCATTGGCTGTAATTCTTTGAGCTTCCGATGAAACACCCTTCACTATAATAACATTTAGGGGTATCTTTTCGTTCTCCTTCGTGGGCTGCAACTTCCACGTTCACTCGTATGTAAACGAGTGGGGTTTTACGCGTATTACCGATTTTACCCCGCCATGTAGGCAGCCATACTCTGTTTTCGGGGGTATCTAGGCCAAACTATACCCAGGTATAAAATGGCCTAGGCTGTTTCAAACTTCGGAGTATGAAATGGCCGTTTTATTCCCGGGTGCTTTAGCCATGGTCATTTTACATGCGTTATATTTAGGATAGGGTATTATATTCTGGCTTGCAACACTGCGCGAAAACTGAGGGCCTGACGACCTATCAAGGTTCGCCTTTAAATGTCCCACCATAACTTAAAAACAACTTCCCTTTAGGTGCCCCACTTTTTCACATATCTTATTCTAATATGTATGCTCCTTTTTTATTACATTTTTTTCTTGCATTTATTGACTTTTTTCTTTGGTTCCTTAATGACTGAATTTGTTTATTTAAAAAAAGTATCTGTGTATATGTGTGCACGGTGCGTGCAGTGCGTATGTCGGTTTGTTCGTGGTGCGTGTGTGTATGCATGCATGCGTGCGTATGTGTGTGTGGTGCGTGCGTGCTTGTGTGTGTGTGTGTGTGTGCGCGCGCGCGGTGTGTGTGTTAATGTGCGGTGTGTGTGTATGTGCGGTGTGTGTCAGTGTGTGCATGTGCGGTGTGTGTGTATGAGCGGTGTGTGTGTGTGTGTGTGTGTGTGTGTGTGTGTTAGTGTGTGTGTGTGTACGTGTGTGTGTGTATGCGGTGTGTGTGTGTGTGTGTGTGCATGCGCGGTGTGTGTGCATGTGCGGTGTGTGTGTGTGTGTATGTGATTAGGGTCAAATCCAGAAGTTCGTTGGCTGCATCATGCGTCTAACGACGCGAGTGCATCCGAGTCAATATCGTTCGAACATTTTGGAGCGGACCAGAATTACTCCCCACCCATTGCAAAACCACTCCCCGGTGATAGAACAATGTCCAAAAAATAACCAAGGGGGAAAACAAAGCCAATGGGTTAGACCCTATGTGTGGGATTAAAATTCGAGGCTGTTTTAACGCAAAATTTCATGGTAGTATCACACGAAAGGAAATTCGCGTTTTTACTATCACACGATGAGAAATTTCGTAGGTTTCTACCCTACGACTATCACGGGACAGGAAGTCGTGGATTGACCCATATAACAGTGTGAGAGATTGGTTGTTCTAAAAAAGGAAGCTTTGTTCTTTAATTAACTTCTTCCTGGTAGGCAACGACATTTATTCATAGACTAAAACGACCTGGAGCACCAGGTCGAGAGACAGAGAGAGACGAGAAGAACGTCATCACTATCCTGACATGATACAGCCTGTGAAGGTGTGCGAACATGCTCTTCAAACCTTCAATCACACAGAGAAAAAGCAAGATATAAATGTGTTAAACACAGACACAGGCAGCAATTAAATGTCTAGCATCTCATTTATTCGTAGTTACTACACAAATGAATTTATTGAAATCAAACATTTCTAAATCAAGCAACATCCTCTAAGCATTTTCATAGCAGACAACATCCTAGGCATCGCTGACTTCAGAATACTACTCCCTAGAATATGGAGGCTATGTTAAAGATCCATACTGTACCTACTGTGCAAAGAAGAGCCGTGTCTAGCTCTCCACGGGCTAGCAATCCCAACACACAACGTGTGTTGGACGCCGGCGCCGGGAGAGACTCTGAAGAGCGGAAGAGAGAGCCGGTAAGAGAGAGCCGGTCAGAGCGATCTGGTGAGAGAGAGAGAGCTGGTGGTGTGAGAGAGAGAGGTTTGTTGGTAGGTGCCTATATAGTGGGGTCGGGGGAAAATATTGAATAACTGATATCCAGCGTAAACCACGGCTTGTTGGCTTTTCTCTTGGATAAGCCGTTGTCACCCAGACCTCGTGACTGTGGACTTGTCAGCTAAGCATCTGTGTAAACTCTCCCATCTTCGGGGTGTCTCTGAACAGTGTACCAGAACTTGTCTTTGTGATTCTTTGGTCAACAGACTATGGACTATGGACCCTGCTGTAGTTTGATTTACTTTATGGGTTTGACCTGTTTGTGTTGGGACGTATACTCCCGGCATTTTATAGTATGGCATTTGTTGGTCAGTTGTGGTATACCAGGGTGCGTCTTGCCAAATCCAGCCTTTCAAATTTTAGTAATTGAAACAGGTTTGACGTTACTAAGGGTGTACACCTTCAAATACCTATTTTGCCTCCTGTGATAGTAGTATCACCCAAAAAGACGTTACATAATTAATCGGAGGTCAGTTTGAAAGGAAACCAATTATACTAACCTGTTTTATTTGCGTTTTCACCTGTCTTATTCTTTCTTTTGTGATTAATCCGTCACACACAACTAAAAATCAGAACTTTCGACGACTGGATGCATGTAGCGTGTTCTGCCGATCGACTTTCTGAAAATGCAGTGACGGGAAAAAAAAGGCTGAAAAACAGGTCAGTGATCGTGCCTGATTTTGTTCCCGACTGACCGCCAGTCGATTAGTTGTGGAACGTTAAGACGAACGACAAAAGGGGCGACAACTTTTGACAGTGTTTCACCGTTGCTGACATCATTAATATTACCAGCGGA
>NC_134879.1:13089800-13099800 GCF_041734735.1 Babylonia areolata
TTGAAATGTCTGGCAAGAGATAGGAAATGTCAGGGGAGGAGAAAAATGCCGGCAGGGCTCAGACGGAATCATCCATCCCAAACTTCGCAGTGTAACCGAACATCAACGTGACTAATCCAGATGCAATGCACTGAGCGAACGTAGTAGATAGAACCAGACAGACCGGAAATCAACGAAGGAAACGATGGCATCCACATCAAGTTACTAGTACAGTAGACAGCCAGAGAAATTAACTTCGTTTAGAATCAACCAGAAGGACTGGTTGAGCCTGTCTGTGTCTGTCAGTGTGTGATATTTCATCTGCATTGATTAATATGTCACTCAGTTTGAGACAGTGTAGCTTTATTTTCATTTTATTTTATTTTATTTAGTTTTTGACTCAGGTGTGTAATAAACAAAGTGAGTCACTGTATTGACTCGGTGTCTGGTAAACTTTAACATTGGCATTTTCTCAGGTACTACAAGAGGCACTGGAACCGAATTTAATAGGATAGTAAGTATGATTAAGACATTTGAATTCACCCGTTTATAGTGAGAGGTCAAAGGATAAGGTCATTGTTTGGCAAAATCAGTGGAAAAGGCTTGATAGGAATGTCATCTGTTAACATGATTCAATCAAACTTGATATTATGACTGGTCATGCGCTCAGCAAAAAAAACAACAAGAAGAAACAAACAACAATAAAAAAAAAAAAACACTCGAGGTTACAGGTCAAGGTCGCAAAAAGAACGTGATATTGATAGGAAAAGTTTGTGCCAGTGTGGGCAAGAAACAGAAAGTGTTGTACACAATCTTCATCAAATTTGATACAATGATTGGTCATGGTAAGAACAAAACCTCAAAACTTGTGAAAAGAGACAAGGTCGAAGTGAAAGGTCAAGGTCACAATATAGCATGCATGAAAAGTGTAGAAGCACGTGGAACAGTGCTTTGTTTTAGCCAGAATATAACTGCTTTGCAAATTTGAGGTTGTAAATTTAGGGGTCAAAGGTCAAGGTCAGATCAATGAGAATATCTTTTTACCAGAAGATTTTTTTTTTTTTTTTTTTTTTTTTTTTTGCGACGGCGCTTTTCTTTTTTCCTTCCTTTTTTTTCTTTTTCTCTCCCATGATTCCTTTGTTGGATTGAATGGGTATCATTCGTGAGTCATGAAAGCATTGCCTCTCTTGTCCCAAAACAATTGGCCTGACTGAGATATCATCAGTACTTGACTACCATTATCGTTACGATAAGCTCTACAACAACTAAACATTAATTTTACTAGGATCCTCTGAGCCGATCCGTCAGTCCAGGTTACTTTTCTTTTGTCGGCAGACCCTAAACCATTGTTTGATGTAAGTCAGTACTTGGTTTGCTTACTCATTTACTTATTCATTCATTCACTTTTTGTATTTGATCTTTCAGTTCGAAGGTGATTCGATGACTGATTGACAAAGCCTTCATGTTTAAAAAGAAATTTCCTATTCAATATGATATAGGGGACACACACACACACACACACACACACACACTGGCACATACACACACACGCACACACACACACACACCATGTATATGCACGTCGTCGGGGGACACGCTCTACTTGGCTCCGGCCGACGCGAGGCAAAACAAAAGGACGAAAAATACGCTGGTGGTACCGAACGCCATTTTGTGTACAACAACTGACCCAAGTTGAGTTATTGCCCATCTCGAGCACTTGCATACGGCCAAATTTAACTCTCTCCATACGAACGGCGAAAGAGACGACGTTAACAGCGTTTCACCCCAATTACCATCATCAAAATATTGCAAGCGGAAGGCTCTTATACTGAAGAGGTGAATGTTGACAAAGAATCCCACAATTCTGGCGACAGAAGCTAAAGGTTGGGTCATTCAGACACCCACTGGACATCTGAGGGGTCTGTATAGAGGAGAAGAGAGGACTGGCCGTACTGAGTGAGTTAACGTGAACGACAAAGCGGATCAAAAAGACGTCGGATCGTTTTATTTGAGTCTCACTGGTTTACCCTTTATGAATTGTTTGGATCTATATTGTGCCCAAAGTAAGGGATCATTGACTCATCAACATACATAATTATTTCTTTGCATTGTGAATTACATCAGACATCACTTGATGATCAGGCTAATGAAGCCGGCATCTGGCGGGTTTGTCAGTTGTGTTCAAGATTGTTATTTGCTTATGAGCGTTGTTATTTGCTTTTTGATTGTCAGTCACTGAATGTATTGTGACTCATTGCACTTGCAACAACTTGTTCGTTGCGGTAATCGGCACCTCTCTCCAAGTACTTGGATCGCCTGGGCAGGTTGTTACAGCCCAAAAAAAGAATTTCCAGTAGTGATTATTATTAGGTCATTCCTTCCTGTTTGTTGTGAAGTTGTGATTACCATCTGCATGGAGTTGTCTCCAGCATATTAATAGAAACCGATTATACATTGAAGATAAAGTTCAGCAACACACACACAAACGCGCGCGCGCGCACACACACACTCTCTCTCTGTGTCAGGGTACACCAGTCCTTGAAATGAGCACATTCAGTGCTACCTGCCACCCCCACCCCACCCCCCACCCTTGCCCCTCCTCGCCCCCCACACCCACACACCCCACCCCCAGTGTCCCCCTGCAGGGTACACCAACATTCTTGAACCAAATTTTCGTGGAAATTTACAGTTCAGTCAAAACCATTGGTTTGTCGTGACTTTATGTATCCAGTTTCCCATTTACTATATCCACCCGAACTTCTGCAAACTGTACTTCCAAGAAGAGTGTGTGTGTGAGCCTAAAGATACGCCTATACCGTCTTATACGTTACGGATCAGCTCACAACCAATGAATCATGTGTGACCTTTTTATTTGTTCTTTCTTTCTTTTTTCTTTCTCCACGATGCATGTCTGTTTAAAATTCATGAAAAGCTAGATTTCTAAGAAAAGAAAAGGGTCCAAAATGGGGTAATGAGACGCGCGCGCGCGTGTGTGTGTGTGTGTGTGTGTGTGAGCGGTGCCAAAGCCCAAGTTTGTCATGGTCTTGCGGTTCTTTTACATCGAGTTTGCGCATTAGATAGACATATATGGAGATACTCACAAGCACACCCACGCACACACACACACACGCGTGCGCGCGCGCGCGCACACACACACACACATATATATCTATATATACATAACCAAAAGGCTGCAAGGTTGGCGTTTCTAAATTAGTTGCGAGAGATAATTTTCATGATGACCACGTTCCTAATATATCGCATAAGATAGCCAACAATTCCTACTGATGGGGTACAGCTATATATATATATATATATATATATATATATATATATATATATATATATATATATATATATATATATATCTGTGTGTGTTATATTGTTGAGGCCCAACTCATATGCTTCAAAAACTTAATGGTAATCATAGCGGCAGTGCATGATGGGCAGAACGACACAAAAATGGAAGTAAGAGGGATTATGATAAACTAAACTATCAGCGTGAAAGGAGTTAAGAAAAGGAGGGTTATAAGAGCTCTAGAAGTTACGATGAAAAATTATGAGTGTGAAAGAGGTTTTGAAAACAATGAAATAAAATAAAAAAGGAGATAAATGCCCTGCCCTAAACTGTACGTCCGTTTTAGGCATTCAGCATGGTGGTATTTCCTCATAATGCAATATATCAGACGTTGGTGAACTGATCTCTTTAACGTTGTTTTAAGACCTTTCAATTGTAGTTTTTTTCTTTAAAAAAAACGAGTCGTATTCAGCTCTGAAATGGCCCCTTTGCTGTCGACTGCGTCACAAGCAACATACTAGTGATTTGATTGTATTTGATGTAATAGCTTTTGCTCAGTATAAATGGGAACTACGTGGCAGTGCGTCTCAAATGACGATGATATTGCGTGCACACACACACACACTCACACACACACACACGGCTCCACGTGCAACTGCCGATTTGCAGTCTTACAGACTCCCAGGCCCACAGTGAAGCATCGACCAGGCGACTAACGTACACTGAGTGACACTCGGGACCCACCCTCTACACACACACACACACACACACACACAAACATATATTGACACGGCCGTACTACACACACGCACTCACACACAACAACACATACACGCCATGTGCGTCCCATAGAAAAACAAACATAACTGACACAGCCTCCGGAACGACCATGCATGCCGCGTGTGCGCACACGTGACACTATGCACATGCACACACACACACACACACCCCGTGGCCATACACGCAAGTCAGTGCACTCACAACATGATCTCCACATATAAAGGGGCCGATACAAAGATTCAGAAGAAAAAACAAATGCAAAGAGTATCATAGTGCAAAATATGTAGTGTATCATTCAAAGATGAAGAATATCATTTTACCTACAAATGTACCAGATATGTACCTCAATTTACGAGACGTTATGTTGAACGATATAAATTCTGAATTATTAGATTTTGATAATGATGATACTCATGCAGACAGTCAAAGTTGTGTAATTACGATCCTGTACAACCAGCGGAATGCATCATGATTTCTGGTTGTCAGTTTGGTTGGTTTTTAACCATTATTGTTGAGTCAATAAACTTCTGTTTGCGGTTTTTGTGAGCAATGATTATCTTCTTCTTCTTCTTCGTTCGTGGGCTGCATCTCCCACCTTCACTCGTGTGTGCACTAGTGGGCGTTTACGTGCATGTCCGTCTCCCCCCCCCCCCCCCCCCCCCCAACCCCCTCCTCTCTCGCCATGTAGGCAGCCATACTCCGTTTTTTCGGGGATAGAAATGATTATAACTCTGATTCTAATTCACACACACACACACACACACACACACACACACACACACACACACACACACACACACACACATCATATCGATCCCACAAACTGAACAAACAAGTAACACCTGTGCAGCCACACTCGCCCTTCAGCTCCCACAATCCATGACCAAGTTCAGCAAATTCCGGCCTCTCACTGACATCGTGAGCTTAAGAAGCAAGCTGGAGAAAGAGAGAGAGAGAGAGAGAGAGGGGGAGAGAAAAGGACACAGAAATGTGTGTGTGTGTGTGTGAAAGAGAGAGGCAGATTGAACGAGCGAGCGAACTTGTGTGTATACTTCGTGTGTTTGTGCTCGAATGCGCGCGCGCGGACGCGAGTGTGTGAGCAGTTATAGTCAGTTAACTGTGGGGTCCAAGACCACTACCTGGGGTTTGTGTTGAGGCTGAAAGGAAAAGTCTGGCACTACACCATCAGATTCTCTCTCTTCTTTGCGATAAGGGAAGCTCCACTCCAAGTGTATCGGAGAAAGAAAAGAAAAGAAAGAAAGAAGAAGAAAAAAAAAGAAAAAAAGAAAGAAAGAAAGAAAGAAAGAAAAAAAAACCAGCGTGAAGAAGAAGAGAGTGGCGTGGGGGTAGGTGGGAGACAGGTGTGAAGGAGGGTTGAGGGGGGGGGGGGGGGGGGGGAACGGAAGGATGGGAGTCATCGAGCTCTTTCGTAAGTAGGGAAGGGATGGGGAGGTTGTGGGGTTTTAACTCTCTCCATACGAACGGCGAAAGAGACGACGTTAACAGCGTTTCACCCCAATTACCATCATCAAAATATTGCTAGCGGAAGGCTCTTATGCTGAAGAGGTGAATGTTGACAAAGAATACCACAATTCTGACGACGGAAGCTAAAATTTGGGTCATTTAGACACCCACTGGACATCCGAGGGGTCTGTGTAGAGGAGAAGAGAGGACTGGCCGTACTGAGTGAGTTAATGGAGACTGAGGAAGCAGGGATGAAGTCGGCGCAGGCAGCAGTGCCAGTGCCGTGTCAGTGGAGCGATGGAAAACAAAGCTTGACCACCAGTGAAGGTGAAAAGCGGAGACTTCTACCAAAAGGTCAAAATTACGACCATAGTAAAAGTGTCGGTTGTGTGCTTCTTCGTTATCTGGTGGAAGTAAGCGAATCGTGTTCCACCGGAGACGGCACAACAGAAACCAGCACGGCTGTGAACAGCCAAGTCGGGGAAGCGAATGGGAAAAAATGAACGGGCCGAAGGGTGGTGAGGGAGGTGGGAGGGGGGGGGGGGGCGGTTGCTATTATGTAGCTCAATTGACTATTATGTGAAAGCTGGGTTTCTGCCCCGCCCCCGTCCCGGCACTCCCCATTTTTTCTTTTTGCCCTGTGTATGCAAGTTTTTTTGTTTGTTTTTCTTGGAGAAGGCGGGATGGGGTGGGAGGTGGGGTGGGGTGTTGCACTGGATAAGCATTGTAGCTTAGTTACCTATATAATTAGTAATAGGGTTGGGGTTTTTTTTTTGGCATATGTAGGTATGCAAGTTGTTCTGCTCAGTTTACTAACAACACACAGGTAAGCACGAGCTAACTCTCAGAAGTTTGTTCAGTGCGTTGACGGTTGACGTATTCAAAGCCAGGCTGCCGCGACCACTGAGCACTATGTATATGCGACGGCGGGTTTGCACACAGACACAGTCACATAGTCAAAGCTGAATATTGTTGTAACAGATAAACTGACAAAGAACTCAGTCGCCCTGCAATTGATTAACAAACTGAAAGAAGTGGAATAGGTTTCAGAGTTTTGCTGTTGAAATAGTTCATCAGTGGATCAGTCCTTGCATCAAGGATCACACTGGCAATTTCATGTCAATTATGGCAAGGGGGTGGTTGAAACTATGTCATGGAGAGTTCCGACACTGAGAGTCATCAATGGTGTTGAGAAACATCACTTAGTGAATCTGATATTGAAAAGCAAGGTGAGTGCTCGTGATTCTTTCACCACACGATTGTGTATGTTCATGGTATGTCCTGAATGCATTCAGTTTGAATGCTCATAATTCTTTCACCACACATACAGTGTATGTTCAGGAAATGTTCTGAATGCATTCAGATTATATTGCACAAGGACATTTACGTTTTGGATATCAGGGTAGTCTTTCATTGTCATTAAAAAAAAAAGAAAAAAAAAAAAAAGGCAAAAACAAAACAAACTTCATTCACCGTCATTCATTACAGGGATCGACGGGCGCAATAGCCGAGTGGTTAAAGCGTTGGACTGTCAATCTGAGGGTCCCGGGTTCGAATCATGGTGACGGCGCCTGGTGGGTAAAGGGTGGAGATTTTTACGATCTCCCAGGTCAACATATGTGCAGACCTGCTAGTGCCTGAACCCCCTTCGTGTGTATATGCAAGCAGAAGATCAAATACGCACGTTAAAGATCCTGTAATCCATGTCAGCGTTCGGTGGGTTATGGAAACAAGAACATACCCAGCATGCACACCCCCGAAAACGGAGTATGGCTGCCTACATGGCGGGGTAAAAAACGGTCATACACGTAAAAGCCCACTCGTGTGCATACGAGTGAACGCAGAAGAAGAAGAAGATTACAGGGATCAGCACAGTGAGGAAGAACTGAAGCGGGGTTGGTGGGCTGTTGGGGCTCTTCAGTGGATTCTGCAGTGTGTCAGATGGACTGTTTAATGAGGATGAAAATTTTGAGAGAAATGTGTTGAACAGATTGACATGCGTGGCTCTGAAACGTGATCTGTTTTGGAAAATGTTCATGTACATATCAACTCACATACCATATCTTATCATACCATGCCATTTCGCATCAAATCGCATTCTATTCTATTCTGTACAGTCGGAAATTTGTTTTCATGTTTATCATGTTGTATCGTATTATATCATGTCAGTCATGTCATGTCGTGTCATATTTCGCATCGCAGTCGTATCGCGGTATTTACGTCTACCAGTCTCAGTTGCAGTGCGCAAAGCAGACTGGTTTGCAGAAGGAAGGGTTCACCTGCAGGACCAGAGTGGTGTCACGAGTTGATCAGCAGAGTGATCAGCACAACAAAAAATAATGACGGTGTTTCAGACGAACTGTGACGTCCCCCAGGAAGAATTTGAGTGATGTCTTTTGCGGAGGGACAGACAGTCGACCGCTTGGTTTGGACAGTGCTTGCGGGATTGCCCCCAGTATGACCTTTGTGACTGACTGGGTGCAAAGCATGAACAACAATGAATGAAATATAAAATTTGGAATCTCTCTCTCTCTCTCTCTCTCTCTCTCTCTCTCTCACACACACACACACACACACAGAGAACAAGAACAAGAACAAAAACATACATGCACGCAAAGGAATTCATCTTGGCAAAAGCATCGTCAGTTCATCAACATATTACATAAGGCCTGCAAAAATAAACCTTTTTAATGAATAAAACACCACATACCGGTAAATTCAGACAGCATAATCTCGGCGTACTATAACAGTCCCGAGACGCTTGAAAACAAAGGCATTTCCCATGTTGTGTAAGTTACCACACGGGACACCAGAGGACTGATGTTCATCCTGCAGAAGTTGAAGTCTTTGCGCGTCTGCCAGGAAGTACTTTCCGTAATCAACTGGGCTGTTGTCCAAAGTGTCATGCTCCACAGCAAAGTGAGAGCTGTATGATCAACGGTTGCTCCACTGTAACGTGAAGTATTTACAGCTTAGTCTTTTGTGAAGGACTATGACTCTCAAACTCATAGAAGGCAAGATTGCACTGGCTCTTAGTGCTGCAGCCTCGGGGGTCTAGCCAGCTGGACTTTGGGAACTACCCTAACGCCGAATGTCCTAAAACCGTCTAAGCCGCGAGAGTGGGAATGTAACTTGGGGAAAACACTCTCCACTATAATCAAATTCTAACCCAGTAGCTCAGATGAGACAAGCAGATGCTTCCTCTGCTGTTCTGATGGTCATAGTCGAACACATGCTCCACAACCACGTAATGCTACTTCAGCAGTACCAAGAAAGCTGACACCACACAGACTGGAAAAGATCACCCGGACAGTGGCCAGGCTCATGAAACTGAGCAAACCTCGCAGTGACGCCAACCACGACCAGCTGAGGAGCTCTGACGGCAGTGCAGCTTCCCATCCTCTCCAATGTGCAGTCCTGTGCATCTGACAGATTTAACCACAGACATATACATGTACTTGTGTAAAAATATATCTCAGTGGATCTAACCGGCCACGGCACAGTTCCCGGCCGTCGGCTGCGTTGTTTCAAGGCCGGGATCAACGGGGATGTGGAGCTCAGGCTTCTTTCTAGAGTCTGTCCCCGGCGACTGTTCAATGCACACTGAGTTGTGAACCAGGATTCTCGTGCTGCATGTAACGATGACCATACACCCTCTCTCTCTCTCGCTGTGGGTATGTATGTGCCAGTGTGTGTGTGTGTGTGTGTGTGTGTTCACATGTGTACGGCGTTGGTACATACATCTTAGCCGGCCATGTACTCTTTCCAGTACTGTCCGAGTCGTGCACGGACTGTGAACACACACACACACACACACACACACACACACACACTCACAGATACACATACACATCAGTGCATCAGCGCCCCCACAAACGTACACACATCAGTACATACAAACTGACACCGCGCGTCCTCCCCCCCCCCCATCCCCCCCCCCCCCACACACACACCGCCGGCGCAATAGTAATCAGTGTAGTTCAGTTCAGTTCAGCTCAGCCGGTTTGTCATAGTTTTGGGATTTGTATAAACATTACTTTTTTTTTGGTCAAAACATCATCATAAAAACAACAACAACAAAACATCATCAACACGGAACACTGACAAACAAAGAATAATCTAGTATACACTTCTGTCCTGTTCAATTTGTTAATGTCATTTCCTTATCTTTTTTTTTTTTTAACATGAGTGGGCAACGTAGTCCAGTAATGTGCCACTCCGTTTCATAAACAATTATTTCGTTGGCATTTCTTGATGCACAGTTACATTTTGGAAGAAGAGCCGGGGTCTGAACAATCAACTCCGTGGATATTAAGTGCTGGTATCAAATCACCTCCAAAATCTTCAGTCGACATGTCAGTCAATCGTGACTATTTTCCCCCTCATACACGAAGCGCCGTAAGGGCCTCAGAATTCGAGGCCCTGTCAAGTTTCGGTATGGTACATACACAACGTCCTAAGGAAAAGCATCTCTTTTTT
>NC_134879.1:13102300-13109800 GCF_041734735.1 Babylonia areolata
GCACAGACATACATACTGACACAGCTGTCACTCATGGCCTTTTAAAACGCTGATTTTGTTTTATATCTTGCTTATTTAAACACAGCGCATCAGTCACGGCAATAATGTGGTTCCATATATACATATACTTCAAAGAATCATCCGAATCAGATCTCATAATTATGGAAAACATCACACACACACACACACACACACACATACACACACACGAGAGGACACAGGCGTATTGCCATCTGCACACATCATTATAGGCATCTGATCATGTCACTATAGTATTCGACGAAACAATACATTTCAACCCCCCCCCCCCCCCCCCCACGCCTCCCCCCCCTCTCTCCATCTTTGTTTTAGATTTCACTTCATGCAGCCTCCCTGTGAGTTCATGTTTTCTGGCAATCCCACGATTTCTCTCACTTTGAGAGAATTCATGGGATTGCGAGAAAGTGTAGTCGTTCCCCTCCCACGTTTCTCTCCTGCGTGCGCCCCCACACTTTCTCGCAATTTGTGAAAAAGCGTGCATGGGATGTCCCCCCCTGTTTTTATATATATATATATATATATATATATATATATATATATATATATATATATATATATATAATGTGTGTGTGTGCGTGTGCGTGTGCGTGTGTATTTTATAATTTTTATTTTATCAAAAACGTTTCCTTTGTCATCGGGGTTGGTTTCTTGTCTTTTACCAACACAAATCTTTGAGAAAACTGAGAGAGAGAGAGAGAAAAGGAAAAGACAAAGATGGGGACGACAACAACGACGATCGTGATAATGAATGTGGTGACAGTGATGGCACATTATTGGTTTAAAAAAACAACAACAAACAAACTAAAAGCGTTCATGTATGTGTATGTGAGTGAGTAAGTGACTTGTGTATGTATGCGTGTGTGTGTGTGTGTGTGTGTGTGTGTGTGTGTGTGTGTGTGTGTGTGATTCCTTTTGTCTGTTTCCTTGGTTGATTTGTTTTTCTTCGTTCACTCTGTTTTTGAAATAATATGGGAGGGGAACGACCACACTTTCTCGCAATCCCACGACTCAGTTCTCCCAAGGGAGAGAAATTGTGGGATTTGCGAGAAATCGTTGGCAAACAAATCCCTCCCCCTCCCAGCCTCTCCACCCCTCCTGCCACTTATATGCTGCTAACAATTGCACAGAAACACCGCAGAGATATCACACACACACACACATACACACACACACACAGATACGCGCGCGTGCGCAGTGCACGTGCACACGCACTGTCGTGCACACTCAACACATCCGGGATGTGACACCGCGAAGCGATCAGATTGCCCCTACTCCGATGTCGTCAATCACAAAGGCACTTGCAATAAAGGTGTATTGTGCTGTTGATGTTTTAAGTTAACGATTATTTTATCATATTGCACACCCGGTACAAAGCCCAAACCGTGTGTGAATGCTGACGCGTCGTCGAACTCGTGAACACAGGATCAGAAATCCAACACCCAAGGAAAGAGAGAGGGAGAGAGAGGGAGGGCTGGGGGAGGGGGGGTGGGGTGTGTAGAGAGAAGAAAAAACAAAAAGCAACGGAATCTGTCCTGTTTCAGGAACAGAGACAGCGTAGATAAGTTTGTCCTCCCTCCGACAAACCTCTCTTTATCACAACTTTACGGAGACTAGTTCCTTCATTCGAAATACTTGGAACTTGTTTATTTTCTCAGATACGTGTCTCAACTCATTTATCAATGCCAGTACGAAGAAAATACAGCGTTTTAAAAACCAGTTATAAATGCCCAGAACAGCAATGTTCGAAGTAACCCTCTTTATATGTTGTTGGTCAATACAGTCCGAGAAAATGCCAGCTTGAACACACACACACACACACACACACACACACACACACACACACACACACACACACACACACACACACACACACACACACACACACACGCTTAACCGAGACGGGTGATGGACCCACTTCGGTTATAGGCTTTAAGAGATTTAAGAATAAAATCTCGTACAGCTTTTTTCAGAGACAGGTCTAAAACATGTAATTAAATTTCCTTTAAAATCATTAAATCGGTCCTCTGGTGGGCTAGCATCCAGTTCTTGTCGGATGTTTACAATTTTGTCATTAAAATAATTACTAAAGCATCAGGGAGATCCTGAGGAGGAATATTTTTTGGCAGCAACAGTTCTCTATTTTTGCCAATGAGCTGGTTTGGTACAGCATACAGCTGTTTGGACGTGGAACACTGACTGATGGAGGCGCTGAAATGTTGACGCTTTGCAGCTGTCTGCATGCCATTCAGTTTTTTACGCTCCTTGACGTAAATCTGTCTGGAGACAGTTTGTTGGAGCGCCAGACGTGCTCGGCCTGTCGTTCTCGACGCTTGGCGGCCCTCAGTTCATCAGTCATCCAGGGAGCAGAGGGACGGTCAGTAACAAGGCGAGTGGAGAGAGGGGCATGCTTGTCCAGTTTCTGACGGAGGCCAGTGTTGTATGTTGTCAGAGGAGATGAGCTTGAGTCAATTCCATCCATGAAGGATTTGATGTCAGCCTGGAATACCTCAAGGTTTATCAACTTTGTGTTCCGCGATGTAACAAACGTTTTGGTCGCTTCAGTCTTTTAAAGGGGATGTCATAAAGAATTGTCATGTGATCAGCAAGAGCCAAGTCCATGACCTTAAACTGGGGGGTGTGAATGTTCTCTCGAACCACAAGCCAGTCGAGAGTGTGACCATGTTTGTGGGTTGGTTCACATATTAACTGTTTTAACCCTTGGTCATGAAGTAGAGTACGCAACCGTAGTATATCTGAACTGCTGGTCTGTTCATAATGAAGGTTAAAATCGCCAGTTAAAACTGTCTCCTGCTTCTAGGTTGTATTTATCCAGGAGATTAGAAAACTCAGCAATAAAAGTCTGGGTGTTACATTTATTGTGTCGACTTGGTGGGGGTCTATAAACGCAAATAATATGACACACTGAACTATTGCACTCCACCCTTAATGCTACACCCTCAAATAATCGAGGGGTTTGAATGTACAGATATCGTGAATATGGCTTCTCAGAATGGTTTCAATACCGCCTCCCTTCCTAACTTGTCTAGGGAATGATTTCAGTTTGTACCCTTGCGCCGTAAGCTGCGCAATATATGATTCGTCTCCCTGCTCATACAACCAGGTCTCAGACAGTATGGCGATGTCAGAAGCATGGTCAACAATCACATCGTGAATAAAAGCGGCCTTCTGTCTGCATGACTGAACGTTCATACACATCAGTTTTAGATATGACGGGTGAGAGGGTAAATCAGTTGACTGTAGATTCTTCACGGGGATTATATGAACAAGATGAAAAGAGTTTACTCTCACTTTATGAATCATGTGAGGTTCGGGATTTGAAATGTTGGTTCTACCTTGAACGACACGAATTATTCTCCTTTTCCGTACACCTCCCCCCCCCCAACCCCCCGACTCCCACCCCTGACAAGATCGTTTTTTACGGGGGAGGTTGAAGCCAATGTTCAAGTCTTTGAGACGTCGTATCACATCCTGAGATAAAAGAGTGTGCGTGCACTGTCCCAGTGTAAGCAAATGGTGCCGAGTGTACTTGCATGGCGAGGCGCGTACAGTGTTGATGTTTTGCACCGAACACTGCGCGTGTTGGCCATACTCCAGTAATGGCGGACGGCGATAGGAAACTGAAGTCCAGAGCAAAAATGTCCAAACGAACAGTTTAAAAGCACATGGAACAGGATAAAACCAGCACATTAAAGGTATGTCCATCAGCAAGTAGTCTGACAGATATAAACACGATTTAAAACGCAGGGAATAAAACAATCACTAAAAACTTGAGAGAGCAAAAGAGCCTGCCTGTCAGGCGACTAGTCCGCTGGGTATGTTCTTCTTTCCATAACCCACCGAACGCTGACATGGATTTCAGGTTCTTTAACGTGCGAATGTGATCTTCTGCTTGCGAATACACACGAAGGGGGTTCATGCAAAAGCAGGTTTGCACATATGTTGACCTGGAGATCGGAAAAGTCTCCACCCTTTACCCACCAGGCGCCGTTACCGAGATTCGAACCCGAGACCCTCAGATTGAAAGTCCAAGGCTTTAACCACTCGGCTGTTGCGCCCGTCAATGTAGTGACGTGATCAGCTGCTGTGCAGGGGCGTCTTCGCGGATGTCTCATTGTGGCCTAACATTGATGCACTACTTGTGGACTGCTGGTGGCTGCACTGGGTAAAAGATTTCTGGGTGTCGATGTGTTAAAGGGGAGAGGAGGCATTGGCAATGTACTGAGGTATGGACGAAGTTGGGGCCACCACAACATTGATGATAATGTAAACTCAGAAGACCTATTACTATAGAACCCATACTGAGGTGTGGAAGATGATGGGGACACCACAACATAGATGACAATGTAAACTGGCGAAAGACCAATCACTATAGAACCCGTACTGAGGTGTGGAAGATGATGGGGACACCACAACATAGATGACAATGTAAACTGGCGAAAGACCAATCACTATAGAACCCGTACTGAGGTGTGGAAGTTGATGGGGCCACCACAACATAAATGATAATGTAAACTGACATAAGACTTTCTGCTGTAGAGCCCTTGTTTGATGGTGACGAGGTTGTTAAAAGAGTTCATTCCCTCACATGATGCTTCCGCTCAACTGAAACTAGTCTGCATGGGGAGGCGGTGCAGAACGTAGCTGACTCATACGCTCCGTCGATAATTTGTTTGATATAAAAGGTAATGGAATATTCACGTTTGTACAGAATTGTATTAACATTGGCATAGAAGAAACGGGCCAACTGTAACGTCAAGAGTCTGGATGACATTTCCGCGGAATCCACAAGGCCTTTCAGTCCCTGGTAGGTGTCGTTCTTTCACGGACTTCTTCCCATCACAAGCTCACCATCCTGACTGATGGCGTTTCTGGACATTCCCAGTCTAATAAGGACGTCTTCAGTAAACTGTTCATCTTTGTGTTGTCATCGTCATCAACATCATCTGGTGGAGTGTTCGCCTGCGTCCGCCTATGAAGCGAAAGAATCTGAGCGTGCTGGTTCGAATCCCATAGTCGCCAGTATTTTCTCCCCCTCCACTAGACCTTGAGTGGTGGTCTGGACGCTAGTCATTCGGATGAGACGATAAACCGAGATCCCTTGCACAGCATGCGCTTAGTGTACGTAAAAGAACCTACGGCAACAAAAGGGTTGCCCCTGGCAAAATTCTGTAGAAAAACCCACTTCGATTAGGAAATCATATAAAATTGCAGGCAGAAAAAAACACAAAAATACATGGGTGGTGCTCTCAGTGTAGCAACGCACTGTCCCTGGGGATAGCAGCCCGAATTTCACCCAACGAAAGCTGTTGTGACAAAAAGAGTACAACAAAACGAGACAAAAAACATCCTTTACAGAGTGTACCGACACATTTCGCGTAAGGTGGTCAGCGAGAAGCTGCCCTTTGTTGGGAGATTCACTACTCTGCAGACATCTGGTAGCGTGGACAGTAAGAGTTGGGGTCACTGTACCGAGTTAGATATGAACTGAAACAAGAGGCGTGGACAGTGAGAGCTGGGGTCACTGTACTGGGTTAGGTTTGAACTGAAACAAGCGGCGTGGACAGTGAGAGCTGGGGTCACTTTACCGAGTTGTCACTGTACTGAGTTAGATATGAACTGAAACAAGAGGCGTGGACAGTGAGAGCTGGGGTCACTGTACCGAGTTAGGTTTGAACTGAAACAAGAGGCGTGGACAGTGAGAGCTAGGGTCACTGTACCGAGTTAGATTTGAACTGAAATAAGAGGCGTGGACAGTGAGAGCTGGGGTCACTGTACCGAATTAAGTTTGAACTGAAACAAGAGGCGTGGACAGTGAGAGCTGGGGTCACTGTACCGAGTTAGATTTGAACTGAAACAAGAGGCCCCGTGGCAGAATCTGTAGGACGTTGGACTTGGGATTCAGTGTTCACCAGTGATCAGAGTTCGAGGCCTCGTTTTGGCATGGTGTTTTGTCCTTGGGGAAAAGCGCTTTGCTCCGATTTTCCCCACTCCAACCAAGTGTTAATGGGTACCTGACTTAGGGTTGGGCCTCTCGTACCTATGCTGAGCCCTTGACATAGTGGACTTGAATTTACTGCCCCGATGGGCGTAAAAGGTCTTGGGACCTTTGCCTTTTAACTTAGCTGTACTGAGCAGATGTACATGTATAATGATTATCACCAGTGGTGCAGCAATGTCTTGGGCAAGTCGGAAAAGAAACAGCAATCAGATTAACCCCCCAAAAAGCCGTAACAGAAAGGCATAAACAACCGCCTGTCCATGTCAAGTGCGTCATTTATGGATTGGTAGCACAGTGTTATTGAAGGACTGGGCTAGAGCACCACCTGTGCTTAATTTCATCGACAGCTGTTGTGACGCACTTCGTCTCACGATGCGGAAACGTAAAGATGATTTCAATTTGAGGGAGGTATCACAGGAGGCAAAATAGGTATTTGAAGATGTACACCCTTAGTAATTAAAACAGGTTTGACGTTACTAAGGGTGTAACCCTTCAAATACCTATTTTGCCTCCTGTGATATATATATATATATATATATATATATATATATATATATATATATATATATATCTATATGTATTTTGCCTCCTGTGATAGAGGTGTCAGAGCGTGCGGACTTATCCATATAATTATGTTACATCATATCTGCTAAAAACAACAGAAACCCAAGCATAAAAAATAACAACAAACAAAACAAAACAAAAAAAAACAAAAACAAAAAAAACACACCCAAAAACAAACAAACAAACAACAACAACAAAACATTAATATAAAATGAAATAAAATAAATACAGTCGAAGCCGCTTATAACGAATCGCCCGGGACATTCAAAATTGCTTCGTTATATCCGGCATTCGTTACATTCGGCTTCGACTGTTTACAAATAGTCAAATACATGAAGACATTATAAAATAAAAGATACGTTGAAGGGAAACGCACGCAATAAGAAGAGACAGCAATGTGAGACAACAGCTGGCAAAAGACTGAGTGGGGGGGGGGGAGAGGGCAGAGGGTGAGGCAGGGGAGATATGAGGGAGCACTGTTGGTACCCAGCCATTACAAATAGGTGTCGGAAGATTGTTTCGCTTGTATCACTTTCTCAAGAAAGTGTCACTGCGTTCGGAAAAAGCATATACGCTACACAACATCTGCTGTGTATAGATGCCTAACCAGCAGCACGATCCACCGTGCTTTGTCAGGCCTGAGTGCATGCATGTAGCCTATGTAGGCTACCTATCAGGGTGGATTTTATTTCTACAGAATTTACCAGAGGACAACACTGTTGTTGCTATGGGTTATTTTTCAGTGCGCCAAGTGCATGCTACACACAGGAACTCGGTTTATCGTCTCATCTGAATGACTAAACGCTCAGATTGAATTTTCCAGTCAAACTTGGGAGGAAGGGCGAGGGTGGGAATGGAACCCAGACCCTCACGAACCC
>NC_134879.1:13114800-13184800 GCF_041734735.1 Babylonia areolata
TATATATATATATATATATATATATATATATATACATATATATATATATATATAGAGAGAGAGAGATCCTTGTAACTGAATGACCTTAGGATGTAACCAGAAGGTATTGTCACAATATGGCCTGTGTCTTGCATGAAAGCGGCCAGTGTTTCTATATATGTATTAGGTCAGCACCATCACCACACACACACACACACTCACACATACACAAAGTGGTTTGTTTCTTCACACCATTGAACTCGGCAATCTCTAACTTGGAAGAGTCGCTGAGCTCCACAGTGGTCATTGTAACTTTTGCCGGCCATCCGCCTTCCCTTTGACTCGGAATATTCCAACAACAGCAACAATAACAACAACAATAAACGCGTATCCAGTGCTTTTTCTCAAATTGAGCTCAATGCGCTTAACGTACGCACAAAGCTTCCTCACTGTAAGTGACGAAAAGTAGTAATGAAATATTTGAATCAGTTTCACCACTCACATTCCTGGATCGCATGCCGAAAGATACCATGGGGCAATTGTTGCGCCAGACGATAGGGTAGGTAAAAAAAAAAAAAAAAAAAAAAAAAGAAGAAAGAAAGCTGTCAGGTATGGTGCGTGTGAGTGAAGACTGTATTTCATTGTCTGTTGAGAAAAAAACAAAGAGAAGAGAAAAAGGAAAAAAGAGGAGGATGGAGGACACACACACACACGCGCGCGCGCGCGCACACACACACACACATCACTCACTTCAGACATACATCATGACACCACTATTAAGCTCAATTGCACTCTCTCTCTCTCGTGACTTTTTAGAATGTGAGTGAGTTTTGTGTGCGGACAACAACAACAACAACAACAACAACACCACACACACACACACACACACACACACACACACACACACACACACACTCACACACACACACACACACACACACACACACACACACACACACACACACACACACACACACACACACACATCACTCACTTCAGACATCATGACACCACTATTTAGCTCAATTGCACTCTCTCTCTCTCGTGACTTTTTAGAATGCGAGTGAGTTTTGTCTACGGACTTGGTGTCACCGCGTTCCATTGATAGAAAAACAGCAACAACAACAACAACAACACGCATACACACACACACACACACACACACACACACACACAAACGCGCGCGCGGCTAAATCTCTGTTCTGTTGTACGTGGTCTTCTTTTCCAATTGTAATTAATGGCCCTTCCATAGGGTAGAACTCGGTCATACTTCAGCTTACAGATAAGTCTAGTCTAATCATTCAATTCATTGGTACACAACATTTCAGCCACTTGCAGATAAGTCTAGTCTAATCATTCAATTAATTGGGACACAAGATTTCAGCCACATGAGACTGGCTGCTTCCAGGCATGTGTACATACACCCACCCTCTCTCTCTCTCTCTCTCTGAAAGAGACAGACGCACATTTCACTCCTCCATGCTGCACTTAATCGTTAATGAACAAGCATAAGCGCGTCTAGTTTGTTTCTAGATGTCGAAAGAAACTTAAATAACACCCCCCCCCCCCCCCCCCCCCCCACATACACACACACACACACACACACACATGCGTGCGTCGACGTTAGTATTCCATGTCACTCAGAAGTGGGCTATTTATAGTTGCGCCACAGTATAACACACTCCACAGGGAACTGTGCAGTTTGCAAGGAAATACAGGGTCGCGCAGACCCGGTTCCGGTTAGACTTGAACAACACTTGTCTTAAGTTCCTGCTGTAGGCAGACAAAACCACTTTGATACTCACGTCGCAAGGGTGTAACCGAAATGTACAATGTGGATAATGAAAATGAAAAATGGCCCAGACTTGTTGTGTGTGCGCGCGTGTATGTGTGTATGTGGCGGAATGGGGGACGGGGAGGGGGGGGGGGGCATACTAAATTTCAGTGAAAGATATCTTTCGGCTTATAACTCGCATTCGCAAAAGAGAAAAGATTTCCCACAACCCAATTACACACACACACACACACACACACACACACAGTCATACGCATTTGCGTGCGCACACCTACACACACAAAGATCTATACAAGAAAGGGTTGTCAGAATGGTGTTTCACAGACTCAGCAGTCGTAATCACACACACACACACAGACACACACACACACACACTCTCTCTCTCTCTCTCTCACACACAATTCAATTTATACTCTCTCTTTCTCTCTCTCTCATACACTCACACAATTTATCAATTCAAAAAAAAAGTGTGTGTGGATGGATTCAGCAAACATGTTATTGAAATCGTAAGAACTTACCTCACTGATATTCACACAACCCAGTCACTGAGTAGGCCCCGGAAACAGGAACTGAAGCGGTTGAGAATCAACAAAATGACTGAATGCATGATTATACTTATGCAGTATTGCACTGTGATCAAGGCATCCATTTCGCCTGTAACAGATTGCACACCACTTACACTGTACCCTGGAGTCCCCCCACCCCCAACCCCCTCCCCGCTCCCTACCCTCATTCATTTTTCAAAACAGCGTCTCGTTCATTCTCGTTTATACGTCACTCACTGTTAGAAGCTTTTTTTCATTTTAAGTCTATTAAATACAATATGAATATTTCAGTTTATGACGTTTATTTCCAAAATATATGTATGATGAAAATGATAGCCTTTGTTTAATGATTTTTGTTATGCATTAAAAGAAACTTAAAGTATGATTTTGGGGTTATTGTTTTATTTATGATATTAATGATTAAGCTACTTTTATAATGCATCTTTATAAATGTATTTCAAAATTACTGGCTGACTGAAGAAGGCATCCTTAATATCCTTTCAACATCTCTTCTTTGGATTAATTTCCAACCTACCTGACAGAGTTTGTCACACTTCCATAAGGTATAATTGTGTGTTCTTCAACCAGCACTCAACAGAGTTTATCACCTCAGAAGATGCAGTCAGTGTTATTTCCCTTGCTGTTTACATCCCAACCGTGATAAAAACCAGCATTTTCCGTTGACCAGTTGTTACGTCGTCAGCGAGCCATACACTGATGTTTTGCTTTCTGCTCGTCTCTTACCCAGCAGTTACAAATGTTTAATCGAATATAATAATTATGCAAGTGCCTGAACCCACTTCCTATGTATACTCACAAAGAAGATCAAATACATATGGTAAAGATCCTGTAATCCATGTCAGCATTCGGTCGGTTATGGAAACAAGAACATAACTAGTATGCGCTCCGCACACCCTCTCACCCCGAAAACGGCGTATGGCTGCTTACATGGCGTGTCATACACGGTCAAACGGTCATACACGTAAAAATGTTACATGTCTGTGTGAGTGTATGTGTGTGTGTGTGTGTGTGTGTGTGTGTGTGTGTGTGTGTCTGAAACCTGATTGAATGATGCAGCCGGGGAAACAAATGATGAGCGCTCAGTGGCAACTGTCAGTCGACTCAACCCAGGTAGGCAGCCTGTTGTGCAAATGACTCCGTATTTGCATGGATGTATAATGGGAACCCTATACGTCCATGGTACTTATAAGGCGGGTCGAGTTTGGTCTCTGACTGAAGATAGGCGCTAAACAGTATCCATATCATCATATCAACATCGTGTGGACATTATGATAATTATTAATAAATCGCCCAGCTCTTGTGTGGTGGATTTGCATGTGCACCGGAGCGTGATCATCAGGAAATATTGTTTTTTTTGAAGTTGCTATTTTGCCTAATATTGGCAACCGACTTCTACTCACAATATTGTGTATGAAGGGAGATTAGCAGTAAACTGTCGCTTAGAATCCATACAGCAGACACAGGCATTGGGTGAACAGGACGATTCGTGAAATTCTCCACGCGTATTTGCATAGATATGCCATAAACTGTCACTGTCCTTCTCTGCCCCATTCCGCCACTAACGGTTGCATCTGGCTGCACAACCACCAGTCATACAGTTTCAGGTCAATGAAAACAACTCATCTGTGTGTCACCACATCATGGCATACGTACGTTAGCTGTTGTTTTAGCCACTCTCTCAAACAGTAGGCCTATACAGCTGGGCCCTTTGTTCAATGTATGGAGAGCGGCCTATCATTGTCTTTGTAAAGGCCTCATTGTGTTCAATCATCGGATCCTGCATAAGTTGAGCACAGTCGTGGCTTTGCACAGTGTAATAAGGATAAAAAAAAAAATCACTGAACATTAACAGCCGGTCGTAGTATGTTTGGAAACTGCACCGACTTATTATCATTGTTGTTGTTACATTATTATCATCATCATTATTAGTAGTAGTAGTCGTAGTCGTAGTAGTAGTGGTAGTATTTTCCTGTTTTCTTTCATTAAACAGCCTAAATCAGGGCGGTGGTGACAGAGTGAGAGGGAAAATTGCGAACATAGGTATACTCTGTTAACAATAGATGCTGTTCCAATTCTGTGTGCTCAATTTTGATTTTGCTCTCATCCTTACTTTGTCAATAATGAAACTTAAAAAAAATATATAACAGTTTAAATTTTAGAAAACAAAGTTGTAAGAGGTTACCAGATGAGCTCTGCAGTCTTGTGTCTCACACTTTCTCCGCAGATTCTCACACTTTGTGAAGTCCTGAGCAGACGACCGTAGTGGGCACTAACTCAGGCAAAGCAGATCCAACATTATGAGGTGATCAGGCGGCGTTAGCTCCCTTCCTAGAAAACAACAAGCGTCACATTCCTATCGGGGTCTTATGTTTTAATTAATTTTTTTATCAGAAATCTAGAGTTGTCGGTGTTATTATTATAAGTCACTGGCATTTTGTACCTGGCTTTGCCCGTTAATGACTAAAGCATTGTGATGATTGGCCAATGAATTTCAGTTCGGCTCGAGTTCGACCTTGATATTAGTGATGTATTTTGTGATTGGTCGAACTTCTCAAGGCTTCAATCCCCAGGGCATGAGAAACCGACGTCAGAATGTTGACCCCCACGCCCCCAACATGAGTTTTATCGTGTGGGTTCGCAGTGGCAAAGTGTGTCGTCGGCTGATTTATGGTAATGATGATGATCATGAT
The DNA here is from genome assembly GCF_041734735.1 of Babylonia areolata. Taxonomy (NCBI): domain Eukaryota; kingdom Metazoa; phylum Mollusca; class Gastropoda; order Neogastropoda; family Buccinidae; genus Babylonia; species Babylonia areolata. The sequence continues at coordinate 13,119,831 of NC_134879.1, forward strand.
ACTTATGGATACTTACATTGCGCCTGTCTTCGGTCTTCGGTCGGAGACCAAACTCTAAGCACGGAGTCCTTTGCGCAACAGGCTGCCTATACCTGGGTAGAGTCGATTGACAGGTGCGATTGGGCGCTCATCATTCGTTTCCTGTGTCATTCAATCAGATTTCAAGCACGCACACATACACACTCAGACAGACATGTAACATGATTCTAATTACTCTACTTTTTAGAATCTTCACATAACGAAACTAAGTTAGAGAAAACGATCAAAACGAGGCCAGTGTGGACATCATATAACTATTTGGCATTTATGGATTGGATGAATATTAAACAGTAAGTTCCGAGACTTCACTGTTTAATCGGCTACAGTTGCGTCACATTGTTTCATGTGGCCTTCTTCTTTTATACATACATCAGAGAGAGAGAGAGAGAGAGAGAGAGAAGAAGAAGAAGAAGAAGAAGAAGAAGAAGAAATTCATCGAATTTCAATTTCAAGGAGGTGTCGAAGCATGCGGACTGATCCATATTCTACACTAAACATGCTTTGGGGAAGAGAAACAAAAAAACAAACAAAAACAAACAAACAAACAAAAACAGAAAAAGAAGAACACCCCCCAAAACAACAACAGATGCCTGACTTTAGCATAAACCCTAACACGCTTGGTCAGGCCTTCAGAGCCAACCATGTAGGTAGGTATGTGTAAAACAAGAGGAAGAAGATGTGAGCGCTGCCGGTCTGGCAATGCACTGCGTGGCCATCGCACGTGTCGATAATATTCCACGAGCAAATATGGTCAACGCTCCTGGTTGCACGTGCTTCTTGCTCGGGGCAAGTGAGAAGTCTGGCGACTGGCATCAGAACATGCCGAGCCATTGACGCTTGAAACGGTCTGGTTGTGTTAAGAAGCGATGGGTCAGCTGTAGGAGTTGACGGGAAGTGTAATTTGGGCGGGGGGGGAGGGGGTCTTGGAGGTGGAGACCCGGTGGTGGGGGGAGGGGGGACCGGTGGTGGGGGGGGGGAGGGTGGTGTGGTTGGTACTTCAGTCAGGTACCCGGAAACCGTTCCAGGTGAGAAAGTCATTCAGTCGCGAACAGAGACGTGCACACATGGATTGGAGAGTTATATATCCTGTGTGGATCTTCAGCCGGTGTGGAGACGCCAGCCTGAATTGCTTCCCCCAAGTAAATTTTGATCCCCAGGGCTAAACGATGTGCATAAGTATGTACGAGATATGCCTCTCTCTCTCCAACATTCTTTCTGTATATGCCTGCCTATCTGTCTCTCTGCTTCCCACTTCTTCCGCATTGCTCCCCTGCATTCTCTCACCACCACCTTCGTCCCCCCTCCACCCCAACCTCCTCCCAACTTCTTTCCTCCCGTGACTCAACCAGTCCAGTCCTGTGTTACATGGAAAGTAAAACATCGTTCAGCAAACCACGGTCACACATAATATATAAATCCAGATTCCAGATAGGATGTGTCATAGAACTGTTCATGATAAGAGGTGGGGGAGTGGTTGGGAGGGGGGGGGGAGGGAATGGGGGATGCTGGATTGTGTTAATGAGCAGGGTCACAGGAGAACAGGGTCCCCCGCAGAAGGCTACTGCATGCACGGCTTATTACAAACTGTAATTGCCATGCCGGTCACTCGTTGGTGCGTTCGTGGAACTCAAAACCATTTCGCTGCCAGAAACAGCTCAGCTGCATGCAATAAGGTCCGGTGTTTGTGGCGAATGGTCAGGAGAGATGTGTTTCCACTATACCTTCATCCCATTCCCTGCCACATTCTTCACCCTCTCCTTCCCTCCCCCTTTTTTTGTGTGTTGATAATTAAACTGCTGGCCTCAGCTGCAGTGTTCTTCAAAGTTGACCCAGAGCATAAAACAGAGCAGCTCTGGTTACATAGGCACAGGTGTGTGTGTTGTGTGTATGTGTGTGCTAGTGTGTCGTGTGCGTGTGACGCAGGATTAATGATGAGGAAAGCAGTTTTGATGTGTGCGTGTTCATTCAATCTGAATGTGTACGTTTGGCAGTATTGTGTGGGAAACGGTTTGACGCGTGTGTGATAACCAAGATGTAAAGGGATACAAGTGGCCTCAACACGTAGCTCAGATTTTGGCTTCTTTTTACAAAGAAAGATAGGCACACGGACGCGCGTGTGCGCAGAGAGAGAGAGAGAGAGAGAGAGAGAGGAGAGAGGTTTTGTTTGTGCAAATGTTAGTGGTAGTCGGGATACCAGCTTTTGCACAAAATGAAGTGTGTGGAGTCACTTGTGTCAATCTGAGGGTGACACAGTTACACCTGCAAGCTGTTCAGTGCTGAAGCTGAGAAACACGCTATAAAATAAAGATAGCGAACGTCAGCTGTCGTACAATACGGAGTGCGAAACAAACTGTACAGGTAAAAACAAAACAAAAAAAAAAACCACACAAAAAAAAAAAAAAAAAAAAAAAAGTCACAAGCTGGACAGCACTGAAGGTGAAGCAGACTATACATGCAGCAGAAGTGACAGCGTGTGCAGCAGTGAAAGACGAAACAAAAACAGTGCTCAGGTCACTGAGGCACCCCTTGCTGTGCAGTCGAGTGTGCAGTACATTATGAAATAAAGGAGGCACTCTGCTCCACTTCCACGCGAGCGGTACCAACACCTAGCTCACGGTGCTAACCCGCGAGGGAAGATGCATATATAACCCAGTGAAGAACTACCAACGAGCAGTGTTCGGTGCTTTCAGTTCAGGCTTCACCACCGAAGAAACAGCCACCTTCGCATCCAGACTCGGAGCTTGGTTGTGAGCAAAGCTGCTCGAGTTTGGTACCTGAAGATCGGGGCTTCAACAAACACTGTCAACAACTGAAGCAACTGCAGAAACGTCAAAAAGGTTTCGAGCAGTGAGGTTGTTTTTGTTTTTCTGTCTAGATAGTTGTGACTGGAACATTATTATTTTTTTTTTATATTCAACTCGGCGTACTATTTGCTTCTTCTTTCCGAACTCGTTGGCGTCTTCAGTGTGAGTATTTGAATTCGTGAATCTGGACGTTTTGGGATTCTTCGTAGACCTGATAACACACGGAATTTTTTGTTTTGTTTTCACACTTCGTTGAAAAAAACAAAAAAAAAACAAACCAACAAAAAAAACCAAAAAAAAAAACAAGTGAAAGAAACATTTAATCCATTTGAAACGGTCACAGACAATCAAGACTCGGTGAATACAGCTTTCGGGGAGTGTTTTTCGGTGAAGCCGCACCTCACCCCCTCTGGTTGTTTCCATCACCATCACCATGAGCAGGAGGACCAACTCCAGCCGAAGCGGGCGGGGCTTCAAGGCGGCAGGGGCCAAGTGCGAGGACATCAGACAGAGGTGCCTGCAGGCAGGTGCTCTCTTTGAGGACCCCGACTTCCCTGCTGAGCCCGCTTCCATCTTCTACAGCCGTCAGGCTCCCAGGCCGTATGAGTGGAAACGCCCTCATGTGAGTCTCCCTGTCCTAGTTCAGTGAAGTATAAGTTAAAGAAAAACAAGAGAGGCAAGGCCTTCAAGACTCACTTGTGATACACTTTAAAAAAAATCAAATCATTAAAATGTGTTCTGTATTTGTTATTATAAAGCTTCGGGTTAAAAAAAAAAAAAAAAAAGAAAAGAAAAAGAAAAGAAAAAAAGAAAAGCCGTACTAAAAAACAACAACAACAACAAAAAAAACAAAACAAAAAAAATCGTTAAAATGTGTTCTGTATTTGTTATTATAAATCTTCAGGTTAAAAAAAGAAAAAAGAAAAGTTCTGAAGGCAGATTCGAACCCCGCGTGTTCGGGTGAGAAGAAACTGTCTTACTCAATACATTATCGTGGCTCCTTAACTGACGTTCAAAAATTTAACATTTAAACATGCTTTTTTAAGGGCGATAAATTGATTGCGGTATTCGCAGTGAGAACGCTGTTTAAATCATATTATTCTGGTGTATCTTGGGCATTCAAAAAATCTTTAAGGGCAGTTAAGAATTCTTTTTAAGTCCGCGGTAAAGGAGACGTGGCTATCGCCGCAATCACACTGCAACATTTAGCCGTTTTCTCTGGATCTAGATAGAGTTTTGTTACATCCGCCGGGAATGTAGGACACGATTGATTCAATTTCTCTTTTATGTTCATTCTAGTTTTATAGTTTTAAAGTTGGTATGAAAATTGAGTAGAGCCAAGTACAAATACTTCGTATGAAGTGAAAAGGACTAAATTTTGAGAAAAGTGAAGACTGGAAATTTTCATCAAGGGTATTAACTCTCATGGTTTATTGTTTTTAACTGTGAATTCCGACTGATTTTGTTGATATTTTTATGGCAGCTTTGGGCATAATCCAGTAAGTGATGAGGCATTCACAAATCTTTCTCTGAATAAATATTTAACGGTCTCCTTCTCCAACTTTCCTTCACATGTTATCGACGTCGTCCTTCGCGTTCGCGAGGAATATGAGCATGCGCTTTGAATATGTATAGATATGTGTACGCAATTGATCTTTGCCCATGACCTTCAGGGCTCAGCCAATAGATCTGTAAAGTCCACTCGTCATATTGATTTTAGTATTTTCCGAAAAAGACCACTTGGGCGAATGAACATAGGGTCTACACTACAAAATACTAAATAAAATTAAAGCATGGTGTTAGTAGAAATACATAACAGGAGAAAAAAAAAAAGAACACACACACACACACACACACACACACACACACACCACACACTCACACACACACACACACACACACACACACACACACACACGACATACAGGCACAAGAAAAGTTGGGGCATGGGGTTGGTTGGGAGCAAATTCTAGGCATGTATATAAACACTGTAGTCAGCACATTGGAGAGAGAGAGAACACTGAACACTGAAATGTTTCATGTCATTAGCTGAAAAGCTCTGGTGACATAGTAGGTACTAATCAGAACAAAATGGTGCAAAACAGATAAAATGGAAAAAAAAAGAAAAACAAAAAAACCAACAAAAAAACAAAAACAAAAACAAAAAACAACAACCCCAAACAAAACAAAACAAAAAACAAAACACACACACAAAAACAACAAACAATTGAAACAACATAAACTAATAAGAGATTTGCGACACTTTGGCACGTTGTCATTAGCTTAAAGTGCATGTGACAGGGAGGTAATGTGCCTTTTTTCAGTCGTAATTACAATGTCGAGATTGGCCATCGAAATGTAGCCCTTCCTTTTTATCTATGCTTTTTACCTCATAAAACCCAAACTAATTTTTAATTGATTAATGAGTATTTGGACCAATGATGTACGTTTTCCGTATATTTATTGCCTCAGATACATATTTTGCAAGTGAAAGTATCATATCTTCATTGATTTAAATGAATAAAACCATATATACCTATCATTGCTCTATATTTCTCCGGTTCCAGATTTGTTTGTAACATGTTGTAAGTCTATCTTCGAATTCCGATGCAAAGCCGCTCTCGTGCCCTACTCCTTGGCACATCTAAACAAGACCGAATCCATGTTCCGTTAGCGTTTTCTTGATGTGGAATACCCATTTCTGTTTGCCCTTCTCCTCTTGCAGCAGCAGCATCTCATATGCTTGTCTACACAGTCGTGATGCTGGCAGTCTTGTTAGTTTGAGCCAATATTTTATGCATTTTACAGTTGATCTAATATGCAATGGGTACCTGCCGGTTTCCCCATTCATTATAGTGTTTGATAAGTGTAACGGGACACCAAGAAAGCGCTTCATTGCAAATGTATGTTCCTTTTCCATTTGGTTATTTGACACGAGTCCCCATATTTCCGCTCCATAGTTCAAGGCTGGTTCAATTTGTGTGTCGAAAAGTTTCCAAAAAAGCTGTGCGTCAGTCGAAAGCAGTCTCCTGAGTGATTTTATGATTTGGATTACACCTTTTTCCCCTTTTCTATTTGCTTCATCCCACACAGACGTCAAACTCAATTTTGTTGTGAATAACATTCCTAGTCATTTATATGTGTTGGTTACTTTTATTTTCCGGTCACCATAGCACCATAATGGTCTTATCGAGATTTACTGTTAGTTGTAGTCTGTCTGTTTCTTGCTTAAGGGCATTTAATTGATTTCGTAACTCTATGGGTGTTTCAGACAATAGAACATCATCAGCAAATAGCATTAAGAACAATTCTGTTGCGCCAGGTATCATTTGTATTCCATGTCGACCCTTCTTTGATAACTCTACTGCTAATTCATTGATGAAAAAGGAAAACAGCTGTGGGCTTAGCATACAACCTTGTTTAACCCTTCTTGGACACTGAAAAAAGTCTGAATGAATACCATTGTCACGAACACGTACAAGTACAGAATCGTAGATGCTTTTAACAGCCATGTAAAACTTTCCATGTACCCCGCTTTTTCTTAAAGTACTCCACAGGATGTTTCTGTTCACAGAATCAAATGCTTTTTTCTACGAATGCTACGTATAGCTTAGTCTTACGTAAAAGATGCTTTTGGACTAAAGCGTATAAAGTAAATATATGTTCGACAGTACTATAACCTGTTATAAAGCCCTCCTGTTCCTTCATGTTTTTTTCCCTTCAAATTCTGTCCATTTTTTTTTAATCTTCGACTTAAGATGTGTGTTTACACTTTACTAATTGTACTTGTCAAGGCTACTCCTCTGTAATTGTCCGGGTTGTTTGTCTCTCCCTTTTTATGGAGAGGGAGAGAGAGAGAGAGAGAGAGAGAGAGAGAGAGAGAGAGAGAGAGATTTAAACAATGGAATATGTGATTTTTTTCGGGTTTGAATAGCCGTGATCCTTTTGTATACCCTATATGCTTTTGTTATATATGTTGTATGCAATATTTCTCTGTAATGCGTGTATTTTGTGTGCATAACAGACTTCACCACGCTTAATTTCTCTTACTGATATGATAATAAAGTTATTCTGATTCTGATTACATGATCATTCTGTTAGTGATTATTTACCATATTGTTACATATTCTTTCAGAAATGATGTACAGAAGCAGATAAGAAAATATATTGGACGTGTACGTAAATAAATTAAACCAAGATGTACGTAAATAAAACCAGACATCACACACACAGACACAGACAGACAGACAGACAGGACAGATAGAAGGTTGTCGTCAACATAATCGTTGTCGTCGATCCGTTGTCGTCGATCCGTTGTCTTCGTTGGCGTTGTTTGTATATTGACTGAATTTTAAAAAAAAAGAAAAAGAAAAAAGAAAACAAATACTGATAACAGGTTTTCCTCTTACAATGATTATCTTCTATCGCCTCCATTGCCTTTTCATTGTAAGATGTCTAATCCTCGCCCTAAAAAGAATAAAAACAAAAGAGAACTCAACAACAACAACAACAAAAGATTATAAAGCACTTCTAAAAGATTCTGCAAAATTAAAGAATATGATACGTTTCGGAAACCATGCAATACAAATAGAAGGAAACTGTGGCTATGGAAAATACTGGTAAGTAATGTGTATTACTCGGTAGACTGTCGTCACATTAATTTTCCATCTGTTGAGGGGGAAATGAACCAACCTGAAACAGGTGGCAGTGTGATGATGGAAACTCCAATAAAGACCGAATAAAAACTTGATGCAAATGGAATGACCACGTACCGTTCAGTTATTGTCCCGGGGGGGTGGGTGGGGGGTGGGGGTGTGTGTGTGTGTGTTACATGGGTGTGTGTGGTTGGGGGGTGGGGGAGAGCCCGTGTATGTTTTTAGTTCTTTTCTTTCATTTTCATTCATCCGTTCTCCTAAAAAAAAAAAAAAAAAAAAAAAAATCCCCCGCCCCCCTCCCTTTTTTTATGAGCACTGCAAAACCCGAAAGTATAATCTGAAACTCCTTAATTTATCGGATTGTCGTTGTGAGGGCTTAGTCATGGACGCATTATTGAACAGTATGACGATTATTACGATGTGACTGAGTTTTTGAGTGATATTATTTTTGTGCCTCTGTGACTGGGAGCATGGTGGTGTGTAGCCTATGTGTCACCGACAAACATAATCATAATCCACGAACGTTATGAATGATAATGAAATGAATCATTAGGACAGGTAGCATACGTTTGTAATTTGGACTTAAGGCCTACAAACATGTACATGTAGTCCATGCGATATATATATATATATATATATATATATTTATATATCCCTCGGTGTGTGTGTGTGTGTGTGTGTGTGTGTGTGTGTGTGCCAGTCGAGAAACTGTCATCCTCTAAAATAAATAAACAACTTTAGTTTGAACGTTTTGTTTCAAACCTAGACGTCGTTGTTTTTTAACATGAAGGGAAAGAAAAAAAAAGAAAAAAAAAGAAAGAAAAAAAAAAGATGATTGTGTTTCGTTCTACATTGTAGAATCCCATCACGACAGCTGTGCATGTAGGTATACCTACCTGTAACATTGGTTCCACCAAAATCAGAGTTGGTTTTTTTTTTCTCCATTTCGTGCGAGACAGACCTGCGTCCATGCAAGTACATACACATATATCAATCAGTCAAATCGAAAGAAAGATTTTAAAAATTTACTTATTGATATTAATATTTTTTTTTACAGAAATATGGAGATATTGATGCCAGACACATTGTTAATCAAACAAGAATCAGTGAGTAGACAGTCGGCCCGATATATACCCTGTTTTCGTTATTATTGAGCGAAACGGATTATACAGAGACACATTGTTAATCAAACAAGAATCGGTGAGTAGACAGTCGGCTCGATATATACCCTGTTTTCGTTATTATTGAGCGAAACGGATTATGCAGAGTATCAGATGTGTGTGTGTGTGTGTGTGTGTGTGTGTGTGTGTGTGTGTGTGTGTGTGCGCGCGCGCATCAGTGTATGTGCGTGCACGCTTACGCGTGAGATTACATTTTTTTTTCTTTTTTTTCAGTGCGCTGAAATGAAATGCAATGCTGCACAGGGTACCGATTTCAGAGCAGACATGACTGAAAAACGAACGATTATAAAGTACAAGCCGGAACTGACCCCATTCGAAAACTACGTTTCTCAGAAACTGTCCCGTTTACATTTTGTCTCCCTATACCATTTCGCCAGTACTCTCTTCGCAGAAAAGCTGATTGACACGGTGCGCGAATGTAACGCGGCTTTCATCTTTCTGTTAAAATGCATATTCGTTTGCATTACAGGGTGGTGTTTCGTCCTGTATGGGGGTGTATGCGTGGGTATGAGCATAAAACTGCAAGCCATTGTTTTATGATTACGTTATTCAGAAGAAAGTGGAACAAGCTTTAAATATCTCTCTCTCTCTCAAAATTTGGGACTGAACTTTTCAACAATGATAAGCATTAGGATAATGTTGCAACCAATGAATTTCGTGCACGTGTTTGTACGCGCGTTGGTACATGTGCACGCGAAAACACGTTCACTACACAAACTTACTTCAAACGCTAATAGCGAGCTTCTCACTGCTGAGCCGTTGTAATACAGATAATATTTTTAACAGATGCAGTACAGCATATCCACAGTTTCGCGTCATGCAAACCTTTCTGGGAGAGCTGCTCATAATTGTACCTAGAACTTGTGCTCCGTTCCATTTGGCACGAGAAACTACTCGTTTTGTCTGACTTGCTCATCACCTCGGTCCTCATCAAAGGCTGCCAGGCATGCAGACTGCTACCTGAAAGCAGTCAATCCTTGCCACGTGCAGCAGCCAAGGTTTTTCGCCAATGTTGTTTTGTGGGTAGCTGGTGTTTGAACTTGTGCCAAAGGGTAGTTCGGCCGAGCGTGTTGGGGGGGGGTGGGGGGGGGGGGGGCTTTAGGGTATGGGCTACCAAGGAAACGCATTGAGAAGGGCAAAGAACGGAGGTGGTGGTTATTGCTGCTCCGTCTTGGGTTTCTCCTTACTTTTCTTCTTATGATTGTTCTTGATTTTTTTCTCCTCCTCCTCCTCCTTCTTCTTCGTCTTTTCCGTCTTCCCTCCCACTCGACCCACCTCACTTCCCTCTCATGATCTGCGTGCGCGAGTCTGTCGGTCTCTAAACCTTTCACGACTTCTGACTGACGGTGCAGGCAGGTATGTCTGTGTGAACTGTAAGTGCGGGTTGTGGGGGGGAGGTGGGGAAAGAGGGCTGACGGCGGCGCGGAGGGAGAAGAATTACTGGATAGAGGAAAGAAGTATGACTACACAGAAAGACGATATAGGCCGACAGTACACGTTTGCAGGAGAGGCTCCGTATTAATCATTGCTCTTTGTTAAACGGAATCAGTATTTTAATCGTAATATTACACGAAGCTGTATAGGATATTTATAGTTTCATCGTGATATTACACAAAGCTATATGTACCTACCTACTTTTACTTTGTGACCTTCTGTTTATGTATGGGGACTGGAGCCTGTTCAGAAGTGAGTTTAGAGATGTTGGAATATCTAATATATATATTTATAGATTTATATGTTTTGGCTTAATTAGATCGTTGCCTATGTGATAAACAGTAAACTTACAGGCCCAAGCAAGCGTTTTAAGAATGTTATTTGCACTGCATCACAAATCGTTTTGCTTGATTTTTGACTCACTTGTGTAAATAAAGTGAGTCTACGTTTTAACCCGGTGTTCGGTTGTCTGTGTGTGTGTGTGTGTGGTAAACTTTAACATTGACATTTTCTCTGCAACTACTTTGTCAGTTGACACCAAATGAGGCATAAAAATAGGAAAAATTCAGTTCTTTCCAGTCATCTTGGTTAAAACAATATTGCGCCTCTGGGATGGGCACACACACACACACAAAAAAAATGAAGCCTAATTATATGCAAACTGCATTTACTGTTATATTTATATTTTTTGTATTCTCTAAACTTGGCACTTTGATCTGATATTCTGACCCAACAGCGAGAGCAGTCATTATTATCATTTTTTGTTCAAACAGGAACTTCTTTTGCTAAGCATGGAAGTTTTATTTATTTTGCAAACGTTTTGGTGCAGATAGTAAAAAAGGGAAATTATTCTGTAATGCTAGGGGAGTTAATTTGCTTTAAACTGATCTTTCTCATCTTAAACATTACATTTTGAAATTATACTCAATACATAAAAAGCTTGGATTTAAAAAAAAAAAGTGTATCACAAGTGAGTCTTGAAGGCCTTGCCTCTCTTGTTCCTTCTTCAAATCAAAATATAGTAAAGACAAGAGAGGCAAAGCCTTCAAGACTCACTTGTGATACACTTAAAAAAAAAAAAAAAAAAAAAAATCCAGGCTTTTTATGGATTGAGTATATTTTCAAAATGTAATGTTTAAGATGAGAAAGATCAGTCTAAAGCAAATTAACTCCCCAGCATTAATTACAGAGTAATTTCCCTGTTTTACTATCTGCACCAAAACGTTTGCAAAATAAATAAAACTTCCATGCTTAGCAAAAGAAGTTCCTGTTTGAACAAAAAACGATAATAATGACTGCTCTAGTTGTTGGGTCAGAATATGAGATCAAAGTGCCAAGTTTAGAGAATACAAAAAATATAAATATAACAGTAAATGCAGTTTGCATATAATTAGGCTTCATTTTTTTTATTTTTTTGTGCCCATCCCAGAGGTGCAATATTGTTTTAAACAAGATGACTGGAAAGAACTGATTTTTTCCTATTTTTATGCCAAATTTGGTGTCAACTGACAAAGCAGTTGCAGAGAAAATGTCAATGTTAAAGTTTACCACGGACACACGGACACACAGACACACACACAGACAACCGAACACCGGGTTAAAACATAGACTCACTTTGTTTACACAAGTGAGTCAAAAATCTTCAGTGGTGTGTTACGCAACACAACACACATTTCCGACTGAATGATGATTTACATAGAAATAAAAAATCATTAGTGTGTGTGTGTGTGTGTGTGTGTGTGTTGAAGGCTATACCAATAACCCTTTCATCCACAGGGGGAATAAACGACTTCTAAAGAGACTGAGAACGAGAACGCCAGATCCCCTCCATCGTTTCTGTTAGACGCCCACCTCCACTCCCACACCCGCGGCCCCACCACCCACCTCCCAAAATAAAAACAACAAAAAAAGAGTACACTTACCTCGACTTACATCGATTCCCTGTTGTCAGTGAACGAATATTAACACGTTGAGAGTTACGTACCTTCAAAGGGAGAGGGCGGAAAATTGGAATTTGTGGAAACTACAACGTAAGCAGTGTGGAGATATTGGGAAGACCTATAGATGTAAGTGCCTTAATCATCAGTGAACGAGTAATCGCAGTAAAGGCAAGAAAGAACGTTTCAGGCGTTGGATTAAAAAAGAACAAAAACAAAAACAATTGTTTATCTTTACAAATGAGACTTTGGAGCAAGACTTAGACGGGAACATGCACTGATGCAAAACCTAGATCTATACATTTGCTTGCATGGGATCAAGGTGGCAGAATGGATAAGACGCTTATCCGGCAGTTAAGTGTCCGTGAGTATCTGGGTTCGAATCCTGCTCTCGCCCTTTCTCCAGAGTTCAATTGGAAAATCAAACTGAGCGTCTTAATATTGTCATTTGATCAGTGAGATGATAAACCTGGCCCTTTGAAAAAGAGCATACATAACACAACAGTGTTGTTCTCTGGCAAAATTCTATAAAAATCCAATCTGATAGGTTAAAAAAAAAGTATATATATATATATGTGTGTGTGTGTGTGTGTGTGTGTGTGCACTCAAGCCCTTGCAAGCACGTTAATTGGCTATGCTGCTGTCAGACATCTGCCCAGCAGATGTGGTGTAGTATATACAGATGAATTTTGTCCAAACTCAGTGATTCCTTCTTGAGAAACTCAAACTGGAAGCTTGTTTGTTACTGACTCAGAGCAGGAGAAGGTGAAATGGGTAAGCACGCGGGTTTTTGTTTTCAGGAATTTTTGTTTTATCTACTTATTTATTTTGATTTTTTTTTAACCTCCAGTTTCTTTGACTTGGTGCTGAGCCAAGACTAGAATTAGCCAATGGTAATTTGCCAAGTGCTTTTGGGCTGTGTAGAAAGCTGCTTCACAGATCTGTAACCTCCTCCATGATTCTGCAATTGGTGCCCAGGCATGTGCTGGTGGGGGTTATTTACCTTAACACTCTGCTGCCCCTGAACTCTATTGATGGGTCATGCAGGGACTGTCTTATGTAATATTTTCTTCCCCCTCTCTCTTCTATAGACAGCTGCCCTTATGCAATCTCTCTCTCTCTCTCTCTCTCTCTCTCTGTCTCTTTTGTCTTTGTTTTGTCTGTCTGTCTGTCTGTCTGTCTTTCTCTCATTCCCATATAAGTATGAATTCTTATACTGTTCTTATTGGTTCTTTCCCTTGTTTTTTTTATGTTCTTTTCACTTGACATTTCAGTATGGAATTCTACATACCCGCATTCTAAGTTCTGCTGCTGCAGCATAGCAAGAAATTTGCACAATACAGTATTGTGTGTAGAACCAGAGGTTGTTGGTTTTGTGTGTGTGTGTGTGTGTGTGTGTGTGTGTGTGTGTGTGGCTGGGTGGGGGTAATATATCACCTGTATGTTTGTGTAATTGTGCTTCTCAGAATGCCCTTGCTTTGCGTTCCAGGAGATCTGCAGTGACCCTGAATGGATTTCAGCTGGTGCAAGTCGGTTCGATGTTCGCCAAGGGGAACTGGGTGAGTTTATTTTCTGATGTCACACACAAACACACACACACAAAATTTCAGAACCCATTGAAAAACATGTGAAAAGTTGTTGAAAAAAAGAATACACACAGACACATCCAGCTACATAAAACACACACACACAAAAAGAAAACAAACTGAATAAGGGGGGAAAACTAGATCAACACAAACTGAAGAAGGCCATTTGGGGAAAACAAAGGCAAGCAGAGAGTGAACAAATTTCTGTGAACGACCAGCAAAAAATAAGAATCATGATTGTTTTTTTTCAAACATTTTTATTCAAGTTTTACATTATGAAACACACACACAAACATACACAAGTAACTACAGAAAATTCACTGAATGTGATAGAAAGAAGATGAAGACAAAAACAAAGACACACACATACACACACACAAATGATAATAATAACCACAAGAACATGCTGGCAAAGATCAATGAATCAAAATCAAATATAAGGTCGCCAGATACAGTCTAAGGAATCCAATAGGTTGTAGGTTGTCAATCTCAAAATGTTTTTAACACATATATAAAGATAAACATTATCCCATGTTTTCCTTCAGGCGATTGCTGGCTGTTGGCCGCTGTTGCCTCCCTTACCTGCAACCAGAAACTGTTCAGCAAAGTGGTCCCCCCTGACCAGAACTTCTCCCAGGGCTACTGCGGCGTGTTCCGCTTCAACTTCTGGCACCAGGGGGACTGGACGGAGGTGGTGGTGGACGACCGCCTGCCAACCTACAATGGCCAGCTGGTCTTCATGCACTCCACAGAGAAGAACGAGTTCTGGAGCGCTTTGCTGGAGAAGGCCTATGCCAAGTGGGTGGGGGTGTGGGGTGTGTGTGCGGGGGGATGACGGGAGGGCTGGATCTGGACAGGACAGGGGAGGGGCTGTAGGATGTGTGGAGGGGTGGAGGGTAGAGATATGGTGTGTGTGTGTGTGTGTGTGTGCTAGAAATTTCCAGATAATTTATTGTTGCCATAAGGAAAAGTGAATGGAAATGTATGAAAAAAAAATCTACCTCCCACAGGTTCCAGAGATAATTTCGAGTCAGATATATTTTTTCCACACTGTCACTTCTTTATTCATTGAACACTCCATCATCAGTGGAAAAGGGGAAGAGAGAAGTGCTCTCAGTATGCACTGAAGCTGACGGCTGAGTCTCTTCCACTGACACAGTCAAAAATCGGTTGCCCAATGGACAAGTAGAGAGAGCATTTCCACATGTAAATGATGATATGATATGGATACTTATATAGCGCCTATCCTCGGTCGGAGACCAAGCTCTAAGTGTTTACAAACACAGTCATTTGCACAACAGGCTGCCTACCTGGGTAGAGCCGACTGATGGCTGCCTTTTGGGCACTCATCATTCATTTCCTGTCGTTTCCTGTGTCATTGTGTCAGGTTTCAGGCGCGCACTCCTACACACTCAATCAGACATGTAAAATTTTATGTGCATGACCCTTTTGTTTGTTTGCCCTGCCATGTAGGCAGCCATAGTCCATTTTCAGGGGTGTGCATGCTGGGTATGTTTTTGTTTCCTTAAACCACCGAATGCTGACATGGATCACAGGATCTTTAATGTGTGTATTTGATCTTCTGCGTGCATATACACATGAAGGGGGTTCAGGCACAAGCAGGTCTGCATATACGTTGACCTTGGAGATCGGGAAAATCTTCACCCTTTACCCACCAGGTGCCGTTACCGAGATTCGAAACCAGGACCCTCAGATTGAAAGTCCAACACTTTAACCACTTGGCTATTTGCGCAGAAAGTTTAGCTTTCCTGATCTTCTATTTCTTTTTTCTTTTTTTTTTAAGTGAGGCCCTACTGTTTGACACCGATCACAAACTGGAAATATAAATAACAGTGAGAAATAATTTTGTTTTGATTCTTTCAAACATGATCATTGTTGTATTTTTTTAGGGTGGTGGATCACATCTATCTATCTATCTATCTATTATCTATCTATCTGTCTATCTATCTCTATCTATCTACCAATCTGTCTATCTGTTTATCTACCTATCTATCTGTCTGTATCTCTATCTATCTAACTGTCTGTCTGTCTATGTCTGTCTGTCTGTCTGTCTGTCTATCTATCTATCTGTCTGTCTACCTATCTATCTATCCACCCATCTTATCTGTCTGTCTGTCTTTTTATCTTTCTTTATTTAAAAAAGTATATATATATATATATATATATATATATATATATATATATATGATATTTTTCAGGATGATGGGGTCTTACGAATCACTGAAGGGTGGCAGTACCTCAGAGGCCATGGAGGATTTCACTGGTGGTGTGACTGAGATGTTTGAGCTGAGAGGGAAGCAGCCTCCCAACTTGCTGAAGATCTTGCTGAAGGCCTTTGAGCGCGGATCCCTCATGGGGTGCTCCATTGATGTATGGTTCTAGTTGTTTTGTTGTTGTTCTTATTTTTCTTTGGGGGATGGGCGGGGAAGGGGGAGTTCTTTTGGTTTTTGACTCACTTGTGTAAACAAAGTGAGTCTATGTTTTAACCCGGTGTTTGGTTGTCTGTGTGTGTGTGTGTGTGTGTGGTAAACTTTAACGTTGACATTTTCTCTGCAAATACTTTGTCAGTTGACACCAAATGAGGCATAAAAATAGGAAAAATTCAGTTCTTTCCATTCATCTTGTTTAAAACAATATTGCACCTCTGGGATGGGCACAAAAAAAAAAAAAGTGAAGCCTAATTATATGCAAACTGCATTTACTGTTATATTTATATTTTTTGTATTCTCTAAACTTGGCACTTTGACCTCTTATTCTGACACAACAACAAGAGGAGTCATTATTATCATTTTTTGTTCAAACAGGAACTTCTTTTGCTAAGCATGGAATTTTTATTTATTTTGCAAACGTTTTGGTGCAGAGGTAAAAAAGGGGAAATTACTCTGTAATTAATCTAGGGCACTTAATTTATCACAAGTGAGTCTTGAAGGCCTTGCCTCTCTTGTTATAGTTTAGAATTGAGTTTGTGAATGGGTTTTTGAAACTCAGTTTTTAATAATTTTGTTGGAATTATTAGTTCGATTGAAACTTTTTTTTTCTTTTCAGTTTATGATTTTTTTTCCTTTCTACTTCTGTTATCAATTGTTTTGTAATAATTCTTTTATAGGAAAAAGTCTTTTTTTTAGCACACACAGATGCCAGTGGTAGATTTATAGTTTTTGATAATTGGGTGTTTCTTGTTTTCTCTTTATGTGCTGACAATTTTACAGTTCATATTGGTTTCAACATATTAGGAAATCGTGCCATTGTTGAA
This sequence comes from Babylonia areolata, assembly GCF_041734735.1. Classification (NCBI taxonomy): domain Eukaryota; kingdom Metazoa; phylum Mollusca; class Gastropoda; order Neogastropoda; family Buccinidae; genus Babylonia; species Babylonia areolata. Next base: position 13,136,741 of record NC_134879.1, read on the forward strand.
TAAGTTCCATTTTGGACACTCTTTACTTTTCTACAAAAAGGCACCAGATTATATTTCAACATTATTTAATAGAAATCCTGCACTTCATTATTGTTTTTTACTGAGATTGTTTTTTTTCTTCAGAAAAGCAGCTTGTGTTCATGAGCTTGTTCATATGAAAGAGTGTTTAAGCACAGGTGTCTGCATGCATGTATTTGTATATGTGAATGTGTGTGTGTGTGTGTGCGTGTGTGTATGTGTGTGAGTGTGTGCATAATTTCAAACTGTATTTGTTGAACACTTGCGCTGTGTGTTTGCTTATATATGTGGGTGTGAGGGTGTAAATGAAGATATAGGCATGAGCATGGATATATGACTTAGACGTTACAAGATTCAGGTCCTTTTTCATAGGACCATGTTCAGGTTCTCAAAACTGAAACTGATTGGCCTGGGTGGTTTGAGGATGGTGCCAATCAGATCACTTATTACAACAATTTAGGCTAGGCATTCTGGGTCGTACACTGAAGGTAGTGCTGCCCAGTGCTTGTCCAGTCTTCTCTTGAAGGTGTTTACCGATGGCGCTGTTACCACATCATCTGGGAGGCTGTTCCAGAGGTTCACAACTCTGTTTGCAAAGTAGCTGCCCCGCACGTTGAGACGATGCCTTGGTTTCTGAAGTTTCAGGGAGTTGCCTCTGGTGGATCTCAGCTCGTTCGTGGCGACGTGGAAGTCAGGGCATGACGCTTTGTAGAAGCCATGTAATATGGATATATATGTCTAAGCTTGACTGGCTTTGATGCAGTGTCTGAGGAGAAGTATAATTTCTGAGCTTGATTGATAAATGTTGAATGACAAGAACTGGTCTGTGTCCCTCCCCCCAGGCGGACCCAGGCAGGTTTGAGGCCCAGTTAGCCAACGGACTGATCATGGGTCACGCCTATAGCATCACCGCCGTGCGTTTGGTGAGTCATATGTGTGTGTGTTTGTGTTCAAAAGGCAGCTCTCAGTTGGTTCTACCCGTGTAGGCAGCCTGTTGTGGAAACAACTCTGCATTTGTTAAGCACTTAGAGATTGGTCTGTGACTGGGGATAGGTGCTGTATAATTATTATCAATCAGTCTAGGTGGCAAATTTTTATTTGATTTTCATCACTTTTTGGCATGCTGTTTATTCTCTGAAGTAACTCCATGCAAAGGAGAATTTCAGCTTGGAAATTGGATTTGTTGATGCCCCCAAGACACAGTTTAATCAATGATAATGCACATTCAGTGGTTTGGGAGGTCCAAATATTTCTGCATGTGTACATACCTAGCCAGACAGAGATATGGAGAGATGGGCATTTTTGACTGCAGGCATATGCACGGATACATATACAAATATAGGTACAGTATACATGTGCATGCTCACGCGCATGCATGCACACACACACCACACACACACGATACACACTTCAACAGATGATATACACAGATATACACATGTACAGACACAGTATACCATGCACAATATACCCACTGCTGGATCATGTATGTAAATATTTTCATTGATTGGCTGATCTATTTCTGTAAAAAAAAAAAAGAAAAGTGCCAGAACTTGTGTTCATCCACTTATGTATGGTTTAAGGAGGAAGGTGGCAGAATGGTTTAAGATGCTCAGCTGCCAATACAGAGAGTCTGTGACGGTGTGGGTTCGAATCCCGCTCTTGCCCTTTCTCCCAAGTTTGACTGGAAAATAAAAAAAAGAGCATCTGGTCTTTCGGATGAGACGGTAAACCAAGGTCCCATATGCAGCATGCACTTTGCACACTCAAAAAAGAAGCCATGGCAACGAGTGTGCTGTCCTCTGGCAAAATTCTGTCAAAGAAATCCAGTCTGATAGGTACACAGATATATATATGCATGCATTCAGGGCCTGACTAAGTGCATTGGGTTATGCCGCTGGTCAGGAATCTGCCTAGCAGATGTGGTGTAGATTTGTCTGAATGCTGTGACGCCTCCTTGAGAGACTGAAACTGAAAACGGAAAACTATGTATGGTTTCCTGCAGCTGGACCTGAAGACGCCCCGTGTGCAGGGGAAGATTCCTCTGGTGCGTGTCCGCAACCCGTGGGGCAACGAGTGTGAGTGGAAAGGGCCTTGGAGTGATCAGTAAGTGGGTTCATGTGTTTGTAATCTCTGTTTTGTGTGATGGCAGCAGGCATGTCAAGTCAAGGCAACTTTATTATCTCTTGAGAGAAATGGACATGTGGTCGTGTTGCTCTTTTTCATAATGCAAACACAATATATGTACATGTACATGTACATGTTTCAGAATTCAAAGGGATCAGATAAAATCACATTTTTGACACATCAAAGAACATTTAACGTTTAAAAAGGAATGATTAGCAGTATCTAAAAATTATGAAAAAAAATCTCAAAAAACATGTTAAGATGAAATCTTAAGATGTTATGTGTCAGTAACAAGCATGTGTGTGTAAAACTTATCTATAGACTTATGTCTTAATGTAGGTTGAACCGTGAATCTTAACACACATCTCATGACATAGGTATTTGTCTGTAGGTTTAACTGTAATCAGTGATGATATATATATATAGAGAGAGATATATATAGACATATATATGGATATGTACATATGCGTCATGACTTAATATATATAAAGATATTTTTTTTGTGTGTATTGTGGGAGGAGGTAGGGACAAGGAGAAAAATTGTTTTATACTAATTTCTTCTTTTTCTGCATTTGTGGGCTGCAACTCCCACGCTCACTTACATGTATGAGTGGGCTTTTATGTGTATGACCATTTTTACCTTGCCATGTAGGCAGCCACACTCCATTATTTTGGGGTGTGCATGTTGGGTATATTCTTAATAGCCAAACAAAGCGTAAGACGAGACAGAGCGTAAACCTGACAAGATGGCGTGGAGAGCCTTGGCCAAAGGAATGATTCAGCGCTTATAGCTTTTAGAGGCGTTTGATTGGCTGAGAGTGGACCGGGGCAAGACGGCTCGTCTTTTCACTGTTAGCCGCGCGAAATTTGGCCAAGCAGAGCAAACCGATAGGCCTAGTTTGCATCAGTTTGACATGGTAAGTATATGTAACACCAAACATGGAGTATAATACAAACTCCTCTTTTTTCCATAACCAACTGAACGCTGACATGGATTAGAGGATCTTTTGTCATGTGTGTTTGATCTTCTGCATGCATATACACATGACAGGGGTTCAGACACTAGCAGGTCTGCTGCACATGTGTTGACCTTGGAGATGAGAAAAATCTCCATTCTCAACCCACCAGGTGCACCCAAACTCAGGAAACCCCAGGTGAGAATCTGCTGCTCAAACCATCTGGCCACCACACACATCATATTCATTTCATGCAGGAAATTGATATTCCATGTTTCATTCTCTTTTTTTCTTTCTACAAAAACAGGTCTCGTGAGTGGTCAATGGTGTCAGAAAGACAGAAGCACGAACTTGGACTAAAAAAGGATGATGATGGAGAATTTTGGTGAGTATTACTTCCCTTATGACATCGTATCATATACATTCACATTCATTCTAAAGTTATGTGAGGAAGGTCTGTTAGAACAGAAATAATTGATCTGGCACCAGCCGCCGTGGCGAAGTGGTTAGCGTTGCGGACTGACAGCTGGGAGGACGCGGGTTCGAATCCCAGCGGAGGTGGGTTTTTCGGCCCGTGGCCGGCTCCTACCCAGAGTTGAGTGTGCTGTGGGCTTAACTGGGGAGACTAGGACCACACAGTCGAGCATCATCCACTTCAAGGATGCATCTTTGGGTGTGTTGCTCTAATTACCTGACCATCACTGCAAGTGTCTGTATCTCTCGGGCCTGGTTAACTCCGGGATATCATTATGACAGCAAGCGTAGAGTACAACCTTGTCATGCAGTCCCAAACCAAAATGGACCTCCATAGCAACATCGTCATCATCATAGTCATCCTCCTCCTCCTTCATCATAATCAACATAAACAAAACAAGTCTCAAAGTCTGCAGCCTTTCATGCCCTGCTCTCATGGTGACCTCAGTTTTGATACCCCTCCACTTCTGTGCTTGGGGTGAGTCCTGTCAATGTCTTCAGTGTGGCCATGTATGGGGGAATCTAAATGAGCGGCGTGGGAGTAATACCACTGAAACGGTGTAGATGATGAGGCAGCAAAAAAAAAAGAAAAAAAAAAAAAAAGAAAAAAGAAAAGAAATACTTGATCTGAAATCCTTGAAATACTTTGATGGGAGTTGGGGGGGATATTTGATCCGCTGACCCAGGGTTTGAACAGTGGAAAATATCTGTTTAACCTAACAAGTGGCACTATGGAAGAGTGGGTCAGGTGTGGGACTTCTGATCCAGTGTTCACCAGTGATCAGGGTTCGAGGCCCACTTAGGCTGGGGAAGGCTGAAATGGTGGAGAGAGTGTATGAGGGGCCCTGCCTTTATATGCTGAGCCCTTGACACTGGGGATATGAATTCACACCACCAAATGGCATTATAAGACTAACGGAACATTTAAGTTTAACCTTATAACCTTTAAGCCTCAATGAAAATGCTTTGCATATGAAGCGGTACAGCATGAAGACGCTCAAATACATGTTGAGAAAGAGACTTAGCAACCAAGCACTCCATGATCATTTTGTTATGAAAAAAGTGAATGATGGATAAGATGAATAAAATGAATTAACAAACTGATAAATAAATGAATAACAAAGAAGAAAAAAAAGAATAAAAAAAAAAAAAGAAGGCTATCATTTAATTCCTGTCCTCTCTTTATCTGCCCTCCCCCCCTTCTCCACCTTTCCCCCCATGATTGTATTTTGAACATTTGCACAGAGTCATAGAATGTAAAACAAAAGTGATGTGACCTGTGGATCTTGATGACTCGTGTGCAGGATGTCCTTCCAGGACTTCACCCAGGAGTTCCAGAAGCTGGAGATCTGCAACTTGAGCCCTGATTCCCTGGACGAGATGGACCTGTCCAACAAGAAGCGCTGGGATGTACACAAGGAGCACAGCAGCTGGGTGAAGCGAGTCAGCGCCGGAGGCTGCCGCAACTTTCTGGGTTCGTTATCTCCCCCTGTTCAGTTTGGTTGTTTAGGGGTTTTTTTTGTTGGTTTTTTTTTTGTTCAGCAGCAGATGTATATGATAGTCATTCATGTCCGACTATGACCATCAGAACAGCTGAGGAGGCAGCTACCGTCTGGACGATCTGGGCTAAAATTTTATTATAGTGGAGAGTGTCTTGCCCAAGTTACATCCCCACTCTCTGGGCCAAGGGGGTTTTAGGACAGTCGGCGTTGGGATCGTTCCCAAAGGCCAACTTGCCCACTAGGTTGCAGCACTAAGAGCCAGTGCAATTTTGCGTCCTAGTTTGAGAGTCATAGTCCTTCACAAAAGACTAAGCTGTGAATGATTTCCCATTACATTGGAGAAACCATTGATAATACAGCTCTCACTTTGCTGTTGGCCCAACTGTAAACTTGTGTCAGTCTGTATATAAGCTGAGTGTTGGGCCTAACAGCAGATGTAGCATGATGTACCGTAAAGTTCGGTCTATAAGCCGCGACTTTTTACTCCAGCTTCAACCTCTGTGGCTTATACAATGATGCGGCTTATCTGAGGATTTTAACGATCCCGGGAGTGTCACGTTCTCATCTATTCTTAGCTGCCCATTTCTGTCCATGAATTTTTGGATGAGCTTCAGGATAGTGTGCTGACTGTTCACATTTTATAAATCAAATCCATACACATTAAAGCCTTCAGATCAGCATTCAGTTCTACTCTGCTCAAGCGTACACCCTCATCATGCCGAAAACGCGACGTTATGCCTATGATGCAGCCTTGAAATTGAGTGGGAGAAAAGAATGGGAGAAAAACCCCAAAAACCTCAACCATCTATTCAACACAGTCATTTCACCCACTCTAGGAAGACATTGTCGGGAATGGCCAGAGGGCAAAACAGATGCGGAAGTGAAGCTACTCATAGAAGAAAACAGTAAAGAAGAGGACATCATCATATACACAGATGGCTCAGTCACCAAAGACCAGTCTGGTTGGGGATTCACTGCGAAACAAAATGGAAAAACAATTTGGGAAGAGAATGCTGCCTACAAAGTCACAACCTCCAGCCTAACGATGGAAGTTGAAGCTGCGACACATGCCCTCCAGTGGCTATCGTCCATCCATACGCCCGGAAACCAACATGCCATGATTCCAACCGACTCAATGAACCTCATACAGAAAATTGAAAACGGAATGGGAAGCCCAGAGTGGCATAAGGCAATGCGCAACTTTCAGATTAAAAAACTCACATGGTCATACTGCCCGGGACATGCAGGTGTTAAGGGAAATGAGCGAGCTGACAGACTTGCTGGTAACGCAACACCAACGAGCGGCCTACATCTAGGAAAATCGGAAATCCTCAGAAAAGTCAAAGAATACCAAAAAGAACAGGTACAAGGCCATCACACCATCGATCGCCTCAAAGAAATAAAAGCAGAGAGAGGGAGCGGCCGAAAGTCTAACATGAAAGGTAGAGCACGATGCTTTGCAAATCAAACAAATATCGGCATCATTTCCAAACCAACATTGCGCAAATTTCTTCAAAACGGAACAGAGTCTCTGTGGGCCTTTCCAAATACAATAGACTGAGCAACACACTAGACGCCACGTTCTTGGCATCAGAGATCTTTTCCCATCCCTCTTGGCAGCCTCTGTGCGTGTGTGTATGTGTGTGTTTGTGTGGATGTGTGGGTCTGTGCTTTTGAGTGCGTTTGTGAATGCGCGAGAGTGTAAGTGTACACAAGTGTCAGGAGAGATCTGTGTACGGGTGTGTGTGTATATATATATATATATATATATATATATATATATATATATATATATATATATATATATATCTTTGTATATATGTGTGGGGGTTGGGGGTGGGAGATATGGGCGTATATGTGTGTGCTTGTACAAGTAAGTGTTCATCTCTGTGAGTGTGTGTTTGCGTGCGTGTGTGTGTGTGTGTGTGTGTGTGTGTGTGTGCGTGTGTGTGTGCCGTGGAAGCTGCGATACGTAGGCTAGAAATGAGTGTGTGGAGGAGGGGGTTGGAGGAGGTGCAAGGTAATGTGTGTGTGTGTGTGTGTGTGTGTGTGTGTTGGAGCTCATGTACGTTTATATGTATTTGACTGTACTTTCATATCTGTGAAACTGCATGTTTGGTGCATTTCTGTTATGCATGTGTGGGTGTATGTGTGAATGTGTGTCGTCATATTTTACATTCATTCGCTTAATTATCACCATTGTTGTCTTATTTATTTATTTATTTATTTATTTTTTATTATTATCATTTTATTAGTATTACTATTATTATTACTACTACCTTTTTCTATATTATAATTATTATTTATTTATTTATTTATTTATTTATGTAAGCTTATCTATTATTTATTCCCCCCCCCCTTTTTTTTTTTTTTTTTTTTCCCAAGGCCTGACTAAGCGCGTTGGGTTACGCTGCTGGTCAGGCATCTGCTTGGCAGATGTGGTGTAGCGTATATGGTTTGTCCGAGCGCAGTGACGCCTCCTTGAGCAACTGAAACTGAAACTTGAAATTGAAGGCGATCGACCTAGCAGACGACAGTGCAAGCGATGAACCAGCAGCGACCTCCACCTTCATGTCCATGAAGTGAAAGCGAGGCTGAAGTCAGTGACAAGATGGCGGAGGAAGCTGTGCTGGTTCTCTTCAACTCGGACAGTGAAGACGAAGATTTCAGTGGATTCAGTGAGCAGGATGACGTTGAATAAATGTGACTATCCCTCCTATTTGTGGGATACATATATGTTTTCTTTTACAAGTACTGTAAATCACTCGTCAAAGTCAATAAATTCCTCCTCCAAATTGATGTTCATGTCAAGGAGATTTCCGAACACACCAGCACCCCATGCAAGTCCATAGAAAAGGGCCGTGAGGCCTAGGCAGTCAAATGCCAGTCCCAACACTGCTACCACTACTACTAGATACAGATCCAGAAGTTGGGACTATAATAAGCCTCACAGCTTTTCCATGTCTCTTCTTGAAATATGTATTTTGGGGTTTGCATTTGCATGCTAATTTCCCTATCAATTAATTGTCAAAATCATATTTCTGAGCTAATGATCTAGGGTCGTTATCCAGAAGACTTTTGAAGTGGGTTTTGTTAGCTGATTTTGTTAATCTAAATACATAAAAAAAAAAAAAGAGAACTACTACTACTACTATGTATAAGGCGCAAAAACTTGATGAAGTCAACTATAAGCGTAAAAAAAAAAATTAAAAAAAAAAAAAATCCTCAAGGCCTGACTAAGCGCGTTGGGTTATGCTGCTGGTCAGACATCTGCTTGGCAGATGTGGTGTAGCGTACATGGATTTGTCCGAACGCAGTGACGCCTCCTTGAGCTGCTGAAACTGAAACTGAAACTGACTATCCCTGAATTATGGATCTTATTTTCATTGTGTTTATTTTATTTTTTTTTGTGGTACTAGCAGTATTTTCGCTTGCTTTTCTTTGTGTTGTTCCCGCTTGTGTTTATTTCATAACCTACAGTATTGACAGCTTTTCTGTAGTATCAGTATGTGTTCCAGTACCGGAAATAAGTGCGGCTTATAAGCCAGTGTGGCTTATGTATGTATAAGGTTAAATTTTTTCCAAAATCTAGTGGGTGCGGCTTACATACCAGTGTGCTCAATAGACCAAACTTTACGCTATATGGATCAGTCTGCATGCTGTGACACTTCCTTGAGATCTCACTCACCTGGGTCTTTCCAAGCAGATGTCACAGACTGGTTTTAAGTATTGGGATTGGTTTTCAGTATTGTTCATATGGTTTTGAGTATTGTGATATTGATGTAAAGTATTGTGACATGAGATATGCTTCATTTAGGTGTTGTGATGTGTGAATATGCATGTTGAGAGTTATGTTGTGTGTGATTGTTATTGTGTGGGTATGAATGTAAAGTTAGTGTTTGGGTGAATGTCTGTGCAAGGTTGTGCTTGTAAGTTGTTACTTAGTGTTTAAATGCACTGTTTGGTTTCATATACTGTACCATGTCAAACTGATGCAAAGCAGGCCTACTGGTTTGCTCCTCTTGGCCTAAATTTCGCAGCAAATCGGTTATAAGATATTTTGTTATCTTACTAGTCTGCTGTCTGCTAGCCAATCAGATGCCATTTCCAGGTGGATTTAGTGTTTAAATGCACGCTCTGCACATCAGTTTTTACTTTGCACACAAGTAGTTTGAACCAGTTTTACATGGAAAGGCACTATATGAATTTAAACCAGTTATTACTATTTCATCTAAACATATGACTGCAATGCATGTTTATGGATTTGTCCAACAGAAGTTTGGTTTTTCTGCCTTGTTATGGCCCTGTGTGGTCAGCTACACTTAAGTTTAGTTTAAGTTTGTTGTGTTGGTTAAGTGCCAGAGCATGTAAATCACATGTGCATGTATGGCACATGTAGCATTTTGTAGTTTTGTATTCATTTATTACGTCTGTTTGTTTGATTTGCAAATTTTTAGATTGGTTTACTGCATGCACACTTAATTAGTGAAGGCTTAATTTCTGATTGTGACAGGTTGCTTTGATCATTAATTTTAGTTGTGTATCTTTTGAAAGGAAATGTCAAGTGCATACACACACACACACACACACACATATATACATACATACATACATACATACACACTCTCACACTCATGCATGCTTGTGTACTGAGGTGGGTGCAAGCATGTTCACACATAAGCAAATTTGCACATGTGTGTGTTTACACCTTGCAGACATACACACAAATGCACCACACATAGACACAACCCACATTCACACTCAGATATGCAGACACACACACACACATTTTATAGCACTGACTAAGAAAATAGGCGACCCAAGTACATTTCGTTATACCATCTCAAACATTCTGTTTTTTCAGATACCTTCTGGATCAATCCGCAGTTCCGCATGACCTTGTCTGACATCGATGATGACGATGACGACGACATGTGCACTGCCATCATCGCTGTCCTGCAGAAAGACAGAAGGAAGAAGAGGAAGGAGGGAATTGACCTGCTTACCATTGGCTATGCTGTCTACAAGGTGAGTTTGAGTATGCTTTGAGTGTGTAGTGCAGCTCTTGTTTTAACTCTCTCCATACGAACGGTGAAAGAGACAACGTTAACAGCGTTTCACGCCAATTACCATCATCAAAATATTGCAAGCGGAAGGCTCTTAAACTGAAGAGGTGAATGTTGACAAAGAATACCACAATTCTGACGACAGAAGCTAAAGGTTGGGTCATTCAGACACCCACTGGACATCTGAAGGGTCTGTGAAGAGGAGAAGAGAGGACTGGCCGTACTGAGTGAGTTAATCCATTCCACCCTGGTGTGGGAGTTTATAGCCTTGGCAGGCTTCCATGCCATACTGATGAGGAAAAATCAGAAACCATGCCGGTTTTTTTTTCTACAAATTGCGTGTGACACATCCAGAAATAATGTAGGAGTTCAATCCTTTTCTTTGGGGGGGGGGGGGGGGGGGTTATACGCTGGTAGGAACATGAGAATGTTTTCAATGAGATAAATTTTGATGGCAGAGTATTACTTACTCTGGCGCAGGGTGCAAAGAGTTAAATTAAAAAAAAAAACATTTTTTTTTTTACTGCACACTGAAAATCTTCAAAATGACCCATTTTTGTATTGTTATTTTCATGTCAGCAGAGGTAAGATTTTTTTTTCTTTTGATTTAACATCACAATTTAAGAGCAATACAAAGAAAAGTCCCTCTGTTAAGTTTTGTGTTGCCATCTGAATTGTTGCACATGTGCAGACTTACTGTGTCTTTGACATCCATCCTTGAAATAGTAAATAAAAAAAAAGAAAGAAAAGCATCATTAGATATGGAATGGTGAGGTATGATAGACATGGGTGGGAAGGGGTGGGGTTATCTCTCTCCAGTGGGAGAATGGAGAGCGGATTTAAAAACAAGAGAGGCAAGGCCTTCAAGACTTACTTGTGATACACTTAAAAAAAAAAAAAAAATCCAAGCTTTTTATGTATTGAGTATAATTTCAGAATGTAATGTTTAAGATGAGAAAGATCAGTTTAAAGCAAATTAAGTCCCCTAGCATTAATTACAGAGTAATTTCCCTGTTTTACTATCTGCACCAAAACGTTTGCAAAATAAATAAAACTTCCATGCTTAGCAAAAGAAGTTCCTGTTTGAACAAAAAATGATAATAATGACTGCTCTTGTTGTTGGGTCAGAATATCAGATCAAAGTGCCAAGTTTAGAGAATACAAAAAATATAAATATAACAGTAAATGCAGTTTGCATATAATTAGGCTTCATTTTTTATTTTTTTGTGCCCATCCCAGAGGTGCAATATTGTTTTAAACAAGATGACTGGAAAGAACTGAATTTTTCCTATTTTTATGCCTAACTTGGTGTCAACTAACAAAAGTATTTGCAGAGAAAATGTCAATGTTAAAGTTTACCACACACACACACACAAACACACACACACAGAGACAACCGAACATCGAGTTAAAACATAGACTCACTTTGTTTACACAAGTGAGTCAAAAATGTTCCGTAAAATGACTGGTTTGTGCATTCGGACCAAGCTTGACTGACAGACCAGTTTAGAGCTGATCGTAAACTTCTGTAAAGTGACTGACCTGTCAAATTGACTTTATGTTAAAGCTGATTGGACACTGGTTTGTAATGTCATGACTTTTTTTTTCATTTTTTTTTTCATTTGATACTCAGCAGTCTTGCCCAACTTTGGAGAAGATGTTGGTTTGGCTGACGGAATAGGAGCATGAAAGAGGCACTCAGATTCGAAAGAACAGATCAAAACCAAAAATCCAGAATGGTGTATGGATAGTCTTAAGCTCAGAAACTGAAAGATGTCTCTGTATCCCGTATCAATCTGGCCATGTGGGTTGCCTTTATGAGTGGCTGTCATACTCTCATAAAATACAGCTTGCGGTGTGTATATGATGCATATATACTTATGGTTCCTCTTTAACAGGAGTGATAAATAACTTTGTTGTTCCAGTGCTTTTATACTCAAGCGTGTACATTGTTTATTTGAACAGTACTTGTGCACCATGTACAGGCAGAATGCCTTGACAGGTGAGATATATAATCTCACTGTGGGTTCCGGTTCTCTCTCTCTCTCTCTCTCTGATTGTGTTCCTCTGTTCCCACAACAGGTTTGTGTTTATTTTTATTGCATGCTCTAAATGAGTGCAACCATCTTACATCTACCAGAATAAACATTGACCACGCACGTGTGGAACACACAGAGATGCCAGCTGTTATGATTTCGCCGTATTTTGTTACACTCAATCTGATGGTCACATACGTTCCTGTTTTAACAATTTCCAGACACTCTAGACCTATTGATCACGAGGCCAGGGCAGTCACTGCTAACCTTGGTCTCACATGATGACGGACGCAATAGCCGAGTGGTTAAAGCGTTGGACTGTCAATCTGAGGGTCCCGGGTTCGAATCATGGTGACGGCGCCTGGTGGGTAAAGGGTGGAGATTTTTCCGCTCTCCCAGGTCAACATATGTGCAGACCTGCTAGTGCCTGAACCCCCTTCGTGTGTATATGCAAGCAGAAGATCAAATACGCACGTTAAAGATCCTGTAATCCATGTCAGCGTTCGGTGGGTTATGGAAACAAGAACATACCCAGCATGCACACCCCTGAAAACGGAGTATGGCTGCCTACATGGCGGGGTAAAAACGGTCATACACGTAAAAGCCCACTCGTGTGCATACGAGTGAACGCAGAAGAAGAAGAAGTCTCACATGATGATGCTCAGCTAATCGCATGTGTGTTTACATTGAAACAGCATTGAGTGGACCTGTCAGCTTAATCGCTTGCCCGAACAAGAGAGACCATGGCTAAATCAAGTTGTGTCTTAGTCAAACAACATCTGTGCCCAGTGGATTAAGCTATGGAGTGCAAGGAACGAACAAGTGGCTCGAAACAGAGAAGTCAGCCGTGGATTCCGATTGTGAGAAACACGACGAACAAAGACCAGGGAAGTGAAACAGTACCACAGATGTGTCGGCTGTAAAGAAGCAATGGCAGGAACAGAAGTGTTCCTGCCTTATTCAGAATGTTCCTACCAAATTTCCTGATTGTTCTTACAAACTTTTGACAGGTGTTGGCATCTCTGGATAGTCTAAAGTTCAGAAGTTGAAATATGAATCGGTGTCCCTTCATCAGTCCGCATGTTTTCTCTTGTTGAGATGGTAAAATATTCTGTATTCTACAAAGAGTGCAACCATCTAACGTCTGCCTTTCAGTGCCAGGATAAACACTGACCATGTGCACGTTTGAGTGAACACTCTGTTTCTGTGCGGTCCAGCTGGATGTGGTTCAGGCTGGGCCCCTGGACCTGGACTACTTCAAGTACAACGCCTCAGTGGCCAAGTCCCCCACCTTCATCAACATGCGTGAGGTGTGCGGGCGTCACAAGCTGCCTCCGGGCACCTACTGCATCGTCCCCTCAACCTTCGACCCCCACCAGGAGGGCGAGTTCCTGATCCGCATCTTCACTGAGAAGCCCAACACTTCAGGGTGAGTGGTTGTCTTGTCTTTTCACGGTGTTATTTGATAATTATGTTAAAAGGGGTAGAGTAGGGGTAGGGGTAGGGGTTGAGTAGTTGGTGTACGGGTAGGTGTAGAAGGTGAAGAGGTAGAGTAGGATAACAGCAGAAGATAGGTGCACAATCCACTCTCTCCTCGTACCACAGCAGGGTCTTTTAGAAAGATGAATTGAGGTGTTTATTTCTCTAACTTAACAGCACACCTGGAACACACACACAATATTAAAACCCAGGTTAAATCAATACCAAAACATATGCTAGACATAATTGCACTGATGTAACAGAAACATCATTATGTTGTCTGGACAAGTAAACAATTCCACAGATAACCTTTCTCCATTCTGACACTCAGTGTCTAGCCGTACACTCTCTTCTTAAAGAGATCTATGTAAAAATATAAAACAAGCTTCATATAGCTTACCATCAACAATCAGTGGCACATAAGTTAATGTGCACCAAATATATGACTAACAAATACTAACTCCCAGTGTTTAACTCCTGTTAAACCACCATAGAATAATAGCTGTTGCAACAAGTATGTGGCAGACAATTACAAACTCCCAGTGTTTAACTCCAATTATATCACCATACAGTAATAGCTGTTTCCATTAAGACTGAACAAATCTGTACTTTGTCTCTGCAAAGTATCTCATTGGTAAAATTTTTACATGGGAATCATATAGTTACCAAGTAATTTGGTAAATATATAGCAACCTGTGTGCACCAACATAGGACTGCCTCTCAGTGGTCTCAAATCTTATTGAACACATACAGCTATGTGTTACCCCACTGGCATATAACACATGACTACAGCACATGGTAATCACAACTACCAAGTTACACATGTTCCCCATATTGCATTATCACTCATGTGCACACACACACATGGAAACACATGAACATACAGTTAGCCTGTAGATTTGTTCACCTTGAATATAACCATCACCACCTAACATACAAAATAGGTATGTCATACTTCAAAATAACTCCAACTGTTACAACCAAAACATTATATACAGATGCAACACACATAATCTCTGTGTTTCTTTGTGACTGAATGCTTACATTGTTACCACAGTATGTCAACAATTGACACACCACTGACATGTTACTCAACATTATCATTTATGTAAGCCAAGATGCACAACCTGTAAACCCAAACATGATGTCCAAGCATCATACCATAATATCAACCTGTAGGAAACAGGAAAGGGGGGGGGGATACCCAAAACCAGTACTCCATTTAGTCATGTATTGGCTACATTGTGTATTTTAACCACTTTTCCCTCAGTCACTAGCCTCAAATACAATTAAGCCATACACATGCTGGCTATGCTCTCTCACAAGTCATGGTATCTGCCTCAACACATTCCAGTTACATTAACTGTGCAATACCACATCAGCTAAAAAGGATCTCTCAATGCTCTTGTGACACAACATCACAATTCTACAAACTCCAAACTGTTTCCAAAAACCAAAAAGTAAATTGTTAACAAAGCAAATTATCAGTACAAGCATTACTCACAGCCCCCAATGTTTCAGGGTTCACTTTATATTCATGTAGCAGAACACAATCCCACTGAGCCAGTGTATTAGTCACAGAATCCAAGTATACCATAAATCAAGCATTCAACTAAGTCCGAAAAATAGATGCTAGTTTGACACTCACAGCCCCCATGGTACTGTCTTGACCGTCTGGCTCTCCTGGCCTGCTTCAAGGAAGGAAAAGAAAGAAACCCCACTTGCCTATTCATTTTATCCTCTTCACAAGCTGGCGCTGTATGCAAACTATCTTCCAACCCAGAACGTTTCCAACTGGCTGAAGTTAACAGACCAATCTGGGACTGACAGTGCTAGACTTGCACATCAGCACTTTTCTCACAGAACCCAGCATTGTCAAGGAGAAGGGGAGGGGAGGAGGGGGGGGGGGGTGATGAAAAGAGGAAGGGAAGGAGGAGGAAAGATCGCCCAGCCCTGATTCTGTTCTAAACAGCTCATGATAAACGCACCACACCATGTGGTGACCATTGAGGCAGATGCCATCCTGCCAGAGATCGACATGGGGGGGGGGGGGGGGGTAAAGAGGGGAGTTAGGGGGGAGGGGGGGACGGGGTTGAGGGTGATGGGAGTGGAAGGGAAAAGGGCAGGGGAGTGTATAGGAAGAGAATGGTCAGAGGAGATACCATCTTTACTTAGTATTTCTTGATAACTTGCTCCCTCTGTACTTGGCCAAGGGAAGGGGTGGAAAGGGAGAGAGGGTATGGGGAGGGGTGTTGGTGGGGATAGATGCCATGGAAGGGGGGTGGGGGGAGAAGAGTAGGGAGGTAGGAAGGAGGGGTCCATCAGTGAGCAGTGTGTCTGAGAAAATCCCACGCTTCCACCATAGGTGCCTGACACACTATAACAATTATGATAATGATAACAAGAATAATGATGATGATATTGATAGTAATAATAATAATATTAATGATGATGATGATAATAATAAAAAGACAAATAAGCTCCCTTTAACAGTTACATGTATGTATAGAAGATGAATAGGGGTGTATATTTGTTGTCTTTAAAGATGCTTCTGCTTATATGTATTTTTGTTATTGTTATACCTTGTGTGTGTGTGTGTGTGTGTGTGTGTGTCAACTACAAAATAAAGTCAGATAATTTGTTAAAAATTCTCATGAATGTAAATAATGTACAGATGTATATAAATAGATATGTAAATTTTTTGTTTACCTTTTTCAGAGGAATTGATCAGGAGACCTCATTCTCTGATGTGGTGAGAGTTTTCAGATATGTAATCATCCGTACTGTAATGTGGTACCCTCTTGTCAGTAACAGAAATAAGGAAGAAAGAAAATCACATGACCGATTTTTATTCAGACACAGATTTTTACTGAAAATGAAAATGCTTGTTGATGTTGTATCAGCATGACCAATAACAAGTGTCTGTTTTAATGATTCATGAAGTTAGAGCTGAAAGTTTTTTTTTTGGTTTCATTTCAATTTTCAGTTGTAGTTTAGATCCTTTATTTTCTTTCTTTCTTGTTTTAAAACTCTTTTGTTCTGCACTACACAATTTATAACACGCTTACTTCCCCTGTAGACTAGGTATAAGTATTCTGATACCAGTACAGTACAAGCACTATTCTGGTTTTGTTTATTCTTGCTTATGTAAAGTTTTATTTCTCAGTTGAACTGTTTATTTACAGTTGAGGGATGAAAATGCGGCTTTGGCCAGTAAAACCTGCAGATTTGTTTTGTCTGATAAAAATAGCATTGTCATTGATACATTTCTTGCAATAATTCCTTGAAATACAATAAGCAGGATTAAGTTTTGCTAGATATCTCAGCTGCTCCAACAGCAAGTAGAACACACACACATGCATGAACGCATGCACATGCAGACACACACTCACTCACTCGTGCACGCATTCGCTCGTGCGTGCACACACACACAGACACACAGATGCACATACATCAAACAACTTTCTGACATGTGTATGCACATAAACACCCACAGATGAAAGAAAAAAAAGAGAAAATGTTTTAAGAATATATCGTTTGCTGTTTGATCTCTAATCCTTAATACACTGTTGTTCTGCACGCATTTGGAATGGAAGCATACATCTGTTGTCATGTTTCCCCTCATCACCATTTCAGTCGTAATAATAACAAATGTTTCTTTTCCCTTACCCCAAATCCCACTGTGTTGTAGATTACTGACTGTAAAGACCTCCGTTGGTCTTTGAAACTGTGCATGGTATTGTTTAGCATGCCAACTGTAAAGGCCCTGGTTGGTCTCTGAAACTGTGCGTGGTATTGTTTAGTATACTAACTGTAAAGACCCTGATTGGTCTTTGAAACTGTGCATGGTATTGTTTGTGTTGTGTTGTGTGGTGGAACCTAGCGCATGGTGATTGTTACGCAGGGTCTGCGAGGATCCACTGACGCAGATGGAAGGCCAGACTGGCAGGTAGAGTTTCACACGGCATCATATGATATTACATAACTCTAAACCTGTCTGCAATGGCAGGTAGAGTTTTACACGGCATCATATTACGTAACTCTAAACCTGTCTGCAGACATTGTACAGATGATTTGTGCACTGTTGTATTATGAAAGCTGCAGAATATATTGGAACGCAACCCTGCATGTAACGTTAATAATAATAATAATAAGACATAGTTTTTCTGTGGCGCGATACCCAGCACCAATGCTGCTCAAAGTGCTTTACATCATAGTTGACTATAAACATGCCTTAAAAAACATATCAGCCACTATCTGACAATGGAAAACATCCTGTGTGTTCATATGAATGCAAAAGCACACTAAAGATTATAAAAGCTATGAAATAAATAAGGCTTAGATTAAAACAGAATGCATTTTATAGAACACACACACACACAGAGGAATATATGAATGTCCCTCCCTTACAGACACACACACACTGACATTAACTATTAAACTGCACTAAAAACAAAATTGCATAAGAATTAAAATATTTCTTATTTTCTAACATAGAAAACACTAAAGTTGCTAAATACTGGGGTGTGGGATTATTATGCCATCATGTTACATGACTCTAAACCGGTCTGCAGACATTATACAGATAATTTGTGTGCTGTTATATTATGAAAGCTGCAGAACATATTGGAAAGCAACCCTGTATGTAACATTAATTGCAAGACACTTGGGGTGTGGAATTATTATGCCACTGACAATCATACTGCACTGCAGAATGATTACCGTATACTAATGTGATTATCTTGCAAAAGGCATACTTATTAACACCCGATTGTTTTGTGCATGAAATCATGCAACAAGGTGCTGATGGCAGAAGATGGTGAAAAAAGATACCATTTAAGATTACATGGCTATGTACTGGTTGCATAAAACACTGCAGAACATATTAATGTACAGTGCTTATGAACATTAATGAAAGAAAAGTGTATAGAGCATAGACCGTGTATCATTTGCTTCGTTGAAGCCAGTCGCTTGGGCATATCAGCTTGCTTCCTGGTAGCAGTAGTGGTTGTGGTGTTTGTAGCAGTTGCTCTGATAGTGGTGACTTTTTATGATGGGCCTTAGAATTACATGCCCCTATATCCTGGAATTATGCACGCTATGATTGTAATCTGTACTCTTGTTCTTCTTCTTCTTCTTTCTTGTTCTTTCTGTTACACAACCAACATCGACTTGCCAGTGACTCTGTCATGGTTCATGCATGGGTATTTTTGTGTCTCCATAACCCACTGAACACTGACATGGGTTACAGGATCTTTAACATGTGTATTTGATCTTCTGCGTGTGTATGCACACGAAGGAGGTTCAGGCACTAGCAGGTCTGCACATATGTTGACCTGGGAGATTGGAAAAATCTCCACCCTTTACCCACCAGGCGCTGTTACCGTGATTCGAACCCGGGACCCTCTGAAAGTCCAACGCTTAAACCATTCGGCTATTGCGCGTCGTTGCAGGTAACCTTTAACACCCTGACTGCCGACACTTTTTGAGAACTTTTTCTATTTTACATAATGCTGAGGGAAAAAAAAGTAGTGCCACTACTGTTTAGGCTAAAACTACTGTCACTTCCTGAGTTGTAGAAATTTATGCGCATGAGATCACACAGAATGATTGCATAATGAGTTGTACTTTTAAGATGATACTAAAAGAAAAGGGCTTATTTTGGGATTTGTTGAGTGCTTGTTGAAATTATTACACATAACATTTCGTGAAAATTCCTGCATACAAAGCTCAAAAGCTCTAACCATGGAAACAAAATGAAACGAAAAGCACCTGACTTGACCTGTTGCCGCACATATACTGAAAATGTGCAGGAAGCAGTTATGGCCTTGGCATTTTGGTGTTGACAAATTCTCAGTTCTCAAGGAGGAAGGTGGCAGAATGGTTGACACTTACCTGCCAGTACAGAGAGTCTGTGAGGGTGTGGGATCAAATCCTGCTCTCGCCCTTTCTGCCAAGTTTGACTGGAAAATCAAACTGAGTGTCTGGTCATTCAGATGAGACGATAAACCGAGGTCCCGTGTGCAGCACGCACTTGGTGCACTGAAATAGAACCCATGGCGACGGGTGTAGTAGCCGAGTGGTTAAAACGTTGGACTTTCAATCTGAGGGTCCCGGGTTCGAATTTCGGTAACGGCGCCTGGTGGGTAAAGGGTGGAGATTTTTCTAATCTCCCAGGTCAACATATGTGCAGACCTGCTTGTGCCTGAACCCCCTTCGTGTGTATATGCAAGCAGAAGATCAAATACACACGTTAATGATCCTGTAATCCATGTCAGTGTTCGGTGGGTTATGGAAACAAGAACATACCCAGCATGCACACACCCCCGAAAACGGAGTATGGCTGCCTACATGGCAGGGTAAAAACGGTCATACACGTAAAAGCCCACTCGTGTACATACAAGTGAACGTGGGAGTTGCAGTCCACGAACGAAGAAGGACCCATGGCAATGAGAGTATTGTCCTCTGGCAAAATTGAGTTGAAGAAATCCACTCTCATTGGCACACAAATATATATGCAGGCACTCGCGTTGGGTTATGCTGCTGGTCAGTCATCTGCCTAGCAGATGGGATGTAGTGTATATGGATTTGTCAGAACGCAGTGACACCACCTTGAGAAACTGAAACTGAAACTCTCAGTTCTCAGTGAAAATTTTTTTTTTTTTTTCTTGAAAGAGTTGTACAGCAGAATGAGTAGTGGAAGGGAAGCCGTTCACTAATATGAACCCAGTTTGAGACTGGCAGCATCAGTCAGTGGTTCTCTCCCATCTACAGTAGGCAAAGGCATGCTGCAAAATATCTCCATTTGATATACAGAGCTAAATATCACAGAAGGTGCGGTGAGTTCCATAACAGCATGCATCAATGACAGTCAAGGAGTTGAATGTTTTGTTCATTTGCTTACCTTCCCTTGGTATGAATGCCTGACTCACCTGCTTTGGGGGGACCTCCAAACTGCTGAACCCCACAGGGAAGCAAACTTCTGTCAGATGTATACACTGATAAAAATTCAATGCAATTGCACAGCCTAATGTGATTGGAAGTTGAAGATAATACGGAATTTTCCACCAGTAACTCTTTTTTATGCAAAGACTGTGACTGAACAACAGAAGATGAATTCATTAATCTAAAAAACCCACATATTCTTTGGAACTATGCTCATATTTTGTTTTGTAATTTTGCAATGTTTTCCTGGGTAATATAGTTTTGTAAAATTTATATGAAATTATTAAATTGAAGATTGTTGCTTTTGAGTTCTAACCATTTGAATTAATTTGAAACGAAAAAAAAAAAGATCAGTAAGTCATTGTAGTTCTAATTATTTCTAAGCTTTTCTGTGATTTCTGTATGTTTTGTTTCTGATTTTTTTCCTCTGTGTCTCGTGCAATAGGAATGGCAGGTGAAACACATGTGTGGATCGTTTTGTGTGTGTGTGAGTGTGTTTTGCTGCACACACACGAGTGATCCTAATTTGCAAATTTGAGTGTGGGTGTGTGCATGCTAGTTGTTTTCCTGGTGTACTGAAAAATTTTAAACAGCTTGCTGTCCGTGTTTTGATGATGTGATAATTCTTCATTAACACACTCAAATAAAAAATGTACCAGTACAGCATGAAAATCACTTGTGTATCAATACAGCATGAAAATCACTTGTGCACCAATACAGCATGAAAATCACTTGTGTATCAATACAGCATGAAAATCACTTGTGTACCAATACAGCATGAAAATCACTGAACAGAAAAAGTATTGAACAACAGACAGAAGAAAGGACACATTGGGTTGAAAAAAAAAAGTGTTGAACAACAGACAGAAGAAAGGACACATTGGGTTGAAAAAAAAAGTGTTGAACAACAGACAGAAGAAAGGACACATTGGGTTGAAAAAAAAAAGTGTTGAACAACAGACAGAAGAAAGGACACATTGGGTTGAAAAAAAAAAAGTGTTGAACAACAGACAGAAGAAAGGACACATTGGGTTGAAAAAAAAAGTGTTGAACAACAGACAGAAGGACACATTGGGTTGAAAAAAAAAGTGTTGAACAACAGACAGAAGAAAGGACACATTGGGTTGAAAAAAAAAGTGTTGAACAACAGATGAAGGGACACATTGGGTTGAAAAAAAAAGTGTTGAACAACAGACAGAAGAAAGGACACATTGGGTTGAAAAAAAAAGTGTTGAACAACAGACAGAAGAAAGGACACATTGGGTTGAAAAAAAAAAGTGTTGAACAACAGACAGAAGAAAGGACACATTGGGTTGAAAAAAAAAAGTGTTGAACAACAGACAGAAGAAAGGACACACTGGGTTGAAAAAAAAAAAAGTGTTGAACAACAGACAGAAGAAAGGACACATTGGGTTGAAAAAAAAAAAGTGTTGAACAACAGACAGAAGAAAGGACACATTGAGTTGAAAAAAAAAAGTGTTGAACAACAGACAGAAGAAAGGACACATTGGGTTGAAAAAAAAAGTGTTGAACAACAGACAGAAGAAAGGACACATTGGGTTGAAAAAAAAAAAGTGTTGAACAACAGACAGAAGAAAGGACACATTGGGTTGAAAAAAAAAAGTGTTGAACAACAGACAGAAGAAAGGACACATTGGGTTGAAAAAAAAAAGTATTGAACAACAGATGAAGGGACACATTGGGTTGAAAAAAAAGTGTTGAACAACAGACAGAAGAAAGGACACATTGGGTTGAAAAAAAAAAGTGTTGAACAACAGACAGAAGAAAGGACACATTGGGTTGAAAAAAAAAAAGTGTTGAACAACAGACAGAAGAAAGGACACATTGGGTTGAAAAAAAAAGAAGTGTTGAACAACAGACAGAAGAAAGGACACATTGGGTTGAAAAAAAAAAAGTGTTGAACAACAGACAGAAGAAAGGACACATTGGGTTGAAAAAAAAAAAGTGTTGAACAACAGACAGAAGAAAGGACACATTGGGTTGAAAAAAAAAAAGTGTTGAACAACAGACAGAAGAAAGGACACATTGGGTTGAAAAAAAAAAAGTGTTGAACAACAGACAGAAGAAAGGACACATTGAGTTGAAAAAAAAAAGTGTTGAACAACAGACAGAAGAAAGGACACATTGGGTTGAAAAAAAAAGTGTTGAACAACAGACAGAAGAAAGGACACATTGGGTTGAAAAAAAAAAAGTGTTGAACAACAGACAGAAGAAAGGACACATTGGGTTAAAAAAAAAAAGTGTTGAACAACAGACAGAAGAAAGGACACATTGGGTTGAAAAAAAAAAAGTGTTGAACAACAGACAGAAGAAAGGACACATTGGGTTGAAAAAAAAAAGTGTTGAACAACAGACAGAAGAAAGGACACATTGGGTTGAAAAAAAAAGTATTGAACAACAGATGAAGGGACACATTGGGTTGAAAAAAAAGTGTTGAACAACAGACAGAAGAAAGGACACACTGGGTTGGGAAAAAAAAGTGTTGAACAACAGACAGAAGAAAGAACAAATTGGGTTGAAAAAAAAAAGTGTTGAACAACAGACAGAAGAAAGGACACATTGGGTTGAAAAAAAAAAAGTGTTGAACAACAGACAGAAGAAAGGACACATTGGGTTGAAAAAAAAAAAGTGTTGAACAACAGACAGAAGAAAGGACACATTGGGTTGAAAAAAAAAAAAGTGTTGAACAACAGACAGAAGAAAGGACACATTGGGTTGAAAAAAAAAAAGTGTTGAACAACAGACAGAAGAAAGGACACATTGAGTTGAAAAAAAAAAGTGTTGAACAACAGACAGAAGAAAGGACACATTGGGTTGAAAAAAAAAGTGTTGAACAACAGACAGAAGAAAGGACACATTGGGTTGAAAAAAAAAGTGTTGAACAACAGACAGAAGAAAGGACACATTGGGTTGAAAAAAAAAAGTATTGAACAACAGATGAAGGGACACATTGGGTTGAAAAAAAAGTGTTGAACAACAGACAGAAGAAAGGACACACTGGGTTGGGAAAAAAAAGTGTTGAACAACAGACAGAAGAAAGAACAAATTGGGTTGAAAAAAAAAAGTGTTGAACAACAGACAGAAGAAAGGACACATTGGGTTGAAAAAAAAAAGTGTTGAACAACAGACAGAAGAAAGGACACATTGGGTTGAAAAAAAAAAGTGTTGAACAACAGACAGAAGAAAGGACACATTGGGTTGAAAAAAAAAAGTGTTGAACAACAGACAGAAGAAAGGACACATTGGGTTGGAAAAAAAAAGTGTTGAACAACAGATGAAGGGACACACTGGGGGAAAAAGAATTATTGAACAACAGACAGACGAAGAGACACGTTTGAAGAAGGCACACCCCAAAAGGAGTACATAAAGGAATACACTGAGTGTTGAACATGTATGACGCTACACCCCCAAAGGGGTACGTAAAGAAATGCACTGTGCATTGAACACATAACGCTACACCCATAAAGGGGTACGTAAGGAAATGCTCTGTGTGTTGAACACGTATGACACTACACCCACAAAGGGGTACGTAAAGAAATGCACTGTGCATTGAACACATAACGCTACACACACAAAGGGGAACGTAAGGAAATGCACTGTGCGTTGAACACATGACGCTACACCCACAAGGGGTACGTAAGGAAATGCACTGTGTGTTGAACACGTATGACACTACACCCACAAAGGGGTACGTAAAGAAATGCTCTGTGTGTTGAACACGTATGACACTACACCTGCAAAGGAGTACATAAGAAAATGCACTGTGCATTGAACACATATGACACTACACACACAAAGGGGAACGTAAGGAAATGCACTGTGCATTGAACACATAACGCTACACCCATAAAGGGGTACGTAAGGAAATGCACTGTGCATTGAACACGTATGACACTACACCCACAAAGGGGAACGTAAGGAAATGCTCGGTGTGTTGAACATGTATGACGCTACACCTGCAAAGGAGTACGTAAGGAAATGCACTGTGCATTGAACACGTATGACACTACACCCCCAAAGGGGTATGTAAGGAAATGCTGTGTGTGTTGGAACATGTATTGACGCTCTGCGCCCACAGAACAAGCCGGAACCCACCAGGCAGGAGCGGCAGCAGGAGGACGGCCTGATGGACAACTTCAGGCGCATTGCGGGAGAAGATCTGGAGGTGGACGCCGTGGAACTGAAGCGCATGCTTGACACCTTCTTCAGACAAGGTGTGTTTCGCCTGTCCTGCATCAGTTTTGCTGAAAAAGGTGGTGTGAAACCACTAAAATGTACAAGTTAAACTTTCGGGTCTAGTTAAGGAAAATTTCTTCTATATACAGAGATGCCAGCTGTTGCGATTTCGCCGTATTTTGTTACGCACAGTCACAGTTTGTTCTGATGTTATGCCAACGTCAAAATTGTTCTGACTAGTTTATTCTCGACCACATAGCATGGTCACATGCTTTCCTTTTGTAACATTACCCAGACGCTCTCGACCTATTGATTACAAGGCCAGGGCAGTCACTGCTAACCTTGGTCTCAAGTGATGATGCTCGGCTAATCAAGTGCGTGGTTACGCTGAAACAGCATTGAGTGGACCAGTCAGCTTAACTGTAGCAGTTGCAGGTAGGCCCAAGTGTTTGCATGCCTTGTAGATAAAATGTACATTTGCTGATGTGGCTTTGGAGTCCGAGTGTTCCAGCCAAATTCAAAATGTTCCTTCCAAATTTCCTGATTGTTTTTACTAACACTTCACAGGGGTTGGCATCTTTGTATATAGTATCCAGAAACAGAACCTGTACCAACAAAAGGTGTATCACAGTTCAGTGGGTGTCGTGTGTGGATATAGAGTTTTGGCAGGTGTCTCATGATTACAAGTTTGCAATTTTCATCTTATTAACTATTTGAAAAATGAAGATATTTCTGAATATAAATGAAAGAAAGAAGAATACATGAATTTAAAAAAAAAAAGAATAAAAACTGACAAAACACTTTTGCATGCACACAATCATCCATGCATTATATATGATAGTCAGTCGTGTCTGACTATGACCATCAGAACAGCAGAGGAGGCAACTGCTGTTCCGACTATCTGGGCTAGAATGATTATGGTGGAGAGTGTCTTGCCCAAGTACATCCCCTCTCTCTCAGCCAAGAGGGTTTTAGGACAGTTGGCGTTGGGATGGTTCCCAAAGGCCAACTAGCCCACAAGGCTGCAGCACTAAGAGCCAGTGCAATTTTGCCTCCTAGTTTGAGAGTCATAGTCCTTCACAAAAGACTAAGCTGTAAATGATTTCCCATTGACTGGAGAAACCATTGATAATACAGCTGTCACTTTGCTGTTGGCCCAAATGTAAAACTTATGTCAATCTGTGATATAAGCTGAGTGTTGGGCCTGTTTACATCCACACATTTATATGGAGGAACAATTATGGCGTTCTTTTTCATTAAAAAAACCAAAAAAATTCCAACTTGGGGTCTCAGTTTCAAAAGCATTATTAAAAAAAAAAAAAAAGAGCAGAAAAAAAAGCAAAAAAAGAGCAGAAAAAAAAAGAAAAAAAAGGGCTAGTTCTGTATTGATAACAAAAATGACGTGATGTTTGATGTGTTGTTGTTTTCACAGAGGTCAACTTCCAGGGCTTCAACATTGAGGCAGCTCGCAGCATGGTGGCCATGTATGATGTATCCTTTGTACACACATATACTTTTAGCAGAAAAAAAATGTTAAGAAATTAAGATAATATTCTCTGTCTGCATTTTGAATCAGATATATCTGCTTTTCAGCCTTATTCACATATCACGGGAAGCTGGCTTGCATGACAAGAGCAAGGGCATTTATCGGCTTACGCTGGTGATGAGGTTTTGCAGAAAAATAGGACATGTACTTCATCGGAAATAGACAGTTTTGAGAAATGTTTCAAACAACGGTGCGTCACATGAATAACACAGATGATCTCATCTGCCATTTGGTATGCTTTTGTTTTTGTGTGAAATCCTGGTAGTTGTTGTTGTGATATGAACCATGGTAATTTGATCAACGTTACTATAATTTCTTGACCTGAGATCAGGGGGACATGTCTGGAAAGCTGGGATATGAAGAATTCAAGGAATTGTTGGAAGACTTGCGACACTGGAAGGTAACAGTTACATGATGAGCGGGCAGTAAAATCTTTGTGTTCCCACCTCAGACTTTTATCTGTGTTTACATATGTATGTGTTTGTGTGTATTTGACTTTGTGTGTGTGTGTGAGTGTGTGTGTGTGTGTGTGTGTGAGTGTGTGCTTGGCACCAGTTGTTTTTTTTGTGTGTGTGTTTCTTCCTTGTTTCATTTATGTCAGGAAGTGTCAAAACATTTTCCGTTCCTGACTTGTGGATATGCTTTTCTAGAATGAAAGAAAAAACACTTTATTTAATGTCCTTGTTTCACAGAAGGGCATTTTGTCAGTGAGCTTGTGCATAAAGAAAAAAGTAAATTAAAAGGACATCAGTTTTGCATTTCACACCTTGCTAACAATTAACAGTTAAAGAACACCTTTTCCTTACACATTGTTGTATCGCATTGTATTACTTTTGTCACAACATATTTCTCTGTGCACAACCAATATATTTCTTTTTCTTTTATTGATGTCTGCAGGTGCACTCGTTAATGATGATTAATTAAGGTGTGATGTGATATGTCTGACAGGGTGTCTTCAAGCAGTTTGACAGGAACCTCAGTGGAAACCTGACTTCCTACGAACTGCGAACAGCACTCAGCAGCACTGGTGAGTGAGGAGGATGATAAAGAAGTATTTTTCCTTTTGTTCTTGCATTTCAGAAGCAATTTTCCTTTCCAGAGTTTCATTGAATATGTAGTCTTGTGTATGTACATTTTTTTTTCCCTCTCCACCCTCTTGTATGTATGCACATGTATAAACTTGCATACTTACAGACATGCACATACACATACAATTACACACACACACACACCCTGTCCACATCTATGCAATATAGTGGCATGCATGAACACGCAGAGAAAACTGCACAGCACGCTTGTGGAAATATTCACACAAAAGCATAGCAGTGAACATCTTCACACTCCCACACGTCCTGTGATGTCCAGGTTTCCGGCTGAGCAACCGCACCCTGCAGTCGCTGGTGATGCGCTACAGCAACAGTGACGGTCAGATCGACTTCAGCGACTTCATCACCTGCACCGTGCGACTCAAGACCATGATCAGTGAGTTGTCGTTGTCAGGCAGTGCAGGGTCTCCTCTGCTGTGTGGCTGTTTTAACACGCCTAACATTAACTCATTAGGGACGAAGGGCCCCTATCGAGGCCTGACTGTCTACGACTGTTTCAGATGAAGGGCGATCGAGGTCATACTGTTTACAGCTGTTTCAGACAAAGGAGCCCGATCGGGGCTTTAGATAGTTTTGAATTTTTGAAGTGGCACCTAATTTGCATAATGACGTTATAAGCTAAGAATATCTCAAATGACCTTTCCACTCTCCACTTTGACCAATAAATGCAAAGTTTGTTGCAGTGTTCCCAATGGGCCTGATTTTTTGAGGGTCACTGTGACCCTTTGACTGGAATTTTTGAGGGTCATTGTCACATTTCTGAGGGTCAACAGGAAAACATACAAA
Organism: Babylonia areolata; assembly: GCF_041734735.1. NCBI lineage: Eukaryota > Metazoa > Mollusca > Gastropoda > Neogastropoda > Buccinidae > Babylonia > Babylonia areolata. Next base: position 13,164,979 of record NC_134879.1, read on the forward strand.
AAATCAATGAAGACAATTGTACAATGAAAATGAAAAGAAACCCACACCTTCTCCAAACAAGGACATTCGAAATGCTTGAATACAATGAAAACACACAGCACTCTCTACTCTCAGTTTCGTCTGCTATGCACTAGCCTAAGCTTAGGCCCACGATGCGTGCTTCGCGGTTTTCCTGGAAACCGTAAGATGCTTGTTAGTTTCAGGAAAAAGTGTGCGTCACATTGACGCACAGGGTAAAAATTTTGTGCGTCAAAGTTGTAAATCTGTGCGTCATTTACGCACATATGTACGTTTTTGGGAACACTGTGTTGCTGTGCTCGCGAGTAGGAGAGTTATTTTTGCGGTTACTGGTTCACATGAACAGTGAATGTCAACAATGCTGTCTGACCCAGATTCTTCTCAGTCACAAGACAGACAACATAATTGGATGAAGGGGCCTTATAGTGGCTATATAACGTTCTGAATTTACTCTGTTTCAACTCTGTGTGCTTTCCTGGATTCATTTACAAGTCATCAGTGTGTGCAAATTTTGAACAAAAAATATGAATACTTTCATCATTTCACTGTATGATAGCATAAGAAGGGAGGAAATTATATATTTTGTCCCCAACTAACTCGTTTTACTAGTCAGTTTGGAAGTTTTCATTTTATGAATTCCAACATTTCTTTTTTTGGCAATTTTATTTCTTACCCATACAAATGGGTTGTCTGTGGGGAAAGTCAGGGGAGCTAACTGGCAGCACTGAGTTCAAACCATACTGAAAAAAACCTGTCACCCTGCTGCTGTGTGTAAGTTAATCTCTCAGGACCATGCAGAGTCAGTTGTCTCACAATGCACGATTGCCTTTTTGCTGTACAGCAGTGATAGTCCTCAGTGCACTTCCAGTGCTGAGACTGACAGAGTAAAACTGGAAGGATATGTTATCTCAAGTCTATGCTGAGTAAGATGTGTAAAGATCATGCTGGATCAGTTGTCCTCTTAATAATAATGATAATAATAAAAGGACATTCGGTACACCCAATCTAACGATACAAAAGCCCTGAGCGTTTACAATAAAAAAAAAAAAAAGAAGCAATTTTGTGTGCATACCAAAAAACACAAATACACCCGTACGCACAGATCATTCCGTTCTAACTCCATCCCACAAACCTACACCCACTCCACACAAGATGTAGACACACACACGCGCGTATGCATGCACATCTCGATCATTCAAGGTGTATGAACATGTGTGTGTTTAAAATGAGTAAAAACAATATAAGTAAAAAATTAACTTGATTAAAACATAAAAGTGAAGACAAGGATTTGACTGATTTGACTGAAAAAGACTGATTTGAATGGCTGGAAATAAATGAGTTTTCAAAGAGGATTTGAAAGAAGGGCAAGAAACAGCAGGATGGACAGGAAACGGGAGTGAGTTTCATGCGGAAGAAGCCTGGAAAGAGAAAGTGCGTTTCCAATATGATCAGGTTCTGTAGGAGGGAATTTGTAAGAGACGGTCATCACCTGATGACCGGAGCTCGCAAGATGGAGGGTAGTAATGCAGAAGCTCAGAAATGTAAGAAGGAGACATGCCAGTCATAAATTTGTAGCACAGGAGAGAGAGTGGTTCTCCTTTTTTGTTGAATACAATTTTTGAAGTTGCAAGGGTATCAGAGCCTGTGTTTTCAAGGTGTATGTTGTTTCACTGTTTATCAGGGCCTGTGTTTTCAAGGTGTATGTTGTTTCACTGTTTATCAGAGCCTGTGTTTTCAAGGTGCATGTTTTTTCACTATTTTATCAGAGCCTACGTTTTCAACGTGTATGTTGTTTCATTTGTTTATCAGAACTTATGTTTTCAAAGTGTGTTTTTTGTTTCAGACACTTTCCGTGCCTTGGATAAAGCGAGCCAGGGCATTGCACCAGTTGATATGGAAACTGTAAGTGAATGTTTGTGAAGTTACCCTCTGGTGAAGCAGTTAATGATGTGGACAGTCTTATCTCTTTGTATTGAATTAATCAAGGCTACATATTCCCCTTTGTACTTAACTGCAGTAATTTTAGAGTCTTTAACTTGTTCAGCGCCAGAGAATTTTGCTGAAAGTGCTGTCCTGTTGCCTGGGAATTTGAGAATTCAGGGGTAAAAACCTGGAGTGAGTGTTTTGAAGGAGATTCCCCCTCTGTTGGAGGAAACTCTGGTATAAAAGCTTGACTGTTTCCCGGAACAGAGGGGGATCAGGAATCTTTCAGCACAAGATAGCAGCTGAGCCAACCAAAGTGTTTGCTGTACATGTCACTTTGCCTCTTCAGCAAACCAATCATCTGGTCAGTGACAAAAAGCGTAAAAAAGTAAAAACACATGTTTCCCATCCTTTGCATTTTCAACCCTTGGTTTCATGAAAATTGTGGATTATTGGCTGTTGTCCAGTTGAGCCAGTATCAGTGACATGAACAATTCACTGACCTCCACGGCCATGCCCCCTTCCACACTCTGTCTAACAATGTACAACCACTCTTCTTTCTCTCATCCATCTCTTCCCACAATACATGCACAAAAATCTCCACGGCCATGCCCCCTTCCACACTCTCTGTCTAACAACATACAACCTCTTCCCACAATACATGCACAAATCTCCACGGCCATGCCCCCTTCCACACACTCTGTCTAACAACGTACAACCACTCTTCTTTCTCTCATCCACCTCTTCCCACAATACATGCACAAATCTCCACGGCCATGCCCCCTTCCACACACTCTGTCTAACAACGTACAACCACTCTTCTTTCTCTCATCCACCTCTTCCCACAATACATGCACAAATCTCCACAGCCATGCCCCCTTCCACACACTCTGTCTAACATCGTACAGCCACTCTTCTTTCTCTCATCCACTTCTTCCCACAATACATGCACCAAAATCTCCACGGCCATGCCCCCTTCCACACTCTAACAAGGTACAACCACTCTTCTTTCTCTCATCCACTTCTTCCCACAATACATGCACAAATCTCCACGGCCATACCCCCTTCCACACTCTAACAAGGTACAACCACTCTTCTTTCTCTCATCCACTTCTTCCCACAATACATGCACAAATCTCCACGGCCATGCCCCCTTCCACACACTCTGTCTAACAACGTACAACCACTCTTCTTTCTCTCATCCATCTCTTCCCACAATACATGCACAAAAATCTCCACGGCCATGCCCCCTTCCACACTCTCTGTCTAACAACATACAACCTCTTCCCACAATACATGCACATATCTCCACGGCCATACCCCCTTCCACACTCTAACAAGGTACAACCACTCTTCTTTCTCTCATCCACTTCTTCCCACAATACATGCACAAAAATCTCCATGGCCATGCCCCCTTCCACACTCTAACAAGGTACAACCACTCTTCTTTCTCTCATCCATCTCTTCCCACAATACATGCACAAATCTCCACAGCCATGCCCCCTTCCACACTCTAACAACGTACAACCACTCTTCTTTCTCTCATCCACCTCTTCCCACAATGCATGCACAAATCTCCACGGCCATGCCCCATTCCACACTCTAACAATGTACAACCACTCTTCTTTCTCTCATCCACGTCTTCCCACAATGCATGCACAAATCTCCACGGCCATGCCCCATTCCACACTCTAACAATGTACAACCACTCTTCTTTCTCTCATCCACCTCTTCCCTCAATACATGCACAAATTCAGCCCCCTCTGTGCCAGTCACTGTCACCCACTCAAAAATACCCTCTGATAAGTGAACTGAACAAGTGTCAAGTGTTGTTGTATCATCGTCATCACCCCCATGATCTAATGAATCATCAGACAAGAGAGATCCATCGTCATCGTCAGGCCTATCCATAACCATTTGCACAGCCTGCAAAGTTTAAGCGTGTTGGGTTACGCTGCTGGTCAGGCATCTGCTTAGCAGATGTGGTGTAGCGTATATTGATTTTTCAGAATGCAGTGATGCCTCCTCGAGTTACTGATACTGCAAAGTTTACTGGAAACATTAACTTTGCTGGACAAAGTTTCCAACACCTTTTTTTGCATTAGAGGCAAACCCCCTTTTCATGAACACTCCGCATGGTCCAGTTAGCAAATCATTGAGAAGAAAGGGGTGTTCCTCCCGACGTATGCTCTTGAATATGATTTATTATAATCCAGACACATCAAGCAAACTGTTCAGAGTCTGTTTGTGGTCCCTGAACCAAACTCCGATAAAGGAAAAACCTGATCAGATGCAGGACGTTAGCTGGCGTTTTAAAGTCACTGAACAGGTTAAATAAGGCTAGATATCCCCTTTGTTTTGAACTGCAAGGTTCTTACAGCCTTTACGGAAGGCAACATATTCCCCACTGTTTTAATTGAGCTTTATGTCAAAGTGGTCTCAGTGATGGCAGATGAAGCATCTCCACCCTGTTAAGATAGCTTGTGTTGGAGCATTGTCTTCATATATTGATGCTAAGATACAATGACTTATGCTGGGACATAGTTTTAACATTTTATACATATATGGATATTTTTTATAAATCATGTTGTACAATGTTTAATTATTTCCAGTACATACTTTCACAGTTTGGTAATTGATTAAAAAAAAACCCCAAAAAACCAACAACGAAAAAACAAAAACAAACTACCAACCAACAACCAAAAAACACTAAAAAACAAACTACCAACCAACAACCAAAAAACAACCACCAAAAAACACTAAAAAAACAAACTACCAACCAACAACCAAAAAACACAGAGTCAGATGATTTCAACCTTTGTGTGATCCTAATATGTGGACATTTTGCTGTTTAGTTCTGATGATTAGGCTCCATGTATGTTTGAGTTCGTGACTTGCTGGTTGTCATTCTGTCTTTGGGAGAAAACTGGTTTGGGGAAAGCAAATCTATCAGTTCATATATTGTTTTATTTTACTCATTTATTTTTTTTTTTACTTTCCGTCGTGGTAGTTTGTCTCACCACTGTTTCTCTGTCCACAGTTCCTCCAGACGACAATGTATTCATAGACTGCCCAGTGTTCCATGCCTGGACCCGCTCTGTGGCAAGGCTGTACTCTGATCAGCAGAATCTGAGGAGAGCAGCAACAGTGTACAGTGACGAAAGCTGGAGATTTCATACTCTGTCTTCCCCACTCACCTCCAAAGCAGAATTTGTGTTACGCTTCCCCTCTGCCTGTGACTGTATAGACTTTCATCTTGCAGATATGTAATTGCAATAAATGTGCTGATTTGCATGGTGATAGTATCATAATTATTTGTTTATTGAACTCTGTGTGTGTACAAGTTGACCGTAGGATTTACAGTCCCCAGTTTTTGTATATCAGGTGAACAGACTTGTATGTATTCTTTACAGCCTCTTCTGATCATCTGGTGAAGTGCTGGTATATACCATGACGGCAGAGAATTTTTATAAAGAGTGGGGAACTGTTGGAATGTGGAGCTACTTTATGCTTAACAGATCTGTTCCTTGATTTCTGAACTGTTGGAATGTGGAGCTGCTTTATGTTTAACAGATCTGTTCCTTGATTTCTGTTATTGTTTTAATGACTCTCAGCTTGTATTGCCATTTGATTTGTCGATGTTAGTGTTTGCATATTTTGACTGTTTCCTCATATTTGGTGTGCATTCATAATCACCTACTGATAAAACAAAAAGACAGACCCCCCCCCCCCCCCCCACACACACACCCCCAAAAAAAGAAGGGAGAGGGAGATGCAGGTCGGAAGGAGGAGATAATTCATACCAGTAACAGTTCAGCACTGTTTTCAGGATAGAATGCCTCTCTGACCTGTTTTAATTCAGAGGTCTAACACAAAAGAAACTTGTGGTGATAAATACAGTAATTCATAATAATAATGATACTATTCGATTGCAAAAATGAATACTTCAAGTAACTAGATGTCTACAATCTCTAGTGTGTGTGACAGGACATTGAACAGTTTCTTCTTATGCATGGAGAAAGTGCACTCAGCTCTCTGGATGCACAGGTTTAAGTGGGGTAAACTGACCAGTCCTTTTGGGGGGAATTTTAGAAAGAATAAACATTTTGTGTTAGGAAAGAAAAAACCCAACAACACAAACAAGTTTTATCACAGTCTCCAACACTGCCATAAGAACATTTCACAGCCTTTTTCAGCAATACATATATTTGTTTTGTAGCAAAGACTATGATACTGTGTATGTACATGTTACATACGTTTACTGAATTGAATATCGGCATGTGTGCTGTCTTTGAGTCTGTGTGCCTTATATAGTTGTCTGCTTTATGAAGACTTTTTTGGTGCAATTATGGCTCTGGAGTTTGACTCTGTAAGTTGAAACCAAAGTGAGCTGTATGTTCAGCGAAATCTTGTGAATTATAACTTATTTGGAAGAAATATATTACTGACTACCAATATATATAGATCAGCTGTTACACCAAAAACAATGTAATCTTTTTAAGCTGATGTGCCTTGAGAGAAAGTTTGATGCATCTCTACCTCTCTGGGTCCAGATTGCCTCCACTTTTGCAGCCTTAATTCCTGAAAGATGGATGGATTCGGAGGATATCTGTAATCAGTATTTTAAGGGAAAACAGGTTGGAGAGAGGAAAGGCATTTGTGTGTGTGTGTGTGTGTGTGTTGCGTTCACATGTGTGCATTTGTTTGTGTGTGTCCGTCCATAGCAGGTTACCTTGTTCCATAATTTTCTACATTATTACTAAACAAAAGAGAAAACATAAAAAGCCTAGCCTGAGTTTTTTCTTCTTTTTTCAATTAGTCTTAATTGTCTTTTTTTTTCAATCATGGTCTTCAAGACCCTCCCACACACCCACCCTCCGTTTTTCAGTATTACTCCATGGCAAGTGTATATTGCAGAAAGGAAGGGACATGTTTCTCAGCAAAACAGCCACCACACCTTTGCCCTCATCTCTTTGCCCATAATATATATATATATAACTGGAGAAAAATCAGATTTATTGGGATGTGTGGTGAAAAGAACCATGATTTATTGGCTGAATATCTGATGTGATATCTTTTGTGAATCTTTTCAGCAGTTTGTACCTGTTGCAGTATATTTTGTACTTGTGAAAACGTGTATATTTTTTGTATGTGATTGTATACTGCTGGTGAAAGCTCTCCACAAATAAACCCCCTTTTTATGTTTTTATTTATATGAAATGCTGCACACTGTTCAGTCCATTTCTAAAGGTTCTAAAACCATCTTTAATTTATGAGAGTAAAATACCATATCATTTGTTAGATATTATATGTGGATCTGTACTACAGTGAGATTAAAAATTCTTTTTCGACTTATGTCGTTGTCTTCTTTGTTCATGGGTTGCAACTCTCATGTTCACTTGTGTACACGAGTGGGCTTTAATAGTATGACTGTTTCATTTGGACTTATGTGTATCACTGGTGTCTTTGCAAACATGTGGCAGTATTTTTGGTCCTTTGTTCTTGTAAAGTTAATGATTTACTCTTCATGCCCTGGGGGGCTGGTGTTTGAGGGACGTGGTGGCGCTCTCCACTCTGGGAGGGACGCTCACTCAGTCTGGCTCCGCGACTAAGCCATTATTGTCGTTAGTAGGGGGCTTAGTAGGTGGTGTCCTAAGTACGTTAAAACAGAACAGGCACCACTGAACACCACCGAAGTGACTCAGCAGCAGTGCAGGGTCTCCTCTGGTGTGTGACCTCCTGGCGACCTAACATCGATGGTTCCCTGTGGACTGCCGACGCTGGAACTGCGACGGACGAACCCGGGTGTTGCTGTGTATGGGGGAATCTAAATGAGCGGCGTGGGAGTAATGCAACTGAAACGGTGCAGATGATGGGGCAGCCAAAAAAAAAAAAAAAGTTAATGATTTACTCAAATCTTGAAAAACTGGTAGTTGTTTATTTTGCTGTCCACTTCGTTTCTTTCTTACTGTTTTTGGACTGTCTCATTATTATGTAGACAAAAGCAAAAGTTTGTTAATTTTTGTTTGCCTTTATTACTATTGACAGTATAATGTCATGTTCATGAGACATGTTTACCCGGTTTTCAACCAGTTACAAGGATTTGCTGGTAGCTTATGTTATCTTTGTTGTAGCTTCTGTAGTTGGAACTTTTAATTATACCTGAGTGCACCTCTTTAGAAATAAAATTTCTGTGGGTATCATCTCTAGTTTTAGAAATTGTTTTTGATTTGAATGTGTGTCTCCTTTTTTTTTCTTTTCCTTCCTCTATAGTTATTCTTCACATTTTTAATGATTTTATACACACATGAATGTGTCCACATGTTCATATGTGCTGGTTATGTTCATGCACAATGAGTGACTAAAATGAACAATTGAAATGGTACCTGACCTTACAAATTTTTTTCTGAACGCAGCAAACAATTTTTTTCTCCAGTTACGTCCCTTTGATACTTGTCTGATCTTGTTCAGCTTTGACAGAGATGCCAACCGTTATGATTTCACCGTATTTTGTTACGCTTAATCACAGTTTGTTTTGACGTAACGCTAACGTTGAAATTGTTCTGGTGAGTTCATTTTCAGCTACATAGCATGGTCACATGCTCTCCTGTCGTAACATACCCAGATGCTCCAGACTTATTGATCATGAGACCAGGGCAGTCACTACTAACCTTGGTCTCACGTGATGATGCTCAGCTTATTGCGTGCATGTTTACATTGAAACAGCATTGAGTGGACCAATCAACTTGAACTCACTCAGTACGGCCAGTCCTCTCTTCTCCTCTACACAGACCCCTCGGATTTCCAGTGGGTGTCTGAATGACCCAACCTTTAGCTTCCGTCGTCAGAATTGTGGTATTCTTTGTCAACATTCACCTCTTCAGTATAAGAGCCTTCCGCTTGCAATATTTTGATGATGGTAATTGGGCTGAAACGCTGTTAACGTCGTCTCTTTCGCCGTTCGTATGGAGAGAGTTAATCGTTTGCCTGAGCAAGAGAGAACGTGGTGAAATCGAGTTGCACCTCAATCAAACAGCATTGTGCCCGTTTGCTGATGTGGCTTGGAGTCCGAGTGTTCCTACCAAATTCAGAATATTCCTACCAAATTTCCTGACAGTACCTACAAACACTTGACAGGGGTTGGCATCTCTGCTTATGTTCCATCCCTCTCAATATGATCATCTGCTGGTTCACAGATTCTGTGTATCGCACATTGTGAAAAGAAATTACTTCTTCTTCTTCTGCACTCGTGGGCTGCAACTCCCACGTTCACTCGTATATATTCGAGTGGGCTTTTACGTGTATGACCGTTTTTACCCCGCCAAACAGGCAGCCATATTCTGTTTTCGGGGGTGTGCATGCTGGGTATGTTCTTGTTTCCATAACCCACCGAACGATGACAAAGAGGTACTTTAATGTGCGTATTTGATCTTCTGCTTGATTATACACATGAAGGGGGTTCAGGCACTAGCACATATATTGACCTGGGAGATCGGAAAAATCTCCAACCTCTTACCCACCAGGCACCGTTACCGAGATTCGAACCCGGGACCCTCAGATAGAAAGTTCAACGCTTTAATCATTTGGCTATTGCCCCCGTCGAAAAGAAATTTCAAGGACAGTGCCTTTTCACACTTTGGTCCTGCCACCAGGAATATATTTCCCTTCCAAATTCACCATGGTGAAACAAATCTCAGTTCAAATCTGGCCACAAAACTCATGTACAAGTTTGCTTTCATGGATGTCTAGGGCTGGTATGTGGTGTGATGTGTGTGTGTTTGTGCGTGCGTGTCTTTGTGTGTGTGTGTGTGTGTGTGTGTGCATGCTCGTGCACACACACACACACACACACGAAATGGACTGTCCTTGAGGATTTTAGATAATGTTTTCTTTGAAAGGGTCGTCATCAACCGAACTGATAGATAATTGTTTCATGCACTTGTCATGTTTCATTTATTAAAGTGGTTAAAGTTAAAGGATTGTTGACCTCTTAGATATAATTAGGCCAGGATCGAGTGTGTAATGAGCACAGAAAATAGAATGTGAGTAAATAAATGAATAGTTAAATATTTTTTTTATTAGAAGTGCTGTGTGAGTATGTCATTAATCTGATACACACCACTCCAGCATAGCTAACTTTGTAATCTTGCTGAAGACAAAATAATTACGATTTATTTCCCTTCTACATCACACAGTCAAGCTGCTACTGCCCAGCGGAGAACTACTGATCACCAACTGCTACAGCCCTCCAGGCTCAGCTCTAGCGCTACACAAAGTGAGACTTGAAGCTTCCAGACACCTTGTGGTTGGAGACTTCAACAGCCACTCGCCAAGCTGGGGCTATGAGGAAATGGACTCACGTGGTGAGGAAGTAGAGGACTGGATGATGGACAACAAGCTCATCCTCATCAACCATCCAGAGGACAAACCCACCTGCTACTCCAGAGCATGGAAGACCTGCTCAACACCAGATCTGGCCATCGCCACAGAAGAGGTTCAGCGACTCACCTCCAGAACAGTCAACACACAGCTAGGGGGAAGCGACCATCTGCCAGTCATCCTCAGCTTTTCCAGCATAGGATGCACCCAGCACAGAATGGAACCCAGCTGGAACTTCAAACGAGCTAACCGGACTCTCTTCAAAGGAAAAGCAGACCACCTCTGCCAAGACATCAGTACCTCCAACAACCTCAACAACAATGTCAACCTTTTCAGCGATGCACTGCTGCGAGCAGCAAAGCAGTCCATCCCAAGAGGGAAACGCAGAAACTACAAGCCCTACTGGAGTGACACTCTGAAACAGCTCCATGCAGACCTAGACTCCGCCAGAGAAACCATGGAGCAGAGCCCCACTCCTGACAACATCCGGGAATACAACACCATCAAAGAAACCTTCCAACAGCAGAAGAGAACAGAGATACAGAGGAGCTGGAATGAGAAGACCAGCAGTCTCAACATGGAGAAGGACACTGGCAAGTTGTGGAACCTGACCAAGCTTCTGAACGAAGACACGGGCACCAGACACAGCAGAACTGTCATTGAGGAAAACGGCAAGCACCACGCGGGCAAGCAGGCAGCCAACATCCTTGCAGACTTTTACAGAGAGGGCAGCACCACAACACTCCCTGAAGCCCGAGTGCAGGAAGTCCAGAGGGAGATCAAGGAGAAGCTGAAACAGCAGAACCCGAGTCAGTCCATGATGACAGCCTTCTCCATGGCCGAACTCAGTGCAGCCATCAGGAAACTGAAGAAAAAGAAAGCCCCTGGGAAAGACGGCATCCCGAATGACATGATCAAGAACCTGGGACCTGTAGCCAGACAGAAGCTCCTCTTGATCATCAACCAGTCCTGGGACACAGGGAAACTTCCAGACCAGTGGAGAGAAGCCATCATCGTCCCCATCAGAAAGAAGCAGAAGGATAAGACTAAGAAGTCCAGCTATCGACCAATCAGCCTCCTGAGTTGTCTGGGCAAGGTGATGGAAAGGATGGTGAACACCCGACTCCTGAAACACCTTGAAGAAAACCACCTGCTCAGCAATACCCAATCAGCCTACAGGAAAAACCGCAGCACCGAAGACCAGCTGGTGTACCTTGCACAGGAGATAGAGACTGCCTTTCAAGAAAAGAAGAAGGTGCTTGCAGTCTTCGTGGACCTAACCAAGGCCTTCGACAAGGTCTGGAAGGCAGGACTTCTCCTGAAGCTCCTCAACAAGAAAGTGGAAGGGAAGATGTACCGCTGGATCCAGGATTTCCTCCAACACCGCAGGGCAAGGGTAAAACTCGACGGGAAAACCAGCCACCGGGTCACTCTACAGCAAGGTGTGCCGCAAGGAGTCGTTTCCCCTACACTTTTCCTCATCTTCATCGATGACATCGCTGAGAAGATCTCCAAGCATGTCTCCAGAGCCCTCCACGCTGATGACTTTGCTGCCTGGAGTGCTGTGGAATACCTCACATCCGCCAGCCACAGAATGCAGGAAGCACTCAACCACGTGGGAACATGGGCCTCTGCCTGGGGAGTAGACATCAACACCACCAAGACAGTCTCAGCAATCTTCTCGCTGTCACCGATGTCAGAAACCTCCCACCTCAAACTGAACGGAAAGCAGTTGAAACAGGATGACACGCCAATGTACCTGGGTGTGAAGCTCGACAAGCGATTGACATGGAACCCCCATCTCAAGGACATCGAGAGACGAGCAACCAGGAAACTGGCCATCCTGAAAAAACTCGCCGGGACCTCTTGGGGTGCCAACAGCAGCATACTGCAGAGGGTGTACACTGGAACTGTCAGGCCAACCCTGGAGTATGGCAGCACTGCCTGGGCCACGGCATCAGCAACCAACACAAGCCGCCTGAGCAAAGTTCAGAACGCAGGGCTACGGCTGATCACTGGCGGGATAAAGACGACTCCAGTTCAGGCGATGGAGAAACACACAGGCCTCCACCCACTCGAAGATAGACGAGAGGAAAAAGTCTTCATCCACAGCGAGAAGCTCCTGCGCATGCCAACTCACCCCATGCACGAAAAACTGAAACACCCAACAAAGAACAGACTGAAGCGGACCAGCTTCAACCACCTCTCCAAGGCCCTGCACCGCCAACATGAAGACCTGCTGCCCTCGTCCCCTGCCGAGATGGAAACACTCCCCGACTTCGAGGAACCGGCCGACCAACTGGAAGGAGTCTCAATCATCACAAAAGTCCCTGGCATCGACCAAAAGGACTGCCAAGCCCCTCCCCTGCTGAAAGCTCTGACATTGGAGATGATTGAGACTCGGTACAACCCCAGCGAATGGACGCACGTCTTCACAGACGGATCCTCGGAGGGAGCGGTGAAGAATGGAGGAGCAGGTATCTTCATCAGGCACACAGATGGAAGACTGACCCCTGGAGCCTTCCCCACAGGAAGAATCTCCTCGAACTACAGAGTGGAGACAGCAGCACTACTCCATGCTGCACAAGGCCTCAGGACGTCAGTCAACCCACCACCAAAGATAGCCTTCCTCACTGACTGCAGATCTCTCCTGCAGGGACTCCAGTCAACCAGAAACGAACAGCAGCTGACAAACATCAAAGCAGCCCTTCATGACCTTTCAAAACGGTCGACTGTCACTGTTCAGTGGGTTCCTTCTCACTGTGGGGTCACAGGGAACGAAAAGGCCGATGCTCTCTCCAAGGCAGGCAGCAAAATGAAGCAGTTCAGCCACCCCGTGACCTACAGAGAGGCCAGGACCATCATCCACAATCGATACCAGAACCAGTGGAAGAGAAGGCTGGGTGCAAACAGTGGTGTCGATCCAATCCACCAGCTCCAGAGACACCAGCAGACAGTCCTCTTCAGACTGAGAACTGGCCACTGCCGACTACTGAGTCACCTTCACCGTATGAAGATCGCCCACACTGATGAGTGTCCATGTGGCACTGGACCCCAGACCCCTGAACACATCCTCCAACACTGCCCAACCCATGAAGCTCTACGGCGTCAAACCTGGCCAGGGGGCACAGAGCTACAGGCGCAGCTTTGGGGAGACCGCCACGACCTGGAGAAGACCGTGGGTTACATCGTGGCGACAGGGGTGACCGTCTGACGCAGCCAAAACATCGAACGCAGAAGAAGAAGAATTTCCCTCTCTCTCTCTCGCCTTTGCAAGTACCATTCTTAAGAAATACTAAATCACATCTATTTTGTCATATTATGTCTGTCTGTCTGCCTGGCCATCTGAGAGAGAGAGAGAGAGAGTTGTGTGTGTGCGTGTACTGTGTGTGTTTTGTGTAGAATGTAATACCTTTTTTTTTTGTATTTCTTTCTTTAAAAGTGTGTCTACAACTCCCAAAAGAATAACACATCAACAACACGGCTACAAGCCTCCGATTTCCACGCACGATGCAACGTATGCGGTTAGATACCAAACGTTTGACGGGCGCAATAGCCGAGTGGTTAACTCTTCCACCGCCAAGCTCGCATTTATGCACAGACGTAGTAGAGGACCCATGTCACTGAAAGGTGACCAGTCATTCGTCTGTTATCCATAAACCTACTGCTCTTAATGTTCGGTGGTAGTGATAGGCCATAGTTTCTATACATCGCAGGGGGAATCCCCAGCTGTTCTTAGCCAGTCTTTTCTGTGTTTAAACCACAAGGGAATTTTGTACTCTGACTTGACTGGCGGTGAAAAGGTTAAAGCGCTGGACTTTCAATCTGAGGGTCCCGCCCGGTGGCGCCTGGTGGGTAAAGGGTGGAGATTTTTCCGATCTCCCAGGTCAACATGCAGTTCAATGTAGTAAGCTACAACACAGTACAGTGTTTGATATACTAAATTACAACACGTGTTAAATTACTACAATGAACATTTTAATATAGTCAATCAGAAAACAATTACAGAAATAGTTGAATACATAGTGTATTTAAAACAAAGCAAAGAAAGATTACCACAGTAAATTACAACAAATAACTGCCCCAAAGCGGTAAATTACAACAAAGGACATTTCAGTATAGTAAATTAAACACATAACAGTCAAGTGTGATACATCACAACTGAAAACAGTTCACAACAAATTAAAAACACAAATTTGTTAAACATGATGAATTACACACAGACCTTACAAGTTGCATCACAGAAAAAAACCCAAAACTTACTACGGTAAATTAATAACAATGGATATTCATGTAGTACTATAACCAGAAAACTGCTTTGGGTACTTCCGGAGATTAGAAAAGAGAGATAAACCACTTGCAGAAATTGCTGAAGCCAGGCAGCCTGCGCCGCGAGACGCATTCATTATTCATGAGCTGCCTTTGCCCCGCCCAAACTAAAGGAAAGCGTCAGTCGAACGCAGTCTCCCGAGTGATTTTATAATTTGGATTACACCTTTTTTCCCTTTTCTGTTCGCTTCATCCCACGCAGATGTCAAACTCAATTTTGTTGTGAATAACATTCCTAAATATTTATATGTATTGGTTACTTTTATTTCCCTATCACCACAGCACCATTTTTCACGAGTCAAAAGATGACCTCCATTGCGGAAAACTATAATATTGGTCTTATCGAGATTCACTGTTTGTTGTAGTCTGTCTGTTTCTTGCTTAAGGGCATTTAATTGATTTTGTAACCCTATGGGTGTGTCAGACAAGAGAACAACATCATCAGCAAATAGCATTAAGAGCAAATCTGTTGCGCCAGTTATCATTTGTATTCCATGTCTCCCCTTCTTTGATAACTCCACTGCCAATTCACCGATGAAAAAGGAAAACAGCTGTGAGCTTAGCATACAACCTTGTTTAACCCCTCTTGGACACTGAAAAAAGTCTGAATAAATGCCTTTGTCACGAACACATACAAGTACAGAATCGTAGATGCTTTTAACAGCCATGTAAAACTTCCGAGAGAGA
Organism: Babylonia areolata; assembly: GCF_041734735.1. Lineage (NCBI taxonomy): Eukaryota > Metazoa > Mollusca > Gastropoda > Neogastropoda > Buccinidae > Babylonia > Babylonia areolata. The sequence continues at coordinate 13,180,315 of NC_134879.1, forward strand.
GAGACAGTGACAGAGACTTAGAGAGAGAGATAGAGCACAATACAACAGTCTGCTCGGGCAACATGAAGCGTTCGTATATATATGAATTATATATATGATTATGTACATATAGATAGATTTAGATTTACATACTGATAGATCTATATGAAATTATGTATGTATGTATTCATGTATGTATGTATGTATGTATGTATGTATAGACAGATGTTAGAAGAGAGACAGAGCTGAATGTGTTTTATGTTTGTTTGTTTTTTGAAGAAATGGTGATGTAAACCAGAAAGTGTGAAGAAAAAGTAGCGTTACGAAAACGCAGTTCAATAATTTACAACTGTCTCTCTCATGTGCAACATTGTGCTGGGGGGGAGGGGGGGGGGAGTTGGTGGTGGGGGGAGCTGCTTTATTTTCTTTTTATATTATCTACATTCAAGCAGATGCAAACGTGCTAAAAACCAAGCAAAAATGAATCGGTTTTCATTGTATACAGCGAATCTTACTACACGTGGGAAATTCCAGGCATAACTTAACTTTCGCTTTACTGCAGCTGAACCGTCAGAACCGACCAGTTTCCTTCAGGTGGGGAAGGAGAGGGTGATTTACCTCCACCCTTCCGCACTGCGTGTGTGCCCCAAAACGGCTTCAGCACTGTTATAGACAGAAAGATGGGGCCTGCCGCGAGTGGTTTATCTCTCTTTTCTAATCTCCGGTACTTCACACACACACACACACACACTGCATCAATACATACACTACTAAAAAAAAATTATATGAGTGTAGCTCCGCATGCAGCTGCGCCTTAAAGGTTAGGGCCAAAATCCTCCCCCCCCCCCTTTTTTTTTTCCTATTTTCATCGTCTTTTCTCTCTCCCTCTCCACGCTGCGCATCTCCCACATGTCAATAATAGCCGGAGTAACGGCTGATGGACATCGCAGGAAGAAGATGATGATGATACGGATTTACTCACACGCGCGTGCGCACGCACGCACACACGCGCGCGCGCGCGCGCATGCTTTCATGCAGCTCCGAAGGTATATATTGTGTTCAGTGGCGAAAATTGGTTAAAGTTCCGATCTTCATTTAAAACCTTCGAGGTGTTTGGGCTATGTCCCGTCTGGACGCGAAATCACATTCGTTGCAAAATCGTCAACTGATTTTTCGCAAAGTAGAAGAGAGGTAACCCCGTTTTTAGCTTCAGCCCAGGAAGAGATGTCAAAATGTAGTTATTTCTCTTTAATTGTTCTCCGTATCAGTTTTGTGTTCAACCCGATTCTCAAGTTGAATACACAAACAAGTTTTGTAGCGTTTTGTGCACTGCATTATGTGTATTTACTTTCAGAAACTGACAATTCGAATATCTCACTTCACTACAACAATTACAAACAGCATCAAATAATTCATTTTTAGTGTCATGAGGAGGCCTTTTTCACGTAATGGGAACTCACTCTCCCTAACCTTCCGAGTCACAAGACATTTGCTGTTACTTCCCTTGACACGGGGGCCAGAAAGATGAGCATGAATGAAAGGGGCTGGGAGGCACATCAGATCGATGTACTGAAAATCTATCGATGTACGTGCACGATCTAATACAGCAGCTTTCTGATGACAGGAGGTTAGGGAGAAACAAAAAGAAATATCACACACACACACACACACACACACACGCACGCGCGCGCGCGCGTCAGTATAAACCACAAACAAAAACGCCTATGTCTTCACTAAGTGTACTCTCAAAGAGAATTTGCCTAGATTTCTGACCAACAGTCTATAACTCAAGAAGATAGGGGATAAGAGACAGGCTCAGTATACAGTATACAAATGCTGCATGTAAAATTTTGACCGAAATACAAATGAAATAATAATAAAATAATTATAATAATGGTATTTATACAGCACTGAATCTTATGAGGCTGTGAAAAGCAGCAGGAAGGGAAGGAAGAGGAAGAAAGGTTTGGAAACAGGAGTAAAGGGAATGTCAAATACAGACTCTCTCTCTGTACTGTGAATTGCATACTCATACTGTTATCATATAATAATAATAATGGTATTTATACAGCGCTGAATCTTGTGCAGAGACAAATCAAAGCGCTTCGCACCAGTCATTCACACGCATGCATAACTTTAAAACTGTAGAAACAAAAGACAAGGAAGGGCAGGCAAGGGAGGCTATTTTGGGAAGAGGTGGTTTTTAAGGCCAGACATGAAAGAGATGAGAGTGGAGACTTGACAAAGCGAAAGAGGAAGTTCATTCCAATCGCAAGGTCCAGAGACAGAGAAAGAACGGAGGCCAACAGCCGAGTGTTTGAATCTGGGTATGCGTAAACAGAGTGGATCCGAAGCCGATCGTAGTGAGCGAGATGGAGTGTAGAGTTGAAGGCAGCGACAGAGACAGGAAGGGGCAGTTTTGTGAATACATTTATAACATAGAGTGCTGATCTTGTACTTTTATTCGGTGTGAGACAGGGAGCCAGTGGAGATGTTGCAAAAGAGGAGTGATGTGCTCAGATCTTTTCTTTTTGAGGACGAGTCGGGCAGCAGAGTTTTGTATACGCTGAAGGGACTGAATGGATGAAGCAGGCAAACCAGACAATAGAGAGTTACAGAAGTCAAGGCGAGAGAGAATGAGAGAAACGACACGTCTAGATGTTGCGTCAGTGGACAGATATTTCCGGACGGCACTGATGCGCCGCAGTTGAGTTCAGCTCAGTTGTTCAGTTCAATTACTCAAGAAGACCACTGCGTTCGGACAATTCCACTACACTATATATCTGCAAAGCAGATACCTGACCAGCAGCGTATTTCAACACGCTTAGTCTGGCGTTAGGGGAAAATAAAATGACATAAAATGAAATAGAAAAGAAAAAGTATGAATAAATAAGCAAAGAATAAATAAATGAAAAACTAAGTTAGTAAAAAAAAAAAAGTATGAATAAATAAGCAAAGAATAAATAAATGAAAAACTAAGTAAGTAACTAACTAAATCAAACTTGAGACGACAGTTGGGGGAATAGGGTGGAGAGGTGTGTTGGTTGGGGGGTCAATGGGAAGTGGGGGGGGGGGGGGAGGTCTGTGTGTGTGTGTGTGAGGGGGGAATGGGGGGGGAAGCGTCAGTAAAACCTTACCTTACTTCCGTTGACTAAAGATTCTGTAGAAACTGAAAATCCATCATCAGCAGCACGTATATTCCATAATTCTACACAGACACTTTTCAACAGGTCCTCTTTTCCGACGGAAATCATTTCGAACACTGAGTGACGACGAGTCATGTGTGCCGCATTCTTCCCATTCCACATGGCGGACTTTGAACAAACACTGCGGTAAAACCAAACGCTGGGAGTCAGTTCTTGTATACAATACGTGAGCTCCACCACATTTTATAAACTACTCGCACAGGTCCTTGGTGCTCAGACTGAAGACTACACAGCTGATTCACTTTGAATTTTTTCCGCCCACCCCATGTTCATAAAATGAAGCAGTTTGAACATGAATAACGATCGAAGCTGGTGAATTACGTTCACAGTTTTCCCTTCTTTTTAAATATCAAGACTGTTGGACGCATGCAGCATCCAGGAGGAAGTACTGGCCAACACCGACAGCAGTGGAAGCCAAACTGTACGGCACCCTGGAGGAGCTGCGACGGACGGCAGCCTTCAACGAGGACACCGGGCTGCTCATCTAATGAGAGGCGACGGAACGAGGAAGAAAAAGAAGAAGAAAATGTAACTGTTTAGAATTCTATCTTTTGAGTCCGTTTCCATTTTTTGTATGGCCGTCTGAATGTGCTTCTTTGCAAAACCATCACCACACTCCATTCAAAGTTCAAGTCCTGATTTTTAAATCCGTTCCTTTCAAACCGCTCTCTCTCTCTCTGACGTTGCGCGCAAGTTCACAAACCTGTAATTGACACGGCGTGTTGCACGGGCAGTTCAGTCGTGACAAAATGCATGAATTTGTTGGGTGTGTCAGCCAAGACCCCCACCAATGGACAACGTCAAGTCCTCTCAGTACAGGGGGTGTTAGGATGGGGGATGGGGGTAGGGTGTGTGCGTGAGTGCGTTTATGTGTGTGTGTGTGAGGGAGGGAGGGAGGGTCGGGGGGGGGGGGGGGGGGAGGGCGCACGGGGGGTGGGGGTGGCGGGTCAGGGGGAGGGGAGAGGTTGGAGGGTAGGGTGTGTGTGTGTGTGTGTGTGTGTGTGAATGACAGTGTGTGTGTGTGTGTGTGTGTGTGTGTGTTTGCGTGTGTGTGTGTGCGTGTGTTTGTGTGGTGTAGTGTGTGTGTGTGTTTGTGTGGTGTAGTGTGTGTGTGTGTGTGTGTGTGTATGTGTGTCAGTGTGTGTGTGTGTGTGTGTGTGTGAGGGCGTGCGCGCGTGCACGTATAACTTGTAGCATAGAAATGTTTCAAGTGCATTTTTTTTAAAATATATATATCTTACCTGTACTATCAATGTATTCTTATTTTGGAAATAAACAGTCACCTTCCATTGCTGTGGTAC
>NC_134879.1:13194800-13197300 GCF_041734735.1 Babylonia areolata
TCTTTGAGTGCATCTGTCTTTCTCCCCTCTCTCTCTCCCCTCTCTCTCTCTCTCCCTGTTTCCCATCTTTGAGTGCATCTGTCTTTCTCCCCTCTCTCTCTCTCCCCTCTCTCTCTCTCTCCCTGTTTCCCATCTTTGAGTGCATCTGTCTTTCTCCCCTCTCTCTCTCCCCTCTCTCTCTCTCTCCCTGTTTCCCATCTTTGAGTGCATCTGTCTTTCTCCCCTCTCTCTCTCTCCCCTCTCTCTCTCTCTCCCTGTTTCCCATCTTTGAGTGCATCTGTCTTTCTCCCCTCTCTCTCCCTGTTTCCCATCTTTGAGTGCATCTGTCTCTCTCCCCTCTCTCTCCGTGTTTCCCATCTTTGAGTGCATCTGTCTCTCTCCCCTCTCTCTCCCTGTTTCCCATCTTTGAGTTCATATGTCTTTCTCCCCTCTCTCTCCCCTCTCTCTCCCTCCCTTTCACTCTCTGTTTCCCATCTTTGAGTGCATCTGTCTTTCTCCCCTCTCTCTCCCTGTTTCCCATCTTTGACTGCATCTGTCTTTCTCCCCTCTCTCTCCCCTTTCACTCCCTGTTTCCCATTTTTGAGTGCATCTGTCTTTCTCCCATCTCTCTCCCCTCTCTCTCTCTCCCTGTTTCCCATCTTTGAGTGCATCTGTCTTTCTCCCCTCTCTCTCCCCTTACACTCCCTGTTTCCCATCTTTGAGTGCATCTGTCTTTCTCCCCTCTCTCTCCCTGTTTCCCATCTTTGAGTGCATCTGTCTTTCTCCCCTCTCTCTCCCTGTTTCCCATCTTTGAGTGCATCTGTCTTTCTCCCCTCTCTCTCCCCTCTCTCTCCCTGTTTCCCATCTTTGAGTGCATCTGTCATTCTCCCCTCTCTCTCCCTCCCTTTCACTCCCTGTTTCCCATCTTTGAGTGCATCTGTCTTTCTCCCCTCTCTCTCCCTGTTTCCCATCTTTGAGTGCATCTGTGTTCGTCTCAATGTGGATGGGGAAGAGTAAACTGTGGAGGGAGGGGAGTGGGGGGGTGGTGGTGCTGGGGTTGGGGGTGGGGGTGGGTGGGTGTTAATGAGGTCAGCACGACGAAACAGAAGAGGAAGGAAGCGGGTGCTGGGGGGCAAGGGGGAAGGAGGGTGGGGGGAGGTAAGCGGTAGTAGGAGGTATAGTATGGGAGCGCTCGCATTCCATGAATGTCAAAAGGGAAGTGGTTGGATTTTTGTTGTTGGTTTTTTTTTTTTTCTTTCTCCTTTTCCTTCCTTCCCTTGTCTTTGCTGAGACGAAAGCCATTGCGCCAGCATGGTTCACAAAAACACCACCGTCATGTCTCTCCTGGTGAACTTTAAAGAAGACGCTTTATAGGTACTGTCTTGTTGCTTTCTCTAACCATTATGATGAGACGTCTCCCGTCTCTGGTGACGTCTGTTTCTCTCTCTTCTCTCCTCCCCCCTCCCCATCTTTCTCTCTCTCTCTCTCTCCTCCCCCCTCCCCACCTTTCTCTCTTCAGTCCCCCCTCACCACCTTTCTCTCTCCTCACTCCCCCCCTCCCCACCTTCCTCTCTCTCTCTCCTCCCCCCTCCCCACCTTCCCCTCTCTCTCTCCCCCCCCTCCCCACCTTCCCCTCTCTCTCTCTCCTCCTCCCCCCTCCCCACCTTCCCCTCTCTCTCCCCTCCCCCCCTCCCCACCTTCCTCTCTCTCTCTCCTCCCCCCTCACCACCTTCCCCTCTCTCTCTCCCCCCCCCTCCCCACCTTCCCCTCTCTCTCCCCTCCCCCCTCCCACCTTCCCCTCTCTCTCTCCCCCCCCCTCCCCACCTTCCTCTCTCTCTCCTCCCCCCTCCCCATCTTCCTCTCTCTCTCTCCTCCCCCCCTCACCACCTTCCCCCTCTCTCTCTCCTCCCCCCACCTTCCTCTCTCTCTCTCTCCTCCCCCCTCCCCACCTTCCCCTCTCTCTCTCCTCCCCCCCCACCTTCCTCTCTCTCTCTCTCTCCTCCCCCCCTCCCCACCTTCCTCTCTCTCTCCCCCCCTCCCCCCTCCCCACCTTTCTCTCTCTCTCTCTCTCCTCCCCCCCTCCCCACCTTCCTCTCTCTCTCTCCTCCCCCTCCTCACCACCTTTCTCTCTCTTCTCCTCCCTCCCCATCTTCCTCTCTCTCTCTCCTCAGTTCCCCCCTCACCACCTTTCTCTCTCCCATCTCTATCTCCATCTGTTTGTTTTCTCTTCCACCCTCACTCTCTCCCTTTCTCTCTCTGTTCCCCCATATCTGAGTCTATCTGTCTTTCTCCCGCCCACCCCCTCTCTCTCCCTCTCTCTGTGTCTCCCTCACACTCTGGGATTCAGCTAGTGATAATGTACTAAAAACCTTTACAGGCGAGCTCTTGAATCAGTTCTTCTGAATTCTTCATCACTGACTGCTGACGACTACAGGCACTTACAATTCTTCTCCTAAAGCTTAAACTTGAATACAACAAAGCACTTTTTATGTTTAAAATCATGTCTAATCATGCTCCATCT
>NC_134879.1:13202300-13212300 GCF_041734735.1 Babylonia areolata
AAACATACTGTAAATTATTTAACAAGATACTGGACGAAGGTGTTGTACCAGAAAAATGGGTATCCGGCTTGATATTACCATTGTATAAAGGCAAAGGTGAAACACTTGACTGTGATAATTATAGGGGAATAACTTTTCTCAACTGTGTTGGAAAACTGTTCACTACAGTGTTAAATGCTAGACTGACTGATTATATCAATGTAAACAATATACTTTCAGGGGCTCAAGCAGGATTTACAGCACCATTCAACATTAGATCAAATGTTTGTTTTGAAATCACTAATTGATATTTTCTCCATGAAAAAGAAGAAACTTTACTGTGCTTTTGTTGATTTTAGAAAAGCCTTTGATTCAGTTTGGAGAAGTGGGTTATGGCAAAAACTTGTTCATAAAGGCGTGAATGGTAAAACTTTGCGTGTCATAATGAACATGTATGATAGAATTAAGTCATGTGTGTTTTTAAATGGTGAAAAGTCTTATTTCTTTAGCATTTGTAAGGGTGTACGACAAGGAGAAAATCTCTCGCCTTTGCTTTTTTCTCTGTATCTCAATGATTTAGAGTTGTATTTGACTGAGCATCAGAGACCATCTGTTGATCTTTTATTGAATGTTAACATTTCAGAGTTAGATAATTACATGCGATTATTTGTACTGTTGTATGCAGATGACACAATTTTACTGTAAGAGACGAAAGAAAAATTACAACAGTCCCTCAGTGTTTTTCACAAATATTGTTTAAAATGGAAACTAGTTGTCAATGTAAAGAAAACAAAAGTGATGATATTTAATTCTACAAACAAGCAAAAACCTGTTTTTAAGTTTGGTGATGCATGTTTGGATGTTGTCAATTCTTTTAAATATCTTGGCATCGAATTAAATTTTTTTTTTTATAGTAGAAACGGAACTTTTTACGAAGCTAAAAAATGATTTATGAACAGGGTCAAAAAGCTATGTTTTCGTTCCTTCAGTCAGCCAGAAATCAATATTTACCTTTACATATCATTCTGGACATGTACCAGTCTATGATTGTTCCTATTTTGTTGTATGGTGCAGAAATATGGGGTTATAAAAATGTAGATATACTTGAAAAATTAGAATTGAAATTTTTGAAACGCTTGTTCAGACTGAACAGAAATACTATGACCCAGATTGTTTATGGAGAAACTGGTATTTATCCAATTAGTGTGTTAGTGAAAATGAGATTAGTTCGATTTTGGACCAGCTTAGTGATATCAAACAGAAAAATATTCTGGGAAAATATATTTGATATTACTTGACTTATATCGAAATGGTATTTATTTTTCAAAATGGATGAGTTATATCAGACAAATTTTAATAGAAGCAGGGTATGACTGTGTTTGGGATGCTCAATTCTTTTTGGAGAGAGAATCTTTCTGCAAGAATGTCAACATTTCTTTGAGAGATAGTTTTCAAAATCTATGGAGACATGCTCTTGAGGCGAGTAGTAAATGTTTGTTTTATCGAAATTTGCAAAGTGGATTTGGTAGAGAAAAATATATGTCAAATGCCTGATAATTACGTTATCAGCTTCTTCAGATTTCGAAGTGGTAATCATAAACTGGAAATAGAAACAGGGAGCTACAAAGGCATACCACGAGAGTTACGGCTTTGTAAGGTTTGTAACATGTCTGTGACTGGTGATGAGTTTCATTTTATAATGTAATGTCCCAATTATGATCAGTTACGAAACAGATATGTTCCTAAAAAAAATATTTGTCTCCAGAATCGGTTTTTAATTTTTGTAATATGCTCAAAGGAGGTAAAAAAGTCATTTCAGCTGTAAGTAAGATGATTAGATTTGCAAATGTTGCTGAGTTATGCTTTTGGAGTTAAAAGACATTTGTGTTTTCTCAACTTTTATGTGACATTGTTGTGTATTTGGAAATGTTTGTTCTGGGCATGAAAAGTTCATACTCTTATTGAATAGGAGTGAAAGGATAATTAAAACTTGAAACTTGAAACTATAATAATCATACAGCACACGTTTAGAACGCGTAAAAGAACCCACAACGAAGTGAGCTGTTCATGGCAAAACAAACAAACAAAAAACAACAACAAAAAAAAACAACCAAACAAAAACGAACATAAAAAAACCCCACAGACACGAGACTTAATGACTTTCTGTGGCGAGCAACCAAGACACAAAAACATCACAGTCGAAGCTCCAAAGGATGCATTCTCACATTCTCCTCCCTGTGTGCATGAGAGAGAGAGAGACAGAGAGAGAGAGAGAGCGAGACAGAGAGAGAGAGAGAGAGAGAGAGAGAGAGAGAGACAGAGAGAGCGAGAGACAGAGAGAGAGAGGGGGCAGTGTCTTGCTCAGGGGGCAACACGCCAAGCAGGCTAATCAAGGGTAAATAAACGAGAACGGCAAATGGCACGTGAAACACGTGGGACATGGCGAGCACGCAAGCTGTGGCAGCACAGAGAGAGTGTGGGAAGGGGGGGGGGGCAGAGAAGGCAAGGGGGGGGGGGGGGTAGGAGGGGCTAAAAGTGAGTAGACCCATGGCCAAAGGGAGAGTTCGGCAACAAACAGCTATGTTTTTTTTCTCTCTTCACTTCTCTCTCTGCCCCCCCCAACCCCTCCCCGCCCCCCATCCTCCTGCACCCCCTCCCCGCCCCTCCCCAGGACACCCCCCCCCCACCTTTCCGTGTCATTGTTCAACTGGTCTGGGTACATGAAAACACTTTACAATATTTGATCATTTAGCCTTGTGCCTTGAGGAAAAAGGAAACCTGAGGGTTACAATGAGAAGAACTGCAGAGCATGAGGTTCAGTCAATTCTGACTTTTGTGTCCAAGTCTTCGGAATGGGTTTTGCTACTTCAATGGGATCCACACCAAACGCAACTACTCCCTTCCTTCTTGAAGTGTGCCCCCGTAGTGAATTTCAATTATTCACGCTTGTGTATTGATTATGAGCATTATTCATACAAACCATTATCACTGTTAATGAAATAAACACAACTTTGCTGTTTCTGGTTTTAAGTAAATGCATCTTTTATCAACCTGCAGCCCCCCCAAAACTGCACAACAATAAACTGCATTAACTCACTCAGTACGGCCAGTCCTCTCTTCTCCTCTACACAGACCCCTCGGATGTCCAGTGGGTGTCTGAATGACCCAACCTTTAGCTTCCGTCGTCAGAATTGTGGTATTCTTTGTCAACATTCACGTCTTAAGTATAAGAGCCTTCCGCTTGCAATATTTTGATGATGGTAATTGGGATAAAACGCTGTTAACGTCGTCTCTTTCGCCGTTCGTATGGAGATTTAAGCGCTGGACACGCAGCATGCAAGTGAAAAGGACATGCGGGCCATTATATTATGACATATCGCATCAGCGATATAGATTCTACATTAACCTTACATTACTGGGCTGATGTATTCATGCATTTATGTATTACTATTGTTGTTATTATTATTATTATTGTCTTTTTTCATTCTATTTTTTTGTTATTTATCTATTCATTTATTATCTTTTTAAAAAAATTATAATAATTTACTTTTTTTTTTCTCAAGGCCTGACTAAGCGCGTTGGGTCACGCTGCTGGTCAGGCATCTCTGCTCGGCAGATGTGGCGCAGCGTATACGGATTTGTCCGAACGCAGTGACGCCTCCTTGACCTACTGATACCGATACTGATATCAGACACCGGGCTGAGAACGAAGCATAAACCGAGGGCAAGATAGTATCAAAGGGAGGCGGGCAAGGGGGCGGGGAAAAGTATGAAAACTAAAGTGGTGGTGGGGAGGGGATGGGGGTGGGGGGGGGTGGGGGGGGGGCGAGGGGGATGGGAGAGGGTTGGCTAGATTCAAACTCTCGACTGTTGGCCGCCGTTCTTTCTCTGTCTCTGGACCTTGCAATTGGAATGAACTCCCTCTTTCGCTTCGTCAAGTCTCCACACTCAGCTCTTTCAAGTCTGGCCTTAAAAAACCCACCTCTTCCCAAAATAGCCTCCCTTCCCTGCCTCTTCCTTGTCTTTAGTTTCTCCAGTTTTAGAGTTATGCGTGCGTGAGAATGACTGGGGAAGAGAGAGAGAGAAAAAAAAAAGGAAAAAGAAGTGGTCGGGTGTTGTTTTTTTTCCCCTACCAAGCACACGTCACAAAACACCTGTGTAAAACTTTAAGGGGTGGTACTTCATGTGCAACATTTCCTACAACAATTACAACAGGATCCTCTCTCTCTCTCTCTCTCTCTCGTACACACCACAAGCCTCTCTCTCTCTTCGTGTTCCTTCTGTTCTCCCCTCTCTCCCTCTGTTTCTCCGTCTTCCGCCAATCTTGTCTTTTTCTCCCTTCTTTCCAAAATCTCCCATTGCTATCTGGTTTGTTCACTTTTTGAATGTCAACATCTGTTTGTTATTCTTACTCAGCTCAGTCTGATATTGGATTCAGCATCAGCAAAACGAGATAATTATGCAATGCGATATCTCCAACCAACAAGCTGTGACAAACAGGGATGGACATAAAAAAAAATCACACACACACACACACGCACGCACGCACGCACACACACACACACACACACACACATATATATATATATATATATACAAACACACAGACAGACAGACACACACACACACACACAGATAGACAGACACACACACACACACACACACTTACTCACACACAAACATACACACACACTTACTCTCTCTCTCTCTCTCACACACACACACACACACAAACAAACAAACACACACAGACACACACACCCCGAACAAACAACAAACCCTAAACCAAGGAAGGATTGTCAGGCGGTTTATTCTTCCCTTTAGGATGAAACGAACGTCCTTCTTTTCGATCAACTCCACTTCCGATCACCCTTCCTCCGTCCCCCCTTCCCCCACACCCCCATCCCCTCTCCCATCCCCGTACCCCCTCCCCCCACACCCCCCTTCCCTCTCCCATCCCCGTCCCCCCTCCCCCCACACCCTCTCCCAACTCCCTCCCCCCACACCCCCCTCTCCTAACCCCGACCCCCCTCTCCCCCCACCCACATCCCCTCTCCCAACCCCCTCCCCCCGGCTGATCTCCCTCCTCTCTCTTCCCCCCTCCCTTCCTCCCTCCCCCAACGTCCTCCTCCCCTGACACCTCACCCCCCACCTCTGGCCCCCCACCTCGCTTTCCCCAATGAATTTTTTTTTTTGCTCATAAATTCTCCCGCTTCTGTCCAGCTCGATCTTCCTATCTTGTTTCTGTTTTTTTTTTCTTTCGTTTTTTTTTTTTTTTTTTTTTGTTGTTGTTCCCCAAGACTGTTCTCTTTCCAGAATCTGCAGCTTTCCTTAATTCCTCTTGTCTGCCCCATCTTCCTTTGCTTAGGTTGTCTGACTGTCTGTCTGTTTGTCTGCTCTGTCTCTCTCTCTCACTCTCTCTCTCTCCCTGTGTGTGTGTGTGTGTGTGTGTGTGTGTGTGTGTGTGTGTGTGTGTGTGTGTGTGTGCTTTTTTTTCTCTCTCTGTATCTCAATGATTTAGAGTCGTATTTGACTGAGCATAAGAGTCCATCTGTTGATCTTTTATCGAATGTTAACATTTTAGACTTAGATTGTTTACATGCAGTTATTTGTACTCTTGTATGCAGATGACATAATTTTACTTTCGGATACGAAAGGATTACAACAGTCCCTCAATGTTTTTCACAAATATTGTTTAAAATGGAAACTAGTGGTTAAAGTAAACAAGACTAAAGTGATGATATTTAATTGTACAAACAAACTAAAAGCCTGTTTTTAAGTTTGGTGATGCATGTTTAGGTGTTGTCGATTCTTTTAAATATCTTGATTACCGAATTTAGTAGAAACGGAACCTTTTACAAAGCTAAAAAAATGATTTATGAACAGGCTAAAAAAACCTTTGTTTTCGTTACTTCAGTCAGCAAGAAATCAAGATTTACCTTTACATACCATTTTGGACATGTACCAGTCTATGATTGTTCCTATTTTGTTGTATGGTGCAGAAATATGAGGTCATGAAAATGTAGATATACTTGAAAAATTAGAATTGAATTTTTTGAAACGCTTGTTCAAACTGAACAGGAATATTATGACCCAAATCGTTTATGGAGAAACTGGTATTTATTCAATTAGTGAAAATGAGATTAGTTCGATTTTGGACCAGCTTAGTGATATCAAACACAGAAAAAATATTCTGGAAAAGTATAAGTGATATCACTTGAATTATATTGAAATGGTATTTATTCTTCAAAATGGATGAGTTGTATCAGACAAATTTTAATAGAAACAGGGTATGACTGAAAAATTAAAAAAATATATGTCAAATGCCCGATAATTACGTTATTAACTTCTTCAGATTTCGAAGTAGTAATCATAGCTGGAAATAGAAACAGGGAGACACAAAGGCATATCACGACAGTTACGGCTTTGTAAGGTTTGTAACGTGTCTGTGATCGAGGATGAGTTTCATTTTATAATGGAATGCCCCAGTTATGATCAATTACAAAATAGATATGTTCCTAAGAAACATTTGTCTCCAAATCGGTTTTTAATTTTTGAAATATGCTCAAAGGAGGCAAAAAAGTCATTTTAGCTGTAAGTAAGATGATTAGATTTGCAAATGTTGCCTTGTTATACTTTTAGGAGTTAAAAGACATTTGTGTTTTCTCAACTTTTATGTGACATTGTTGTGTATTTGGAAATGTTTGTTCTGGGCATGAACACATTATTTTGTAGTGATTCTCCATACTCCAATAGGAGTGAAAGGATAATCAAAACTTGTAACTCTTTCTCTCTCTCTGTGTGCCTCTGTCTCTGTCTTTCTGTCTCTGTCTCTCTCTGTGTGTGTGTGTGTGTGTGTGTGTGTGTGTGTGTGTGTGTCCATTTGTACGCTTCTGTGAGAGTATACACACGCAAGTGTTGGTACGCACTAGCTGGGTGATCGTGGCCCGTTTTCATTCTTATCTTATTCAAATTATTTGCCGTCATCTTTCATTTTGCTATATGTGGTGTATTTCTTTTCTTTATTTGAATATTTTGTTTTTGATAAATTCACGTGAAAAATATGTTTTATACAAACCTAAGTTAAGCTCTTAAGACCTGACAAGAGCATTGGGTTTATGCATAGGTCAAGTGTGTGCTTTTTTCCCCCCCTCCTTTCTAAAGGCGTGACTAAGCGCGTTGGGTTACGCTGCTGGTCAGGCATCTGCTTAGCAGATGTGGTGTAGCGTATATGGATTTGTACGAACGCAGTAACGCCTCCTTTAGTAACTGAACTGAACTGAACTGTGCTTCTGTAAAACACACACACACAAAAACCAACCAACCAACCAACCAAATAAAACAAGAGAGGCAAGGTCTTCAAGACTCACTTGTGATAAATCAAGTCCCCTAGCATTAATTACAGAGTAATTTTCCTTTTTACTACCTGCACCAAAACGTTTGCAAAATAAATAAAAATTCCATGCTTAGCAAAAGAAGTTCCTGTTTGAACAAAAAATGATAATAATGACTGCTCTTGTTGTTGTGTCAGAATAAGAGGTCAAAGTGCCAAGTTCTGAGAATACAAAAAATATAACAGTAAATGCAGTTTGCATATAATTAGGCTTCTTTTTTAAATTTTTTTGTGTGCCCATCCCAGAGGTGCAATATTGTTTTAAACAAGATGACTGGAAAGAACTGAAGTTTTCCTATTTTTATGCCAAATTTGGTGTCAACTGACAAAGTATTTGCAGAGAAAATGTCAATGTTAAAGTTTACCACGGACACACAGACACACGGACACACACACACACACACAGACAACCGAACACCGGGTTAAAACATAGACTCACTTTGTTTACACAAGTGAGTCAATACACCAAGCAAACAAACCAAACCCCCACCGCCCGCCGCACCCTTCCAAAACAAAAACAAAACAAGAAACGAACAGTTGTGGTTCAGCGTTTTAGGGTAAGTCCGAAAACTTTGTAATCCCTCTTGAAACTGAAACTGAAATTCTCTACCACGTCTTCGTCTCTCCTTTTTTTTTTTCCCACTCCCCCTCCCCCATCCCCTCCCCTCCACACCCTCGCCCTTCCAATCTCTACCCTCACTCTTCCCCCCTTATATTCAATTAATTATATTCAAATAATGTTTCTTAATTCTTTCTGTTTTTACATTAAGAATACTAGTTATTACCTGCAGTGTGTGGATGTATGTATGAAACGATGTATGTGATATTTTTTTACATTTGTATCTTCGTAATATTTGTTGGGGCTGTTGTTGGCTTTTACAGTTATGGTCCCCATGTTGTTTACTTGTCTATGTTGTGATAATGCACCTGACCAAATTTCTCCAGGTGGAGATAATAAAGTTATTCTTATCTTATCTTATCTTATCTCTCTCGTTTGGAGTCTTGTACGCCACGTTTGACTGTTCACGAATTAGCATTGAAATATCAATTAGAATCAATGATTTTTTTTTTTTTTATACCTCGCAAACTAACAGGCACAAACGGATAAAAAAAAAAGAAAGAAAAAAAAAAGGAACATAAATATATTCAAGAAATACGAGCTAGACATTAAGACAACATGATTAATTAACAGTGCAACACGGCTGTTTAACATAGTATACGTCAACTGCCATGCAAATTCAATAAATTAAGCACCCTGTTCTTTGGATAAAGTTCTCACATTATTAAGTTTTTTTTGGGGGTGGTTTCAATTCGTTCGGTCCTTCATACAAACGCTAACATAGATTATAAACAATACAGATATACTGACAAATTTTCGTTTCTTATGCTGCTCCCCCTCCCCCTCTCTTTTATTTTCTAACTTTATTTTTTAAAATCATTATTTAATTTAATTTTTTTATTTTGTGATTATTTTTGGAAAACATTAAAAAAAAAATCCATTTTGATAGGTTGACATTTTACAACAACAACATCTTAATGGACATTTATAAAGAAAGAAAAAACATTAAAAAAACATGTATAAACAGACTGAGGAACAGAAACAGCCAAGCAGCTGGATTATACATGGGCTGGTTATATCATTAAGTGGAGTGATGGCCTAGATGGTTAACTAGTGGAGTGATGGCTTAGAGTTAACACGTCTGCCTAGGAAGCGAGAGAATCTGAGCGCGCTGGTTCGAATCACTGTTCAGCCGCCGATATTTTCTCCCTCTCCACTAGACCTTGAGTGGTGGTCTGGACGCTAGTCATTCTAATGAGACGATAAACCGAGGTCCCGTGTGTAGCATGCACTTAGCGCACGTAAAAGAACCCACAGCAACAAAAGGGTTGTTCCTGGCAAAATTCTGTAGAAAAATCCACTTCGATAGGAAAAAAACAAAACAAATAAAACTGCACGCAGGAAAAAATACAAAAAAGGGTGGCGCTGTAGTGTAGCGACGCGTTCTCCCTGGGGAGAGCAGCCCGAATTTCACACAGAGAAATCTGTTGTGATAAAAAGAAATACAATTGCAAACACAAAAAAATCATGGAAGTATCATCATTCATTTCTTAAGATCTTACACAAGCTGTTAAGGAATACAAACTGTCAAGTATCTTAGAGTAAGTTCACAGTAAGTGAACATCACGCTTATTTCTTACGAATATCAAAAAAAAGAAAATAAATATATCTCCCCATATAATATATATATATATATATCCCCTCCACAACTCTTCTCTTTCTTTTGTGTCCTCAGATCTTGTAGATTCCAAAAAGAGTTAAGGACCACGTCTTCTTCTTCTTCTTCGTTCGTGGACTGGAACACCAACGTTCACTCGAACGTACACGAGTGGGCGTTAACGTGTTACCCCTCCATGTAGGTAGCCATTCTCCGTTTTCGGGGGTGGATAAACATCGAAACCTGCACAGTTTTCTTCTTTGAAGAACATGGTGGAATGATGGTTGAATTTTTTTGGGGCAAAGAGCGGAGTATGAAGCACCTTTCACACACAACCAAAAGGTGATGTCTTGCACGTGCACTGCACTTCCACTTACCGTGGAAAAACCACTGAAACCACTGAATAACTATT
>NC_134879.1:13217300-13218649 GCF_041734735.1 Babylonia areolata
TGGCCACCACTCCTCTCCACTCTTCACGGTTTTCTGATTTCCTCAGGGCGTCACCGAGCGTCAAGCCTGTCCACCCCCGGATGTTGTCTTCCCATCTCTTCTTCTGCCGTCCTCTCCTTCTGCCTCCTTGTACGGTGCCTTGCAGGAACGTTTTGGCAAGACCAGATGATCGGGAGATGTGTCCATACCATCTAAGTTTGCGTTTTTTCACTATGGACAGAAGGTCTTCGTAGGGTCCAATACTTTGCTGGATTCTGTTCTTCACTTCCGTGTTAGTGATGTGGTCTCTGTAGGAGATGCCAAGTAGTCTACGAAAGCATCTCATCTCGACAGCTTGGATTCTTCTCTCGATGTCTGCAGTCAGGGTCCAAGTCTCGCAGGCGTAGAGCAATATTGATATAACCAGGAACGCATCAGTCTGATTTTTGAGCTGAGAGCGATGTTTTTGTTGTTCCAGATGGTGTTCAGCTTGTTGAGTGCCGTTGTTGTTTGGGCAATTCTCGAGAGTACTTCTGGTTTAGATCCTTCATCTGACACGATTGCTCCCAGATATTTGAAGCTGTGGACTGTTTTAAGCTTTTCGTCGTTGACTTTGATGTCAATGCTGATGCCGTTGGTGTTGTTAGTCATCAGTTTGGTTTTCTCCGCACTGATTTGCATTCCATACGATGTGGAGGCTTTGTCTAGATGTTTGACCAGGCTTGCCAGTTCTTCTTCTTTTCCAGCCAGTCCATCAATGTCGTCGGCAAAACGTAGGTTTGTGATTGTTCTGCCGCCTATGCTGACTGTTCCTGCATGCTCTTCCAGTGCGTCAGTCATTATTCTTTCTAAGAAGATGTTGAAGAGTGTTTGGGGAGAGTAGGCAGCCTTGTCTCACTCCGACTGTGGTTCTGAACCAGTCCCCGATGCTATTGTTGAGGTAGACGGCGCTGGTGGCTTTGTCATAGAGGTGCTGTATCAGTCTAATCAGGTTGGCGTTGATGTTGTACAGATTCATGGTAGCCCACAAAGCTGCATGCCAGACCCTGTCAAATGCCTTCTTAAAATCAATGAAGACATGGTAGAGGTCTTGTTGGTGTTGATGGTACCTCTCACATAGCAACCTCAAGTTGAAGATTTGTTCAGTTGTGCTCCTTCCTGGTCTGAAACCTGCCTGTTCTTCAGCAATGATGTTTTCTGCTTGTGGTTTCAGTCTGTTAAGCAGGATTTTCAACATGACTTTGCTGGGATGACTAATCAGGCTGATGGTGCGGTAGTTTTGACACTGCTGGAGATTGCCCTTTTTGGGAAGGGTGATGATCAGTGATTGTGTCCACGGTGTGGGCCATTCCCCTGTTTTGCCAAAGGGG
>NC_134879.1:13233749-13238749 GCF_041734735.1 Babylonia areolata
TTTTTTTTTTTTTTTTTTTTTTGGGTTCCCTCAAACCCAAAAAAAAGGAAAAAAAAAAAAAAAACCATGCCCTTTTCACTTGTCTGAGAGTTTCAGGACAAAAAGTTTTTTGCAAAAATTTCCTGTTTTTTTTTTTTTGTTTCAAAATATGTTTTTTTTTTTTTTTTTTTTTTTTTTTTTTTTTTTTTTTTTCAAAAAAAAAAAAAATTTTTTTTTTTTTTTTTTTTTTGTTTTTTTTTTTTTTTTTTTTTTTTTTTTTTTTTCCATTCCCTGGGTTTGTTTATTGTTATGATGGAAATTTTCCTTTTTTTTTCCCCCTTTATGTGGCCCCTTTTTGCTTGGTGTAAGAAAAAAAAAAGTAAAAGGGAGGGGGGGGGGGGGGGGGGGGGGGAAAGTTTTGTGGGTGCGTGGTGTGTGTGTGGGGGTGGGGTGGGGCGGGCGCGTTTTTGGTGTGTAAACCCGCGGCTGGGTTATTTTTTTTGCCGAAGGGGGGCGCGAAAGAATTTTTAAACTGCTTTTATTTTTGGTGGGGGGGTTTGCCCCTCCCAACCGTGATTTCATGTTCTTAAATTTTATAATTTTTTCTTCTAAAAATTTTTTTCCTAAAAATTTTCCATTGAAAGTTTCACTTTACCCTTAAAATTTGTAAATTTTTTTTTTCCCTTTACCAAAAAGGTTTTCTTTTAAAAAAATGATTTTTTAAATATGTATGCTGGGGACCCAAGGGAAGGGGGGGGCCAGTTGTTCTTTTTCTTTTTTTTTCGGTTTTATCGGGTTGTTTGGGCTTTTTCTTTTTAAATTTTTATTTTTATTTTAAATGTTATTCTCCTTTTTAAAAAATGATTAAAAAACTCCCAAAAATTCCCGCGGGGCGCGGGGCCCGGCCACACAGCAAAACGTTAAAAAATGCACCCACGCACGGGCCACACGCAACACAAAAACACACATTTTGTTAAAAACTTGAGTGTAATAGTTTTTCTTACCCACATTTTTTTTCTTTTTACATAATTGATGTTACAGGGGAAAAGTGAAGGGTGGGCCCAGTTGTTGTTGTTTTTTTTTTTTGTTTTTTGGTTTTTTTTTTTTTTTGTTTTTGTTGTTTTTGTTTTTCTACGGGCATTTTTTTTTAAAGTGGGCCTAAAAAAAAATTTTCCCTGTTTTTGGTTGAAGCGATAAAAGTATTTTGAATTGAATTGAATTGAAAAAAACCCCCCATCCGTTGCCCCATATAACCACCAGTGCTTTTAAAGGGGAAAAAAAAATTTTAAAATTTCCTGACTTTCGAAAAAAAAAGTACCTTTCCGACCACCCCCGACAGCGAAAATTGGGTTTCATTTTGTATTTTTCGGGAAGACTCCCCAAAGGTGTGAAACCCTTCCGTGGTCATCTTTTAATTTAATTTTTCCCAAAGACATTTCCCGGAATGGGAGAAGGACTTTTTCCCGTTCTTTCGTTGGGGTTGGCGGGCAATTTCCCCTTACGCCTATGTACCGGGGGGGGTTTTTACATAAATTTGCCCGGGGTTTTTTTTTTTTTTTACCCCCCTTTTGGGCCCAGCCTATTTCGTTTTCGGGGGTGCAATGTTTTTAAAAAAAAAAAAAGCGAAATGTAAAATCCCCTTTTTTTTGAGAAAAATTTTTAAAGTTTTTTTCTTTTTTTAAAAATAATTTTACCCCGCGCGTGGGGGGTGGGTGGTGGTGGGGGGGGGGGGTTCCCGGTGGGGGTGTGTGCTGTTTCTGATTGCTTTTTTCCCGAAATTTCTTTTTAAATTCTTTTTCTTATTTTCTATTATAATTAATGTGCATATGGGTGGTATTTAAAATAATATTCAAATAAGGGTTTCTTTTAAAAAATTTTTTTTTTACATTAAGAATACTGTTTTTCCCCCTGAAAAGGGGTGTGGGGTATTTTTTAAAAAACGATGTAGGTGAAAATTTTTTTTTAACATTTTTATCTTCGAAAAAATTTGTAGGGGCTGGTTTTTGGGCTTTTACAGTTTAGGGTCCCCATTTTGTTTCCTTTTTTTTAATGTTGTGATAATGCCCCGGGGCCAAATTTTTTCCATTTTGGAGAAATAAATTTTATTCTTATTTTTTTCTTTTTTCCTTATCTTTCGGGGTTAAAAACCGCGAAAAGACAAAAAATTTTTTTAAAAAGGGGCCCTCCCCACTGGGCACTGTCCCAAAAAGTGTCGACCCTGATCGGGGTCCCTTGAACAAAGTTTTCCCTTAAAAGTGGGGGGGGGGGTGGGGGGGGGGGGGGGGGGGGGGGGGGGGGGGGGGGGGGGGGGGGGGGGGGGGGGGGGGGGTTCCATTTGAAATTAAAGGGATCCCCTTTTTGGAAACACACTTGCATAACCGGGGTTTAAAACCAAGTTTAAATTTCCTGTTTGGGTTTCTGGACAAACCACATTTTACTCTCGAATGTTTTGATTGATTGATTGATTGATGTGGGGTACTTCTATAGCGCCTACCCCTCGGTAGGAATCCGCTCTAAAGCGCTTTACTTACAGGGGGGGGGGGGGGGGGAACATTTTGCACCACGGGTTTTCCCCTTTTAAACCTGGGAAAGACCCGGGAACTGACGGCGGCCCTTGGGGTCATCTTTTCTTTTCCCCTGTGCCCCATTTCAATCAGTTTTCAGACGCACAGCATACACATAAAGGACAGACATGAAAACCATTTTACGGTATGCCCGTTTTTATTTTTTTTAACCCCCCCCATGTAGGCAGCCAAAAACCCCTTTTTCCCCCGGGGGTGGGGCCATGCGGGGTTTTTTTCTTTTTCCATAACCCACCGAACGCTGAAAATTTTAAATTACAAGATTTTTTAAGTGGGGTATTTGATCTCGTTCTGCGTGCGCATACACCGGGGGGGTTCGGGCCCACAAAGCAGGTCTGCACAAATGTTGACCGGGGAAAGATGGGAAATAAAATCTCCCCCAACCTTTTCCCCTTTAAACCCCCCGGGTGCACCGAGTTTCGAACCCCAAGGACCCTAGATTAAAAGGGTCCAGCGTTTTAAAAAACCATTCGGTTTATTGCACCCGAATGAGGGACATCTTTTACTACCCCCACTGCCTGGCAATAAAACAAAAATTTAACAACGAAATTAGGGGGGGTTTGCGCAGCCCCACTATGGGTCGGTTTTTCGTGGGGGAAACCCGGGGAAACCCGGGGAAACCCCCCCCCCCCCCCCCCCCCCCACCCCCCCCCCCCCCCCCCCCCCCCCCCCCCCCCCCCCCTGGTTTAAATTTTTTAGCCGAGAACCCCCGCTTTGCGAAATGCGGTTTTTCCCATTTTTTTTTTCCCGGGGGAATTTCCCGGGTTTCCCCAAAGGGGCAAAATTTCGTCGTGGAAATCGCTGTTTTGGGGAAAAGGTTTTTAAAATTTTTTGGTGACTATTTTTGGGCCAGTTTTGAAGGGAAAATGTTTTGGGTTTAAAAATAATAAAAATTTAAATTATTCGCTTTGTCTTTTATGTTTTTTTTTGAGGTTTTTTAATCCCCCATAAAATTTTATTCTGCCCTTGCAAATTTGCCCGAGAAAAAAGTGCAAAACTCAGAAGAATAGGGGTGGGTGCCCATGTCGTCCGAAAAATTTAAACCTTTTTTCCATTTTATCTCTAAATGTATTTGGGGGGGAAAAACCCAAGGAATAAAATTTCCCCGCCTATTTTAAAAACATGTTTCCCCCTTATTTATCATTAAAAAAAAATAAAAATGTAAAAAAAATTATCAAAATGGAAAAATTAAAAACATTTTTTTTGCTGCCATTTTTTGTTTGGCTTTAGTGGGGGAGCTTTTTTAACCGAAAGCTTTTTCGTTCGCCCCCCAAAACAATGGTAAAAAGGGGAAAGAGTCAAAGTTTTGGGTGTGTATTAGCGGCGTATGCATCCCGTACGTAAGCGGGTTTTATGTGTGTGTTTTTTGGGGTGTGTGTTGTGTGGGGGTGTGTTTTTGTGTGTGTGTGTGTTGTGTGTTTTGGGGGGTGTGTGTATGTGTGTGGACTGTTGTGGTGTATGTGGGGTGTGACTGATTTTTTTCCCATGTTATTTTTTTAATATTTTCTTTTTTTTTTTTTCTTTTTTTTTTTTTTTTTTTTTTTTGTTCTGTGTACAGTGATGAAACCAATTTTTTTCCCCCTTCTTGTGTGTGTGTGGTGGGGGGGGGGGGGGGGGGGGGGGGGGGGGGGGGGGGGGGGGGGGGGGGGGGGGGAGGGAAAGGGTTTGAAAAAGGAAGTTTTTCAGTTACCCCATTTCCCCTTTGGAAAAAATCATGCGATTGCCCTTTTGTAAATTGTAAATTATGCCCCTTACTTCTACACTGGGGAGGGGACAAAAAGGGCCCCCCGGCAAAAGTAGCCGCAAAAACCCCCCTTTACTTTTCCAAAGGAATATAAATTTTATTTCTTCACAACTCGTTTTTTGACTGGAAAATCTTGTTGGCCCTGGAAAATGGGGCGCGGTCGTAGTAGGTAAAGTAAGAGGAGTTCAGTACAACCATGCGATTCACACACACACGTGTGTTGTGTCGTGTTGTGTGTGTGTGTGTGTGTGTGTGGTTGTGGTGGTGTGGTGTGTGGGTGTGTGGGTTTTTACATCTATTTGTTTGTTGGTTTGTTTATTTATTATCATTATTGTCTTATTTATTTTCATTTATTTATTTTTATTACTTTTTTTTTATATGTTTATATATATATAATATATTATATAGTATATATATATATGTTATTGTATATATATATTATCTATTCTTATTTATTTTCTTTATTTATAGGTATATTTTTTTCTTCTTTTGTTTTCTCAGGGGCCTGACTAAGCGCTTGGGGTTACGCTGCTGGTCAGGCATCTGCTTAGTTAGATGTGGTGTAGCGTATATGGATTTGACCGAACGCAGGGACGCCTCCTTGAGTTACTGATACTGATTCAAAGATCACGAACACGTCATTTTCGTATTCGTATTTCTCTTTATCACAACAAATTTTTTTCTGTGTGTGAAAT
>NC_134879.1:13243749-13258749 GCF_041734735.1 Babylonia areolata
TTTTTACCACAATAGTAAAGTAAAACAGTGGGTAACTCTTTCTTTGGCTTAATCAATCCCCCCACCCTACCACACCCCACCTCCTCCCCGCCTCCCCCACCCCCCCAACTGACACCACCACCACCACCACCACCACTAACACCACCACCACTAACACCACCACCACTGCCACTACCACCACCACCAACTACCAACCACCGACATCACCACAACCACCAACCACCACCACCACCACCAACCACCGACATCACCACCACAACCACCAACCACCACAACCACCAACCACCGACATCACCACCACCACCACCAACCACCACCACAACCACCACCACCACCAACCACCGACATCATCACAACCACCACCACCACCACCAACCACCACCACCACCAACCACCGACATCACCACCACCACCAACCACCAACCACCACCATCACCACCACCAACCACCACAACCACCACCACTGACATCACCACAACCACCAACTACCACCAACCACCACCAACCACCGACATCACCACAACCACCACCACCTCCACCACCACAACAACAACCACCCACCACCACCAACCACCACCACCAACCACCGACATCACCACCACCACCACCACCAACCACCAACAACAACAACCACCACAATCACCCACCACCACCACCACGCACCACCCAAACCACTCTGTGTCCTGCTTTTCAGGTCCCCCAGCCGCCCGCCCCCTGGACCCTGCTGATGACGGTGACGATGGTGACGACGATGACGACGCTGTGCCTGAACGCGCCGCGCGTGCAAGCCATGGGCGACCGCTGCAACCCGACCTCGGAGAGCCAGCGGATCTGCATGCGGGGCTGCCTGACGTGCTGGAAGACGTACGGCGGGGAGTTGTACGACATGGTGTCCTGCTGCCGGGAGTGCCGCTCCAGGGCCACGCCGCTCATCGATTTCGCCCCCTCCCACTGCTCGCTGCGGCACGTGCAGAAGACCTGGCTCAAGAGGTTCGGCTGAGCTGAGCGGAGCGGAGAGAGAGAGGAGGGGAGAGGAGGGGAGGAGGGGAAAGGAGAGGAGAGAGGAGGGGGAGAGGGGTGAGGAGGGACGTTGGGTGTGGGTGTGTGGGGAGGAGTGTGTGTGTGGGTGGTGGTGGTGGTGGTGGTGTGGGGTATGGTGTGTGTGGGGGGGAGTTACTGGACGTATACCAATACTATTAAACCATACACCCCCCACCCACCCAACCAACCGCTAGCCCCCCCCTACCCCCCCCCCCCCCCCACCTTACGCCCATCCCTCTCCCGCTCCCCCTCCAATCCCCCCCCCCGCCCACCAGCCCCCCCACCGCACCTGCCACCTTCTCCGTCACCTCCTCACCCTAGTCATCATCATCATCATCCAGGCCTTGACTTATCGACACACATCGGTGGTCCACCACACTAACTGGTCTGAGCTTTAGCTGTCAGCCACATGGTGGTGTCCCCCCCCTCCCCCCCCCCCCCCCCCCCCCCCCCCCTCTCCCCCCAAAAAACAACAACAAAAAACCAAAAAAAACAAACAAAAAACACAAAAAAACACAACAACAACAGAAAATGCATAGATAAGATAAAATGAAAAACAAAAAAACAAAATGAAATGAATAAGAATGAAAAATAATATCGGAACAAAACTGAGCATGTATCAGTAGTTAGTCAAGTCAACGTTTTGAGGATTATCCTCAAACCTTCAAAGAAAAGCTGGGGTACAAAAAAAAGAAAAGAAAAGAAAAAAGAGAGATGAAAACGTATTAGCAGTGGTACAGTAAATGTAATGATAAATGTTTGGTTTCCTTCTTGGTTTAAATAATCTTTAATTATTCAACAATACACATGATTACAATGCAATGAATGACAAAAGAGCATCAACAAGCTTAAAGCTTATACTGTGCTCACAACGTTGCACTTCCATTTTATCATCATGACGGCTGATGAACCATATTATGACTTGTATCAAATAACATTCATAAACGGTAAGTAATGAAACAATGAAATAAAACAAATAAACAAACAGTACATAGTATAGGAAAATAATGCTAATATCAATATTAACATGAGATTAAATTTATTATCACCAGAGTAATTGGCCTAATAGAAGAAAAACACGAAGAAGAAGAACACTTAACACTCCTGACGGGCAAAGTCCCCCGCGCGGCTAACCGAAAGTAGAGATGATGAGGACAGTGTGGAAGTCGTTAAGGGCAATATCTCACTGTAGCCTGCTTCCCCTCTCCTCCTCCCCCCTCGCCCCTCCGCCCCCCCCCCCCCCCCCCCGCCCCCCAATCTCACTCCGACCCTACCCCCCCCCACCACCACCCACCCCGGAAAAAAATGGTATAAAATGTAGGGTTTTTTGTTGTTGTTGTCTTTTTTTTTTAAACATACGTAGTACAGAAAAATAAGAGGAGGGGTAGAGCGGTTCCAGAGTTACCAAACCAGCACAAAGTCTCAGAAATGTGAATATCACGAAGCTAACTGGTATATATATATATATATAAAGAATAGCAAATAGAAGAAAAAAAATTCGTTTGCTTTTCTGTTGTTTTTTTCTGGATCCTTTTTTGTATGTGGGTTTATGAGGAAAGAATTCAAAAGTCACATCGACACCATTAAATCAAAATGAGACTCTATCGTTTCTTCACATCTATGAGATTTAAAACAAGCGAGCGTGTCGATAAATAACGGTACAGTCATTTTTTTTTGGGCGAGAAGCAGAAGGAGGAGGAGAAAAAGGAGCAGCAGGAGGAGGAGGAGGAGCTGGAGGAGGAGGAGAAAAAGGAGCAGGAGGAGGAGGAGGAGGAGCAGAAGAAAGGGAAGAAGAAAAGAATTATGTCATCTTCATCGCCCGTAAACCTCAAAGGCCTTTCGCCAGCTTTTTTTTTTTTTTTTTTTTTTAACTGCGCACACAGGAATAATCGTTTGAGAACAAATCACAGTTAAATGTCATCAGACCTAACATATCTTTCCTGCAAAACCATCATCGGAGAAAAGAAAAAAAGAAAAAACAAAACAAAAAAACACAACGACAAAAAACAACAACAACAAGAAAACAAAAACTGATATAAACTCCAGTGTTTGTGATGACAGCTAATACAACTTTCCACCAAGAATAAGTGATATTTCTTTGGGGGGAAAACAAACAAACAAACAAACAATAATTAACTTTGCACCCAACCGCTCGTTCTCCTCTTGAATGCATCACCCTTGTTCTCATGCCCTCTCAGTAAGGAGAAAACATAGATAAAAGACGGTGTCTTCTTGAGAGGAAAGAGGTAACGCGTCCGCCTAGGAAGCGAGAGAATCTGAGCGCACTGGTTCGTAATCACACTGGCAGTCGCTAGTTTTTTTGTTTTTTTTTCTTCCTCCTACACTAGACCTTGAGTAGATCCCACGACAACAAAAGGGTTGTCCCTGCCAAAATTCTGTTGGAAAAAAAAAATCCACTTCGATAGGAAAATAAATAAAATTGCAGGCAAAAATTAAGAAAAAAAAAAAAAAAGGGTGGCGCTGTCAGCGTAGAGACGCGCTCTCCCTGGGGGAGAGCAGCCCGAATTTCACACAGAGACGTCTGTTGTGACAAAAAGAGTAATACAAATATTGTACAAATACAAAGCAGGTGGTAGAGGGAGAAGGTTGGTGGACACAAGAGGGTTACTTCGAGAGGGGGGGGGGGGGAGGGGGGGGGGGTGAGGAGGGCGATGGGGACTAGGACTACATTTCTAAAGTCAAATACAGAACAATTACTTCGTTATTATTATTATTATTATTAACGTTAGAATTATTATCACAATTATTGGTAACGCACCCGTGATGACTGTGTTAACTGTAAGACATTTGTTGGGAAAAGTGATAGGTCTGGGCCTACAATGTGTGTTGTATCCTTCCCCCCCTGCCCCCCCCCCCCCCCCCCCAACCCCCCCCCCCCCTCCTCCCCACCCTTTTTTTTCTCCAAACATTCCATACTTGAAAAAAACAATTCATCAGACTACTGTACTGACTTACTTTAAAAAACAACAAAAAAAACAACAACAAACAAACAAACAAAAAACAACCCAACAAAGTCCACTAAATGTGACGTTTTATGCTTTATGTACAAACGAAATAAACAAATAATGCTGGTTTTAATTTGAATGTTGACTGACTAACTGATTGATTGACTGAATGATTGATTGATTGATTGATTGACTCGATGGTTGGTTTGTGGGTTGAATGATGTACAGAAAAGAAATGAAAATCTTTAAAAAAAAAAACAAAAAACGTTTTGCATATGCACAAACTGACCCCAAGTCTCTCATGATTACTACAACAGCACTGGCTTCGTTTGTAAAGAACCAACCTGTCCAATGTGGAGTGATGGCCAAGAGGTAACGCGTCCGCCGCCCAGGAAGCGAGAGAATCTGAGCGCACTGGTTCGAACCACGGCTCAGCCGCCAATATTTTCTCCCCCTCCACTAGACCTTGAGTGGTGGTCTGGACGCTAGTCATTCGGATGAGACGATAAACCGAGGTCCCGTGTGCTAGCATGCACTTAGCGCACGTAAAAGAACCCACGGCAACAAAAGGGTTGTTCCTGGCGAAATTCTGTAGAAAAATCCACTTCAATAGGAAAAATAAATAAAACTGCACTTAGGAAAAAAAATAAAAATAAAAAAAATTAAAAAAATGGGTGGCGCTGTTGTGTAGCGACGCGCTTTCCCTGGGGAGAGCAGCCCGAATTTCACACAGAGAAATCTGTTGTGATAAAATGAAAATGAAAATGAAATCCCGAATCAACGGTCGGTAAACATAATGAGTGATGCTCTTTCACCGACACGTTTCTGTGTGAAAAACACTCCCCAGAACCAAGCCAAGTATTCTAGTTTTGAGGCTCTCAGTCACAACAGGCTTCGGTTCATGTTAACTCTCTCCATACGAACGGCGAAAGAGACGACGGTTAACAACGTTTGACCCCAATTACCATCATCAAAATATTGCAAGCGGAAGGCTCTTATACTGAAGAGGTGAATGTTGACAAAGAATACCACAATTCTGACGACGGAAGCTAAAGGTTGGGTCATTCAGACACCCACTGGACATCCGAGGGGTCTGTGTAGAGGAGAAGAGAGGACTGGCCGTACTGAGTGAGTTAAAACAACAACATGGACTTGTTCCCTTCAAACTCGGTCAACGAGTAAAGGTTCGTCATTGTTGTATAGGCAGGGAAACTGGCAGCAGCTGTCAAGCTTTGTTACAATTTGAACAAAATGGTCTTACCAATATGACCCCTCTATGTCGACTAAAGTCGCCGATGGCGCTAAAAGAGTTAACGTTCCTTCTACAGAAGACACGAGATAAGGAATACACGTATCAATAAAGAACTAAAAACAACAACAACAACAACAACAAAAGACAACAAAATGGATGAATCTGGGGACTCGTTAAAAAAAAACAAAAAACTACAAGAACAACTATATGACATAAGGCAACACACAGTTCAGTTCAGTTTCAGTTCCAAGAAGGCGTCAGAGCATCACCACGCTACATCACTTGTGAAAAATAATAAATTCACAGAGAGGGAGAGGCTGGGAGGGGGTGGGGTGGGGTGGGGGTTAGATGCCTGATCTATCCATTGATCCAACGCACTGGCTTTTCAGTCTTGACAGCCGACCGAATGCACAACAACAGGCGCTGATTGGCTTGAGCGCAAAACACACGTGTAACACTCATTAGAATCAGAATACCTTTATTATCTCGTAGAGAAATTAGGTGTAGTGAAGTCTGTAATACATACAAATTACAAGCAAAACGGTAAGTAAAACTTGACATACAGCATATACATAACAAAATAACACTCAACTCCATCACAGCAAAGCAAGTCCGATGACATTCCATCATTTCAAACACACACGTACACATGCGCACGCACACACATCCGCCCGTATGCAAGCAGCCATGCTCACTTACTGTATATTCACATGCACAAAGTATTCAAATGAATAAAGTAAGTGGTGAAATCGGTGAAATCAATGTGAATTAATACTAATCTGTGAAACATACACAGCCAAATTTCAAACCAACATGACATTGGAGCATCAACCACATAATCATCCATTCATCTGTGCAGAATGCATGCGGAAATGTTACAGAAACGACCATCAGTGAGAAGTGTTTGCAGGCGAAGCAAAAGAAACTTATTGACCACGTGCATTATGTCAACCACTGCAACAACGTGGGCTTTAGGATGTTCCCTTTCCTTCACCATGTGAAGACAAAACAAGGGGAGTTAAAACCTTCACACACGTTCGCTCGCGCGCGCGCGCGCACACACACACACACACACACACACACACACACACACACACACACACACACACAGACACACATATTCATACATACGCACTCGTCTAACATCGTTTCAGTGCGTTAGCGTTAAATGCCGATCCACACATACACACACACACACGTAGCCTATACAACTGTTTACACATACACCCACACAAACAGGTACAGACAAGCTTCCACGTACACGTACGTACGTACACACACACATACACACACGCACGCACGCACGCACACACACACACACACACACACACACGCCTACACTTTCCCGCAGAGAACAGGACTGGAGAGGAGAGGTGGTGGCACAGTGGTGAAGAGCATACCACCTGAAAGCGGAGGTCCCAGAATCGAATCACTTCGATGAGACCTTGAGTGGTGGTGGTGGTGGTGGTGGTTTAGGTGCTGTATGTGTGTGTGTGTGTGTGTGTGTGTGTGTGTGTGTGTGTGTGTGTGTGTGTGACTGTGTCTGTGTGTCTGCGTGTTTATGTGTGTGAGTGTGCGTGCGTGCATGTATGTATGTGTATGTGTGTGTGTGTGTGTGTGTGTGTGTGTGTGTTGCTGTTGTTTGTTGTTGTTTTGTTTTGTTTTGTTTGCCGAATTCGATGGTAATCTGTAGCACTTAAATGAAAACCCACAACACACACACACACACACACACACACACACACACACACACACACACACCTTTGCAGTTACAACGAAAAATGATTCTCTGCCGGAAAAAAAAAACAAAAAAAACATAAGATTGCAGCGGATGATGAACGTCGTCTCGCCCTTACTCTCTACGGTGAAATACCATGGTAGGTAAACACACAAACCTTGGACAGACTGCTATAATATGTTGGGGTTGACGAACGACGTTTTGACTGCGTTCAATAAATACATATACATATATATATATGATAGTCAGTCGTGTCCGACTATGACCATCAGAACAGCAGAGGAGGCAACTGCTGTTCCGACTATTTGGGCTAGAAGTTGATTATAGTGGAGAGTGTCTTGCCCAAGTTACATCCCCCACTCTCTCGGCCAAGACGGTTTGAGGACAGTCGGCGTTGGGATGCTTCCCAAAGGCCAATTTGCCCACAAGGCTGCAGCACTAAGAGCCAGTGCAATTTTGCCCTCCTAGTTTGAGAGTCATAGTCCTTCACAAAAAGACTAAGCTGTAAATGGTTTCCCACTGACTGGAGAAAACATGGATAAATAAATACAACTCGCTGCAAACTATAACTAGAATTGTGCAATCAACAACCACCATCTACCTGAAGATCTAGTCATCAGCCTCATCCACATGTGATATGCGGCTTCTGTTCAAACATGTGTGTGTGTGTGTGTGTGTGTGTGTGTGTGTGCGCGCGCGCATGTGTGTGTGTGTGTGTGTGCACGCGCGCGCGCATGTGTGTGTGTGTGTGTGTGTGTGTGCAGTGCGTGTATGTGTGAGTAGGCACAAGTTTTTATTTTGATATGCACTTGTATGTATCCTAAATTTCTACTGTATCTGTGTTTGTGTATGATTTTCGATTTATGTTCGTACCTTGTTATGTACTATCCCCCCCAATATTCCTTGTGATCCCGGTACACTTGGTAATAAAGACATATTCTAGTCTATTCTAAAATCGATCGCCCATGACGGATTCCACACGCAATGCAAAACAGGGTCACACCCGTTGACAATTCTGGTTCGACGCATGCTTACGCACGAATGATGAGCATAGCGGGAGTAAAGAAGAAAAAAAAGACCAGAAACAAAAGCAAAACAGAATCACTGACACTGCTACCAGCAACATGACTGACAGACAGACAGACGACAGCCAACTGACACCACCAATACAATGTTGGAATACAAAAGCACAGAAAAAAACATACCCCAGAAACACACTTTCGTAGCAAAAGCAGGGTGGAAATCTCACCAAAGTGCCAACTTTGAAAACAACAGCATGGAGACGAACAAGTATTTGACGGGCGCAATAGCCGAGTGGTTAAAGCGTTGGACTTTCAATCTGAGGGTCCCGGGTTCGAATCTCGGTAACAGCGCCTGGTGGGTAAAGGGTGGAGATTTTTCCGATCTCCCAGGTCAACATATGTGCAGACCTGCTAGTGCCTGATCCCCCTTCGTGTGTATACGCATGCAGAAAATCAAATACGCACGTTAAAGATCCTGTAACCCAGTGTTCGGTGGGTTATGGAGACACGAAAATACCCAGCATGCATGAACCACGACAGAGTCATCGGCAAGTCGATGTTGGTCGTGTAACGGAAAGAAGACGAAGAAGAAGAGATCTGCTTTTTTCTCTCAACATAATGGAAAGACCAAACATAACAGAAAGATAGGAAACTTGCCTATATTTAAGGCAGCCAACATCACCAACAAAAAAAAAAAAACAGGTACAAATCATCGTTGAACCCTTTTAACCCTCTCCATACGAACGGCGAAAGAGACGACGTTAACAGCGTTTCACCCCGATTACCATCATCAAAATATTGCAGGCGGAAGGCTCTTATACTGAAGAGGTGAATGTTGACAAAGAATACCACAGTTCTGACGACGGAAGCTAAAGGTTTGGTCATTCAGACACCCACTGGACATCCGAGGGGTCTGTGTAGAGGAGAAGAGAGGACTGGCCGTACTGAGTGAGTTAACTCTCCTTTTTAACGCTGGTCCTCCTATATTCTGTACGTGGTAGCACTGACTATAAGCCCCCATGAAGGAGAACAGAAACAGCACTTACTGTAAGCCCCCCCCTTCCCCCTGGAAGGAGAACAACAGAAACAGCACTGACTATAAGCCCGCCATGAAGGAGAACAACAGAAACAGCACTGACTATAAGCCCCCCCATGAAGGAGAACAACAGAAACAGCACTGACTATAACCCCCCACCCACCCCACCCCACCCCACCCCATGAAGGAGAACAACAAAAACAGCACTGACTATAAGCCCCCCCATGAAGGAGAACAACAGAAACAGCACTGACTATAAGCCCCCCATGAAGGAGAACAACAGAAACAGCACTGACTATAAGCCCCCCTATGAAGGAGAACAACAGAAACAGCACTGATTTTAATCCCCCATGAAGGAGAACAACAGAAACAACACTGACTATAAGCCCCCCCATGAAGGAGAACAACAGAAACAGCACTGACTATAAGCCCCCTATGAAGGAGAACAACAGAAACAGCACTGATTTTAATCCCCCATGAAGGAGAACAACAGAAACAGCAATGACTATAAGCCCCCCCATGAAGGAGAACAACAGAAACAACACTGACTATAAGCCCCCCCCCCCCCCCCCCATGAAGGAGAGCAACAGAAACAGCACTGACTATAATCCCCCCATGAAGGAGAACAACAGAAACAGCACTGACTATAATCCCCCCATGAAGGAGAACAACAGAAACAGCACTGACTATAATCCCCCCATGAAGGAGAACAACAGAAACAGCACTGACTATAATCCCCCCATGAAGGAGAACAACAGAAACAGCACTGACTTTAAGCCCCCCATGAAGGAGAACAACAGAAACAGCAATGACTATAAGCCCCCCCATGAAGGAGAACAACAGAAACAGCACTGACTATTAGCCCCCCCATGAAGGAGAACAACAGAAACAGCACTGACTATAATCCCCCCATGAAGGAGAACAACAGAAACAGCAATGACTATGAGCCCCCCCATGAAGGAGAACAACAGAAACAGCACTGACTTTAAGCCCCCCCATGAAGGAGAACAACAGAAACAGCACTGACTATAAGCCCCCCATGAAAAACAACAGAAACAGCACTGACTTTAAGCCCCCCCCATGAAGGAGAACAACAGACACAGCACTGACTATAAGCCCCCCCATGAAGGAGAGCAACAGAAACAGCACTGACTATAAGCCTCCCCATGAAGGAGAACAACAGAAACAACACTGACTATAAGCCCCCCCATGAAGGAGAACAACAGAAACAGCACTGACTATAAGCCCCCCCATGAAGGAGAACAACAGAAACAGCACTGACTATAAGCCCCCCCATGAAGGAGAACAACAGAAACAGCACTGAGTATGAGCCCCCCCATGAAGGAGAACAACAGAAACAGCACTGACTATAAGCACGACCACCCCCCCACCCGCCATAAAGGAGAGCAACAGAAACAGCACTGACTATAAGCCCCCCCCCCCCTCAACTCCCCACCCTCAACCCCCACCCCCCATCCCACCACCCCCACCCCCATGAAGGAGAGCAACAGAAACAGCACTGACTATAAGCACCACCACCACCACCCCACACCCGCCCCCCACCCCATGAAGGAGAGCAACAGAAACAGCACTGACTATAAGCACCACCACCACCACCACCCCCACCCGCCCCCCACCCCATGAAGGAGAGCAACAGAAACAGCACTGACTATAAGCACCACCACCACCACCACCCCACCCGCCCCCCACCCCATGAAGGAGAGCAACAGAAACAGCACTGACTATAAGCCCCGCCCCCTTCCCCCATGAAGGAGAGCAACAGAAACAGCACTGACTATAAGCACCACCACCACCACCCCACACACAGCCCCCCCCCCCCCCCCCCCCCCCCCCCCATGAAGGAGAACAACAGAAACAGCACTGACTATATATAAGCCCCCCCCCCTCCCTTCCCCCATAAAGGAGAGCAACAGAAACAGCACTGACTATAAGCCCCCCCCCCTCCCTTCCCTCATGAAGGAGAACAACAGAAACAGCACTGACTATAAGCCCCCACCCACCCCCGCCTCCCTTCCCCCATAAAGGAGAAGAACAGAAACAGCACTGACTATAAGCCCCCCCCCCCCATGAAAGAGAACAACAGAAACAGCACTGACTATAAGCCCCCCCCATGAAGGAGAACAACAGAAACAGCACTGACTATAAGCACCACCACCACCACCCCCACCCGCCCCCCACCCCATGAAGGAGAGCAACAGAAACAGCACTGACTATAAGCCCCCCCCCCCCCTCCCCCCATGAAGGAGAACAACAGAAACAGCACTGACTATAAGCACCACCACCACCCTTACCCCATGAAGGAGAGCAACAGAAACAGCACTGACTATAAGCACCACCACCACCCTTCCCCCATGAAGGAGAGCAACAGAAACAGCACGGCGCTGTAGTCCTGACAGGCCGAGGAAGTGTAGCTTGGCAGGGTACCGCCGGGACATCACCATGGTGACACCAGACACTGTCCTGGCTGCCCAAGGCTGCACGTGAATTAGATCATACTGATGACCAGCCTGAATCCTACACTCCCACCTCCCTCCCTCTCCCTCCTCCTCTCTCTCTATCTCTCTCTCTCTCCCTTAGAGAAAAAATATATACCACCTAAATACTATCGACAGCCATGTTTATTCAAACTGAGTTTATTATTGTCATCCACGAGACATGCTGATATATGGAATCTGGCACTGTTTTTACACCAGGCATTTAAATTTCGGGATATCGTGACATCTCAAGATGCTGTACTTCATTGCAGCGTTTATGTAATATGTGTACTTATTATGGTTGGTTATATATTTTCATTTTGTTTGTTATTACTTATATTGTCACTTACCCCTTCATAAGGGGCCTAGGCCTATTAATGAATAAATAATCTGAATCTGAATCTCTCTCTCTCTCCCTCTTGCAACCATGTGTTTCGTGTTATATCATCTTTGTTTACATTTGTTTAGAGATGTATGTTCATAGTCATAAATATTCTTTGCATACGATTATGCAATACCCTCTCCAGACAGAGGCTGTGGCCTAATCTGAATAAAATATTCGCACTCGCATTTACAATTTCTCTCTCTCTCTCTCTCTCTCTCTCTCTCTCTCTCTCTGTGTTAACAAAATTATTATTTTTGTGTCGTTATCGTTAATGTTGTTATTGTTGTCACAAGGACAGATTGGAAGACTTGGCGATGCCTAAAATCTTTATCCTTGAGTAATAAAGTTTTTGAATCTCTCTCTCTCTCTCTCTCTCTCTCTCTCTCTCTCTCTCTCTTTCTCTGTCTGTCTGTCTGTCTCTTTCACACACACACACACACACACACACACACACACACACATATATATATATATATATATATATATATATATATATATATATATACACGTCTAATATCACTCAAAGTGAAAAAAGACGTTAGATTAAAGAGAGATACATCAAAACTTTTTTTCTTCTTCTGAAAAAAAAAAACCCATCAGTTGCATTTACCACAGGACGAAAACAGGTGCACACCAACCCAGCGGTAAAAACCCAGATGTTCTCCTCCTCTTCCTCCTCCTCTTCCTCCTCCTCCTCCACCTCCTCCTCCACACAGGAGTGCCTTGGAAAGATGCAGACTGTTCTCCAGGGATATCTATAAAAAAAAAATATAAAAAAAATAAAAACTTTCCCTCTGTGGCCAGTCTCTTATGCCATCTGTCGCCAAGACATTAAGCTGTTTTGTTTCTTTGGGGTTTTTCGACTTTCGCTTTTTTTCGCGTCGCGCCTTGATTTTGCAGTTGGACTCCCTAATGTTCTTTGCCAGGTTTTTATTTTGTATTCCTTGGTTGTTGTTTTTTTGTGTGTTTTTTTCCTAAACTTTTTTTAAAATTTTTTTTTAAGCCTTACACATGCCTCATTCCGATGTAACTCTTGCAACAACACAGAAAATAAATGAATAAATAAATAAATAAATAAATAAATAAATAAATAAATAAATAAATAAAAGGAACTAGAATCACGGGCTGCATTTTGTTAATTCGTCCAGAGACCTCTTCTTGGAAAAACACATGTATTTCTCTTGTGTCGATGTGGCCCACTGGGAGGGGGGGGGGGGAAGGTTTTGATGCACGAAAGCAGTGCTTTCCAGCGCATGTGCAGACAGGCAGGCCAGGCGCTTAGCGCGTGCATCAGTGCACGTTTTGAGTTTGCGCATTCGTGGAGCCACGTTAATTAAACTGCACTGGCGCAAGCGCGCTTTCTGTCTCACACACACACACACACACACACACACACACACACACACACACACAAATTGCGGCGCATTGGTGAAGGATGGGTGATTTTGGACACTCGAGGATGGACGTGCTAAGATGAGTGAGTAACCAACATGCATGTGCATGCATGGTAAAATACGTGTTTTCACGGAACAAGCCCACAGGAATTTGTGTGTGAATGTAATTCTGAGTGTGTGTGTGTGTGTGTGTGTGTGTGTGTGTGTGTGAGAGAGAGAGAGAGAGCGGGGGTGGGGAGGAGTGGTGGGGGGTGGTAGGGGGTGGGGGGGGGGGGAGGGGGGGAGACAGACAGACAGACAGACACAGACAGAGACAGATAAGACATACACACAAACCGACAGACAGTGACTAGGAGAGAGAGAAGGACAGACAAACAGGCAAGAGTGAAGATAGATAGATGTTGTTCTGTTTGTCCAGCTGTCCAGTTCTCTCTCTGGAAGTCAAGACACCACTGACACAGATGATCGATGGATGACACATCAAGTTGTCCAAGATCTACCACCCCCCGCCGCCTCCCCCCCCCCCTACCCCCCACAATCCCCTACCCCACCACCCAATCCTCCACCCCGCGCACAATCCCCCCCACGCCCCCCACCACCACCAGCAAATCCTCCACCCCGCGCACAATCCCCCCCACGCCCCCCCCCCACCACCAGCCAAATCCTCCACCCCGCCCACAATCTCCCCCCACGCCCCCCTCCCAACCACCACCAGCCAATCCTCCACCCAGCCCACAATCCCCCCCCACCACCAGCCAATCCTTCACCACGCCCACAATCTCCCCCCACGCCCCCCCTCCCCACCGCCACCAGCCAATCCTCCACCCCGCCCACAACACCCCCCCCCAATCCCCCCACCACCACCACCCAATCCTCCACCCCGCCCACAATCCCCCCCCCATCCCACCACCACCACCACCCAATCCTCCACCCCGCCCACAATACCCCTCCCAATACCCCCACCACCAGTAAATCCTCCACCCTGCCCACAATCCCCCCCATACCCCCCCCCCCACCCAATCCTCCGCCCCGCCCTCAATCACCCCCCCCCCCCCAATCCCCAACACCACCACCAGCCAATCCTCCACCCCGCCCACAATCCCCCCCCCACCACAACCACCCAATCCTCCACCCCACCCACAATCCCACCCCCAATCCCCCCCCCACCACCACCAGCCAATCCTCCACCCCGCCCACAATCCCCCACCCAACCACCACCAGCAAATCCTCCACCCCGCCCACAATCCCCCCCCCACCACCACCACCCAATCCTCCACCCCACCCACAATCCCACCCCCAATCCCCACCACCACCACCCAATCCTCCACCCCGCCCCCTTCATTCCCTGTCTGTCTGTCTCTCCACTTCTCTTTCCCTCCAGATTTCTTCTTCTTCTTCTTCTTCTTCTTCTTCTTCTTCTCGTTTCTAAAAAAACTAACCACGACGATGTCATCTTCCACAGCTAACCCTTTCGCTGTCGTCATGAAACTAAAAGACAGTACTGCCACCAACACACACGCACGCGCTTGCGATCAGTAGACACGTGTACTGACCGTGGAGGGCGAAATAACATAATTATGTGAATGACCAATGTGTGTGTGTGTGTGTGTGTGTGTGTGTGTGTGTGTGTGTGTGTGTGTGTGTGTGTGTGTGTGTTTAGATGCGTGTGCG
>NC_134879.1:13273749-13283749 GCF_041734735.1 Babylonia areolata
TGCACATGTCTACTTCACAGTTCAGTCGGTTGGGCAGCCGGGTTTAAAAGTGGGAAGGTTGCAGGTTCGAATTTTCCTAAGCGTCCGTCTGCCCCGTCCTAAAAAAAAACAAAAACAAAATAAAACCAAACAAAAAAACCCCCCCTGACTCCACACTGTACACCTTACTGTGTTGTTGTCGTCGTTCTGATGGTACCAGCCTGGTGCCAGACTGGTTTTCTCCCTCTTCCTCCCCCCCCCCCCCCTCCTCTTTCTTTTGTTTTCCCCTTTCTCCTGGGAAGATTATCTGGGGGGGGGGGGGGGGAGCGTAGTATCACCTTAAGTGGGTGAAATGGGTGCCACAGTGTGTGTGTGTGTGTGTGTGTGTGTGTGTGTGTGTGTGTGTGTGTGAGTGAACTTGTGTTTGTGTGTGTGTGTGTGTGTCTGTGAGTGAACTTGTGTGTGTGTGTGTGTGTGTGTGTGTGTGTGTGTGTGTGTGTGTCTGTGAGTGAACTTGTGTGTGTGT
This sequence comes from Babylonia areolata, assembly GCF_041734735.1. Taxonomy (NCBI): domain Eukaryota; kingdom Metazoa; phylum Mollusca; class Gastropoda; order Neogastropoda; family Buccinidae; genus Babylonia; species Babylonia areolata. Next base: position 13,274,255 of record NC_134879.1, read on the forward strand.
GTGTGTGTGTGTGTGTCTGTGTGTCTGTGTGTGTGGCTGTGTGTCTGTGAGTGAACTTGTGTGTGTGTGTGTATGTGTGTCTGTGTCTGTGTCTGTGAGTGAACTTGTGTGTGTGTGTGTGTGTGTGTGTGTGTGTCTGTGTCTGTGAGTGCATGTGCTTGTCTGCTTGTGTTGCGATCGATCGTGTGTGTGTGTATGTGTGTGTACGTGCGCGCGTGAGTGCGTGTGTGTGTGTGTGTGTGTGTGCGCGCGCGCGTGTGCACGTGTGTGTGTGTGTGTGTGTGTGTGTGTGTGTGTGAAGACACAAGGTCGGGGAGGCGTGAAGGATCAGACCCTTGGAGTGTGACACTCGCCAGACGAGCACTCCAAGGAAGGAGGGAAGAAAGGAAGGAAGGGACCCCCACAAAGAGGGGAGTCTGTCCCCAGGGGCCTCCAGAAGGCAAGGAAGCAAAAAGAAATGAAGCCGTCTGCCACCCACCATGTGACTTCTTCTTGCTCCACCCCCCCCCCCCCCCCCTCCACCACCACCCCCCCTTCCTCCCATTTACACGCCAAGCCAGTTGAAGGAAGTGTTCTCTCCACTCGTCTGGGGACGTTTTTAACAGTGCGTTTGATCCTCCCCCCCCCTCACCCCTCCCTCTCCCCACCTCCTCCTCCTCCCCTCCCCCCCCACCTCCTTGCTCCTCCTCCTCCTCCGTTCCTCATCTCCCCCCCCACCCCCCGCCCTCTTTTACTTACCGCCTTCCACCCCCTTCACACACGCACACACGTACCCACACAAACATACACACACACACATACACACACACGCACACGTACACACACACACACGTACACACACACGTACACACACACACACACACACACACGCACACACACACACTTACACACCACACACACACACACACACGTACACACACACACACACACACACACACACACACACAGAGAGAGAGAGAGAGAGAGAGAGAGAGAGAGAGAGAGAGAGAGAGAGAGAGAGTTTTGCTGCCTCCTCTAGCAAAACAAGTTGACAGTGTCGAACAAAATAAGAAAACCGGCAATGGTTGGAAATAACATGATATTTTTTGTTGTTGTTGCTGCTGTTGCTCAAAAACAAAATGCTCTATTTTTTTCGCCAGTCATCAAAACACTGAAGCTTAATTAATAGTCTTGAACATTGCTAGGGTGCAGACAGACCTGGCGCAGTGTCAAAATGAAAGTCAGTCATATTGTTTGAGACAACTGATTTTTTTAAATAAGGAGGTCTTGACTGGCCTACAAAGGAACCGTTTCTGATGAATTGACACGCACGGTAGTAACTTTGGGTTGTTGTTTTGTTTTTTCGCTCGCTCCATCAAGTTTCAGGTTCAGTTTCAGTTTCAATTTCAGTCTCTCAAGGAGCCGTCACTGCGTTGGGAACAAATCTTGCATGGAAAACAGTTTCAGGCGTCTGCTGGCATGTGACAAGATCATCGCGAGTCCATGCGTCGTCCATGTTGACTGTCCACAACCCCACCCACAACCCCCCACCTTCTCCTCCTGACTGACCACCCACTCTCTACCCCCAACCTCCCGCCCTCCATCCAATCTACCGCCCTCCATCCCCCTCCGCCCACACACACACACACATACACACCCTTCCCCTCCCACTGCTCAGCACAACACCGTCTCTTCTCCCTGTCCATCTTTCAACAGCGGTTTTGGACTCTTACCCCGCCCGTTCTACCCCCCCCCCCCCACCTCTCTCTCTCTCTCTGTCTTCGCCCCCCACCCCACCCGCCACCCGCCCGACCCCCATCCCCGCGCCCCCTCCCTCTCCCGCCTAATATTGATTGATTGATATGGATACCTATACAGCGCCTATCCTCGGTCGGAGACGAAGCTCTAAGCGCTTTACAAACACGGGGTCATTTTACACAACAGGCTGCCTACCTGGGTAGAGCCGACTGACGGCTGCCACTGGGCGCTCATCATTCGTTTTCCTGTGTCAGTCAATCAGATTTCAGGCACGCACACATACACACTCAGCCAGACATGTAACATTTTACGTGTATGACTAATTTGTTTATTTACCCCCCCCCCACCATGTAGGCAGCCATACTCCGTTTTCCGGGGGTGTACATGCTGGGTATGTTCTTGTTTCCATAACCCACCGAACGCTGACATGATTACAGGATTTTGTAACGTGCGTATTTGATCCGTTAGCTACTCTGCAGTGCGAGGGAATCCCACTGTAATACGAATCAGAGGTACTGAAATCTGCTCAGTGCTCTTCTCCAGTTGTGTGACAGCTTGTTGAATTGAAACTGGCTGATTCAAGTATTGGTGTGTGGTATCAGACATAAAGACGACCTTGGCATTCTTTTGTGTGTGTGTGTGTGTGTGTGTGTGTGTGTGCTGCTGACGTTGTTTTCAGCGTCGGTCATGGCTTCCACCACCTCAGTGACTCTATTTCGGATTGTCTTCTTTTCTCTGCGATCACTATGTTGCTGTCTTTTTTGCAGTCTGTTATTAAAGTCGTATGTAATTCAGTTTCATCTCAAGTGACGCCTTTTGCCCTCCCCACCCCTTTCAAAGCCCTCCCCACCTCTTTCAAAGCCCTCCCCACCTCTTTCAAAGCCCTCCCCACCTCTTTCAAAGCCCTCCCCACCCCTTTCAAAGCCCTCCCCACCTCTTTCAAATCCCATGCGAAAAGCAATCATTTCTCCTGTCTGCTGTCTGCAATGAGAAAAAAAAAAAAAAATGACGACACTTATGATCACTAGTGTTGTAATCAACAGGCCTATGTATAAATCATGACGTGTTCTGATAAAAGTTTCCAAATATCGGAATCAATTGCAGATATGAGAGAGAGACTGACAGACTGACAGACAGACAGAGACAGAGAGAGACAGAGACACAGAGAGAGAGAGAGAGGCAAACAGACAGAGAGAAGACGAATGTCTGTCACGCATCGCCTGTTTAGAGTCAGTACAATACAGAAGACCACACTGACACACTCCGTTGACAATACTGATGTATGCAGCCACCAACCCGGAATGAGATATTCACCCATCTAAAGCTGAGACTAAAGCATTCGGATGCGACGATAAACCGAGGTCCCGTTGTTGCACAATGCACTTAGCGCACGTAAAAGAACCCACGGCAACAAACGGGTTGTTCCAGGCAAAATTCTGAAGAAAAATCCACTCCGAAAGGGAAAAAAAAAACAAAACAAAAAAAAAACTGCACTCAGGAAAAAATACAAAAAATTGTTTGTAGTGTAGCGACGCGCTCTCCCTGGGGAGAGCAGCCCGAATTTCACGCAGAGAAATCTGTTAGGATAAAAACAAAACAAAAAAAAAACTACATATAAAGTCATACAGTCCTCGTACAAAAACCTCTTTGTCAATCCACCCGATCCTATGACAAAGGACTGCAGAACTGACTGCCGTCAGCTACAGGAACGGAAGTGGATAGGGGAATGGAAAGCGAGGTAGCCAATAAAAGCAGGGCTTGAAGGGAGACAGATTCATTAAGAAAAGCTCTGTCATTCTGTCAGTCTGTCGGTCTGTCTGTCTGTCTCCCCTTTCCTCTGTGTGTGTGTGTGTGTGTGTGTGTGTGTGTGTGTGTGTGTGTGTGTGTGTGTGAATAGAATAGAATACTTTTTATTGTCATAAAACCTTAAAGTTTATAAGACACAATGAAACATAAACATGAGCATATTAAGAAGAGAAACATTCATGAACAAATTTCGCCAGCCTTGGCTGTATTATTTTCTGTTAGAAGGATCAGTTCACTAGGCCTTGCATTTGGACGACATATATCGAGTAGGAAATCTGTGTCTGTAAGTATTGTACTTTACACAATTGTCTAAAAGGCGAATCTCATCTTCTAAACTGTTACAAGTATCGCACAGTCTTTGTCCTTTCGGTGTCTTTGTTCTTTCGGTGTGTGTGTGTGTGTGTGTGTGTGTGTGTGTGTGTGTGTGTGTGTGTGCGTGCGTACATCTGTACATCTATACGTGTCTTAAACGTGAGTGCGATGACAATCGATGAAAAAAGATCGATGCGGATAATCATGATTGATGTTTTGGCGACCCCCCCCCCCCCTTTTTTTTTGGCCTGAAACTACAGCCAAAAGTTCTTAAGACACCCCCCCCCCCACCACCACCCACCACAAAGGATACAGCCCAACACGGATTACCCGGCCAAGGGAACCTGAGAGTTTGGGAGGGAGTGGGGAGGGAGGTGGGGGTGGTCTGCCTGGCATCATATAGGAATTCACCACCACTGAGAACAACAACAACAGGCAGCCGATATATGTAGTTGAACGACCTATTAGTGGCAAAAATCTCTCACAGTCACATTGTCCTGAGCTCGGATCTTGGTACAAAAAGGCAGAACACCAAGCGTTGTTATAGGCAGGGTGTACAGGCCCGCTTTCGTCGGATTTGATTTTCGTCGGGGTTCCCTGGCTATTTTTAGCGTGAACCGCGTGCACATGCGCGTCTCCATTTCCTTTTTATTTTTTTCCCCCCGGTCACCACCGAAAGGCTAAAATTTCGTCGTGGAAATAGCTGTTCTGACGAAAGGATTTTGAACATTTTCGGTGACTATTTTTACAAGTTTACAAGATATATTTGGTTTTATAATTAAACTCATTATTTGCTTTAGTCTTCTGTTTTCTACTTTGAGCGTGTTTCTTATCATATCATCTGCCGTGGCATATTCGAACTGATCCATTTTGTAAACTCTGCCGAAAAGTTGCCCGGACTGAAGCAGTGAATCAGAATCAGAAACCGAATCAGAATTTCATTCAGTGAGGCCAAAGTGAAGGGGTTGTGAACTATAATAAGTACACCATATTTTGCAACAAAAAGAAATTGCAAAATATAAATATATGCAAATCTCAGTATCTCCCATAGGCACACACACTCGAGTCATGAGGAAATTGCAAAAAACAACGACAACAACAAAAAGACAAACAAAGAAAACAACAACTGAGATACGTACACACACACACACACACACACACACACACACACTATACATACATACACATATACATACATATATATCTATGCCCACATACATATAAGTATACTGACACCTAAACTCGCATACCTGTATACAGGAACCCATATACCGGTACACTGAAATAATCACAACCATTGGTACACAAATGCATGCACATGCACACATAAACATACATATAATTTTTATGTATTCAAGATGCAGCAATTTCTCAGCTTATTTTAAATGCTTTGTATGTGTAATTAGCAAGATTTCGAATTGTGTGTTCATTTCTAGCAGCCAAAAGATGAGCAAGTCGAAAATCAGAAGGATTTCTATAATATTTTAGATATATGAACTGGTGTCTCAAATCCTCAAAAAGCAGGACAACCAAATACGAAATGGAAATGGACTAAAGCAGTGCACACCCAGAGAAGTCAGTTTCGGTGATGGGCTGCGCATGTCGTCTTCAGGCCAATTTCTCGCACTGCGAGCGACGAAAAGTGCACAGGAGGTCCGCCGCGCGGTTCTGACTCGCTACCATCCGAACGAGAGTTGTTCATAGTAATGATAAAACATTTCAAACTCCGTAGCTCTCATTCCGTTCTCACGGTAGAAGTACTGAATGATCTTCTTTTCTGAAATATTTCGTGCGTGTTGATATGAAATGAAATGTTCACGTTGTCTCTTTTCATCAGTGATGGCTTACGGCCTTTATTGTCTAAAATGTGTGTGTGTGTGTGTGTGTGTGTGTGTGTGTGTGTGTGTGTTCAGTGTTCTCAGTGTGTGTGTGTGTGTGTGTGTGTGTTCAGTGTTCTCTCTCTCTCTCTCTCTCTCTCTCTCTCTCTCTCCCTCTCTCTGTGTGTGTGTGTGTGTGTGTGTGTGTGTGTGTGTGTGTGTGTGTGTTCAGTGTTCACAGTGTGTGTGTGTGTGTGTGTGTGTGTGTGTGTGTGTGTGTGTTCAGTGTTCTCAGTGTGTGTGTTCAGTGTTCTCTCTCTCTCTCTGTCTGTCTGTTCAGTGTTATCTCTCTCTCTCTCCCTGTGTGTGTGTGTGTGTGTGTGTGTGTCTGTGTCTGTGTGTGTCTGTGTGTGTGTGTGTGTTTCTCTCTCTATCTGTCTGTCTCTCTCTCTCTCTGTCTCTGTCTCTCTGAGATAATCCATAGAATGTATGATGGGGATCTTAAACATGCAGATTTGAACTTTAAGTGAAGAAAGTGTGCGAGGTAACAGCAGATGTGAATGCCTGTGATCAAGAGAAAGAGAGACAGAGACAGAGAGAGAGAGAGGAAATAATTTTACATTTAACCAAGGACAGCGCAGCTGGGATTTGAACACTAGATCTTACACGCTGTACAGGTGTCAAGTCTGAATCAAGAAAGGATGCAAGGTAACAGCAGAGCTGCATGCGTGTTTTCCTGAGAGGGAGGGGAAACAATCCCTTGTCTAACCTCCCAGCAGCTGAGATTCGAACGATGGGCCTTACGGGTGGCAGTGTGAATCACTGACCACTTGGCCATCGCGCCCCAGCGGGTTTTTATTTTGATGATTGCTGTCCGTCTACAGGTGCTGGTCTCCACCTCTTATCTGTCTGGTTGGTTTTGATTTTGTGCAGGTGTGCATTGCAGCGTGCAATCCAAGTTCTCGGTCTCGGTATACGTATCTCTTTGTCTATCTGCCTCCCCCCCACCCCCTCTGCCCCCCCATCCCATCCCCCCGGGCCCACACTCCCTCTGCCTGTCTGTCTGTCTCTCACTTTCTCTCTTTGTTTTTTTTTTGGTTTTTTTTGTGTGTGTGTGTGTGTGTTTTGTTTTGTTTTTTGTTTGTTTTCTCTATCCAGTCTCTCACGTGTCAGTGTTCCTATGCACAAAGTATGTGGTCTTCGGCCTCGTATTTGGTCCCCCAAAATAAAAATAATACCAGGGCAGAATTGAATCAAAATGCTTTTCATTGTGTTACTATATCATTCATCATAATTTTCCCCCGCTAGTTTCTAAAACAATGGTTAAAAAAAAAAAAAAAAAAAAATCTAACTTGGCTGATCGAATTATGAATACAGGAGAGTGAAACAAGGGTAACACTCGGTAGACGGGAGACAATCGCACATTGCTTACCGCTTTGTCTTGACTGAGGCTTCTCCCCCTTTGTTTTGCCTCTCGAACGTTTTACTGGCATTCCATGTCATGTCATTCATTTCTCATTGACTCGCTCAGGTACGTCTCTGGTAGTAGATTACTTCGCTTGCATGATTCCGAACCATTTCTTTGACAGTGCCAGAACCAGGAGAGACTCATCAATCATTAATCTTGGCAATGAGAACAGATCGGAACGAATCTGCCACTGATCGAATGCTGTCGGTTCTGTGTTTGCATGAGATGATGCTGCTGCTGCCGTTTACTAATAAATGAACATTGATAATTATGACTAGGTTGCTATGCTTCTACGTCAAAATATAACAGAATAAAATAAAAAATGAAATAAGATTAATTATACGAAACTTCCCGTGGCGGGGATGGAGGGAGGGGGGAGGGGACAAAGGGGGGGGGGGGGGAGACAAACTGAAAGGAAGAGAGAGAGAGATATGAGGGGAGCATGAGAGAGAGAGAGAGACAGAGAGAAAGATAGACAGGCATAGAGAGAGCGGAGCATGAGAGAGAGAGAGAGACAGAGAGAAAGATAGACAGGCATAGAGAGAGCGGAGCATGAGAGAGAGAGAGACAGAGAGAAAGATAGACAGGCATAGAGAGAGCGGGAGAAACAGAGGGGGAAGAGAGAGCGGGGAGAGAGAGAGAGGGGGGGGGAAGGAGGAAGGAAAGAGAGACAACTCATGATTTTCTTCCTTTCCGATTCCAGCGGTGTAAAACCAGAAGGACTGAAGCGCTGATTATCGGAATGAGGAGAAAAAAAACAAAAAACAACTGCCACAATAATAACTACACTCTGGGCACCATATCCACACACACACACACACACACACACACACACACACACACACACACTACACCACACACACACACACACACACACATCTATTTCAATTCTTTCGACACACCAAAATGTGACAGACCAATGGTGTGTGTTAACTCACTCAGTACGGCCAGTCCTCTCTTCTCCTCTACACAGTTCCCCTCGGATGTCCAGTGGGTGTCTGAATGACCCAACCTTTAGCCTCCGTCGTCAGAATTGTGGTATTCTTTGTCAGCATTCACCTCTTCAGTATAAGAGCGTTCCGCTTGCAATATTTTGATGATGGTAATTGGGAGGAAACGCTGTTAACGTCGTCTCTTTCGCCGTTCGTATGGAGAGGGTTAAAAGCAGCAGCCAAGTTAAGTGAAGGTAAGGTTTCGTCATACAGTGACAGGGATGGAACAATAGTAACACCACACTCCATTATGATTGACAATTTCGTTTTTGACGATCCCCCTCTCTCTTATCCGTAACTGCATTCACACGCCTTGACACAGACACACCTCCTTGTAAAAATGAAACCTGTGTGAAAATTTCAATGTCCATCTTTTTCACGCAAACGATCTACCATATACATGCAGATCAGCATCGCTCACGCTTGGTGGCTGATGAAGGTGTTCAAAATGTCAGACAGATACCTAGCACAAGGACAGACACAAGGACAGACACCACAAGGACAGACACGGACAGATACAAGGACAGACACAGACACCACAAGGACACACACGGACAGATACCACAAGGACAGACACGGACAGATACCACAAGGACAGACACAGACACCACAAGGACAGACACAGACACCACAAGGACACACACGGACAGATACCACAAGGACAGACACGGACAGATACAACAAGGACAGACACGGACAGATACAAGGACAGACACGGACAGATACAATGACGGACACTACAAGGACAGACACAGACAGATACCACAAGGACACACACGGACAGATACACGGACAGATACCACAAGGACAGACACGGACAGATACCACAAGGACACACACGGACAGACACACGGACAGTCACCACAAGGACAGACATGGACAGATACCACAAGGACAGATACCACACGGACAGACACACACAGACAGATACAAGGACATATACCACAAGGACACACACGGACAGACACCACAAGGACAGACACGGACAGACACCACAAGGACAGACACCACAAGGACAGACACGGACAGATACCACACGGACAGATACCACAAGGACAGACACGGACAGACACCACAAGGACAGACACGGACAGACACCACAAGGACAGACACACGGACAGACACCACAAGGACAGACACGGACAGATACCACAAGGACAGACACGGACAGACACCACAAGGACAGACACCACAAGGACAGACACGGACAGACACGGACAGATACCACAAGGACAGACACCACAAGGACAGATACCACAAGGACAGACACACGGACAGATACCACAAGGACAGACACACGGACAGATACCACAAGGACAGACACCACAAGGACAGACACGGACAGATACAAGGACAGACACGG
>NC_134879.1:13306249-13308749 GCF_041734735.1 Babylonia areolata
TTCCGTTTTCGGGGGTGTGCATGCTGGGTGTGTTCTTGTTTCCGTATACACATACACATTTAAGACAGATATGTAACCAAAAAAAAAAAATTCAAAAATACCTTCCAAATATTATTAAATCCAGTCAGCTAAACACTGAAAGACAAAACTTGTGGGACTGTTTGGGAAGTTTGTCAGTCACTGCTGTCAAAAACGCCATTGAGTGCAGGAGTGATTCTAATCTCTTGTTCAAAATATTTATCTGTTTTGGTGTTTTTTTGCTTTTTTTTTGTGTGTGTGCGTGTGTGGTTTCATGTAGTTAACTTTGCATGCGTGTCTTATAAAACCTTGCTCAGGTTTAAATGACATTTAAAAAAAAAAATTGATTCCGATTTCGATTCTGTAACATTTCACACACACACACACCCCAACGCTAAACTTTTTTTTTTTTTTTTTTTGCTGCGGGAAACCTCTCCTGTCGCCTCCACCCTCCTCCCCCCGTCCCCCCCCCCCACACACACACACCACCCCCCGACACACACAGGTTCAGCATCAACCTGTGCCAGGGCCCCAACGTGGAGCCGACCACGGTGCTGCACTTCAACGTGCGGCTGAACCAGAACTGCATCGTGCTGAACCACATGCAGAACAACAGCTGGGGCGGCGAGGTGCGCCATGACGGGCACCAGTTCCACAAGGGGAAGCCCTTCGACCTCCGCATCCTCATCAAGCCTCAGATGTACAAGGTGAGGGTGGTGTGGGTGGGTGGGGGGGGTGGGTGGGGGTTGGGGGGTGGGGGAGTAGGGTGACGAGGGGTTGGGGGTGGGGGAGGAGTGGTGTGTGTGTGTGTGTGTGTGTGTGTCTGGGGGCGTGGTGTGGTGGATGGTGTGTTGGTGGGATGGGGTGTGTTGTGGGGGTGGGGGGTAGGGGTGGTGTAGTGTTGGGTGGTGGTGGTGGTGTTTTGTAATGGTGTGGGGTGGGGTGGGATGTTGTGTGGTGTGGTGGTGGGATGGGGGTAATATGATGTGGTGTGGTGTGGTGTGGTGTGGTGTGATGGGTTGGTGTGAGGTGGTGTGGTGTGGTGTGGTGTGTTGTATGGTGGATTGGGGGGGGGGGGAGAGTGGTGTGGTGTGGGATGAGGTAATGTGGGGTGGGTGTGGTGTGGTGCTGAGTGTGGTTGGGTGTTGGTGGTGTATTGTGGTGGTGTGGTGTGGTGTTGTATGGTGTGGGGTAGTGTGAGGTGGGATGGTGTGGTGTGGAGTGGTGTGGGTTCGGGTGGTGTATGGTTGGGGTGTTGTGGGGTGGTGTATGGTGGAGGTTTGGGGGTGCTGTGAGGTGATGTATGGTGGGGAGGGAGTGGGGAGGGGGGGGGGCATTGTGTGTGGTGTGGTGTGGTGTCGGGTGGTGTGGGGTTCGGTGGTACTGTGTTGTGAGGTGGTGTGGTTTTGGGTGTTGTGAGGTGATGCAGTGGGGGGGGGGGGGTGAGGTGAGGTCGGGTAGTGTGGTGTTAAGTGGTGTGGTGTTAAGTGGTGTGGGGTTAAGTGGTGTGGGGTGGGGTGGTGTTAAGTGGGGTGGTGTTAAGTGGTGTGGGGTGGTGTGGTGTTAAGTGGTGTGGTGTTAAGTGGTGTGGCCGTGGGGTTAAGTGGTGTGGGGTGGTGTGGTGTTAAGTGGTGTGGGGTTAAGTGGTGTGGGGTTAAGTGGTGTGGTGTTAAGTGGTGTGGTGTTAAGTGGTGTGGTGTTAAGTGGTGTGGTGTTAAGTGGTGTGGGGTGGGGTGGTGTTAAGTGGTGTGGGGTAGTGTGGTGTTAAGTGGTGTGGGGTGGTGTGGTGTTAAGTGGTGTGGTGTTAAGTGGTGTGGGGTAGTGTGGTGTTAAGTGGTGTGATGTTAAGATGTGAAGTGGTGTGGTGTTAAGTGGTGTGGTGTTAAGTGGTGTGGGGTAGTGTGGTGTTAAGTGGTGTGATGTTAAGTGGTGTGGGGTAGTGTGGTGTTAAGTGGTGTGATGTTAAGTGGTGTGGTGTTAAGTGGTGTGATGTTAAGTGGTGTGGTGTTAAGTGGTGTGGCCGTGGGGTTAAGTGGTGTGATGTTAAGTGGTGTGGTGTTAAGTGGTGTGGTGTTAAGTGGTGTGGTGTTAAGTGGTGTGATGTTAAGTGGTGTGGTGTTAAGTGGTGTGGTGTTAAGTGGTGTGATGTTAAGTGGTGTGGTGTTAAGTGGTGTGGTGTTAAGTGGTGTGGCCGTGGTGTTAAGTGGTGTGATGTTAAGTGGTGTGGTGTTAAGTGGTGTGGTGTTAAGTGGTGTGGTGTTAAGTGGTGTGGTGTTAAGTGGTGTGGTGTTAAGTGGTGTGGTGTTAAGTGGTGTGGGGTGGTGTGGGGTTAAGTGGTGTGGTGTTAAGTGGTGTGATGTTAAGTGGTGTGGTGTTAAGTGGTGTGGTGTTAAGTGGTGTGATGTTAAGTGGTGTGGTGTTAAGTGGTGTGATGTTAAGTGGTGTGGTGTTAAGTGGTGTGGCCGTGGGGTTAAGTGGTGTG
>NC_134879.1:13311249-13313749 GCF_041734735.1 Babylonia areolata
AGTGAGAGCTGTATTGTCAATGGTTTCTCCATTGATGGCAGTGGCGAAATCATTTTTAACAGCTTTAAGTCTTTTTGTCACGGTGAAAGACATTGACTCGTCTCAAAACTAGGAGACAAAAATCGCAATGGCTCTTTTTTAGTGCTGCAGCCTTTCTTGGGGGTGGGGGTGGGGGGGGGGGGGGGGGGGGCTTTGGTCTTCGGGAACCATCCCAACGCCGACGCCGACGATGATGATGATGATGATAACGGTACTGGTGGTGGCGGTGCGATTTTTCACGCCCGCTGCCGTCAAAGTTCCGTTGATAACTGGATAATCCCAGTTATTTCACGTTCCTTTCAGTTTTCTCCCGTTTTTTTTTTTTCTTTTTCGTTTTGTTTTCCTTATTTTCTTATCTCCCTTGCTTCTTCCTTTTCCGGTAGATGGCTGAATGTAACACGCTGTGTGTGTGTGTGTGTGTTGTGTTGTGTTGTGTTGTGTTGTGGTGTGGTGTGTGTGTGTGTGTGTGTGTGTGTGTGTGTGTGTGTGAGGCTTAGAATATTGATATTTATTATAATTATGCGATGTGTTTCCCCACAACGCACCAGCTTGGCTGCACGCACACACACACACACACACACACACACACACACATGCATGCACGCACACACGCGCAACCCTCCATATAACGCGCACGCCACACACATTCATACACACACACACACACACGCACACGCACGCACCCTCGAACCACACACACACACGTACACATGCGCGCACACGCACACACACACGCACACATCCTCCACCCATCCTTCTCCCCACCAACCCCACACACACACACAATTCCCCCTTTTCCCCCCTCCCCTCTCACACACACACACACACACACACACACACGCACACACACACACACACACCCGACACACACATGCCTTCTCCCCACCCACCCCCCGACCCCTCCCCCCACACACCATCCCACACACACTCGCACCCCCCTCCCACCACCACCACCACCACCACCCTCACCATCACCCACACTACATGTTTTGTGCCTTGCTCCTTCCTTGCCCACAGTACCCGCCTGCTGGCGCTGCTGGCGGTTGTGGTGGCTTCGTCCCTCCTCCTGCGGGCAGCGCCTTCATTCCACCCTCCCTCCCCTACCCTACGGTACGTAGTCACTGACCCCCCTGCCCCCTGCCCCAGCCCCCAACCCCCACCCCAACCCCCACTACCCCCTCATACTGTCTGTGGTGCTGTCATGCGGCTTCTGCTGCTGCTCACTAGTTGCATTGCTTGGTTCGGTCTTAACGTTTTGAGGAGGGAATGTTTTGTTGAATGTCCCGACACACATATCGGTGATTGAAGACATTTTGTTCAAGTATTTATGGAATACATCTGAGTATTATCGGTTAGAAGGGGTGGGAGATGTGAATGAATGGAGGGTTGGGGGGGAACTGGGCAAATGAGGGTAAAAATGTGGGTGAAATTTGGAAGGAAAAAAAAACCCCCTCTAAATACAGTTACAGGAAATTACTTAAAGGACTTCGTAAAAGAGAAGTCGTTAAACTGACAAGCGAAACAACTGATAATGAACGCAAAAAGTCAAAAACATCAACGTTCTCAATCACTTGTGAAGACACACTTTCGTGTACAAAAGGCTTCATCAAGCTACAGTGAAAAATTATATGCTCATTTGTCAGGTTACTAAAGCATATGCGCTTGACATTAGAACAATACTTGGTCCGTAATGCATTTGATAATAGTCTGAGAGCTAAACTCAGAACTGGTCTGCGAATCGGACCAAAGTCTGAGAGAGTCAACTGACGAGGTTTTAGACTTGAATTCAAGCACCTAACTTTTTGACAGTTACTACGCGTGACTAAAAATAAATGTCTACGTTGACCCCGGGGAACGAACTCAGTACGCCATTGGTCAGTTCCATACTAATACACACACAGAGTTTAACTCTCTCCATACGAACGGCGAAAGAGACGACGTTAACAGCGTTTCACCCCAATTACCATCATCAAAATATTGCAAGCGGAACGCTCTTACACCGAAGACGTGAATGTTGACAAAGAATACCACAATTCTGACGACGGAAGCTAAAGGTTGAGTCATTCAGACACCCACTGGATATCCGACGGGGTCTGTGTAGAGGAGAAGCGAGGACTGGCCGTACTGAGTGGGTTAAGTAGCGGGTTGCGACCCATACTAGGCTCTTTCTGTCCTCCAGGCAATTGCAGCTGGCTACTGAGTTACTGAACGCTCACTACACTGCTTTGGGCTTTTGTCAGCGCTTTGTCTTTCCTTCCCCCCCCCACCCCCCTCCCCCAGTCATTTAGTCAATTATTCATTCATTCACGATTCATTTATGTCTCAGCTAATCTCAAAATATAGTTGTTGACTTTTAGTCTTATTGAAAAATACACTTTTGTCTCTCAACTTGCCTCAAATCGCTGTCTCACCTGCCCAAGTCTGGTTAAACTTTTTTTTTTTTCTAAAAACCACTAACTTA
>NC_134879.1:13318749-13346249 GCF_041734735.1 Babylonia areolata
TTTTCGCTTCGTCAAGTCTCCACACTCAGCTCTTTCAAGTCTGGCCTTAAAACCCTCCTCTTCCCAAAATAGCCTCCCTTGCCTGCCCTTCCTTGTCTTTATTTTCTACAGTATTAGAGTTATGCATGCGTGTGAATGACTGGTGCGAAAGCGCTTTGATTTGTCTCTGCACAAGATCCAGCGCTATATAAATACCATTATTATTATTTATTATTATTATTATTAAAGTGTTTTTGTTTGTTAAGATCTGGAACCACCCAGGGGACATTAAAGTCACCTGATGGCTGGTTGCACAGCGATGTTAGCAGACCTGAATTTGCTCAGTGTTCATAATTTTTCCATGTACATGGAATTCGTATTTGCTTTTGTGCTCGTTTTGTAAGGAAAGTAATGTTTTTCATACGAGACTCAGTCGGGGTAGGATTATTCTGACATATATTCAGGGGAGAAAAAAGACAATAATTTAGTTTTGAGCGCTGGTTGCTTTTTGAGAAAGTAATAGCCATAAATTTTGCAATGAAAGAAGCACATAAATGTTTAATGGGCATAAAAAAAATTAAATTAAAAAAAATTGCGTTTTCCTGACCAGAAGGGAACACGGCAGATTCTGTTTCTTCTCTTTATAATGTATGTATATAGTTAATTTTGATGAAAAGGAAAAATAACAGACAATTGTTTTCACGCACAAATAAACTCAAATCGACACACAGCCCTTTAAAGGGACACGTAGGAGTTTGTGTCACATACGTTTAAAGTATTATTGATTTGCTAGAGTAAGGTTATATATAAGACAATTCAAGGTCTTCACGAAATTGACACAAAATCTCTGAAGAACAAAATGACACTAATTTCGGTTTTCACACATCATGTACTTTTTTTTTTCTTTTTATAATTTCGTTTAGTTCTTTTTATTATCTTTTTGTTCCTAATCCTTTTTCTTCTTCCTAACATTTTTATGTTTTGTTGTCTTACCGTTACCATGCTGCAGTTGTGAAATTTATATTCTTGCGTTGGTAGAAATCTTGACAGTAGTATTATGATGAAAATAATGTACCAGCTCCATCAAAAAGGTTATCTTCTCTCTCTTTCTGTTATCTTTTTTTTCTGCTTCTTCTTCTCTTTTCCCTTTCGGGGGCTGAATAAAAATACAATATTGTCTTGCTTTCTCTATCATCCTGACAAAATAAAAATCGTCCAGTTTAATTTAATTCTCTCTTTTTTTTCAGAATCACCATCAACCTGCAAAGCGGTCCCTACGACGGCTGTGACGTGGCTTTCCACTGTGACATTCGCTTCCGTACTGATGACGGAAGCTTCAACACCATCGTTCGCAATCACTGCCAAGGGGGCGCCTGGGGACTGGAAGACCGTAGCGCCCCATACTTCCCTTTTGTGCCCAACAACAATTTCGATATCCTCCTTCTGACAGAGGCTCACGGCTTCAAGGTTGGTATACTTGGTCTTCAGTGATTTTCTTGTTGTCACGCTGAAAATCTTTGACTAGATTAGATTAGAACAGAATAACTTTATTATATCCAACTAGAGAAATTTGGTCAGGTGCATTATCACAACATAGACAAGTAAACAGCATGGAGACATAACTGTAAAGAAAAAAAACAACAACAACAAAACTATCAGCAATTATTAGTTCCTTCATATACGGTTGCAAATATGGTGAAATAAAACATTGACAGTTGAAACGAACCTAGTATTGAACCAAACGCGTTTTAGAGAGAGAGAGGGGGAGAAAAAAGATAGGGTATAGTTGATGGGAATGGGCGAAGGGGTAGGAAATGGAGGGTCAGAGAGAATGGATCCGAAGGGCCATAGTTTTAGATATAATAGTCTTTACCGTCATTCTCCGCTATCTTTACTCTCTCTCTCTCTCTCAACTTCCCGTAAGCCAGTTGTCATTAAGGAGAACTAAAAACTTTCAGTTCACGCCTTGCAAACGGATTTCGTAAAAATCACATTTGTAAGTTCTGCCCAACTTTCGGTGCACTGAGGAGGAAAACCTGTGCGGTGGAACTCCACAAGAAGCTATGGGGACCACCTGCTGCACTGCGGAGGGACGGCAGACTTCGCGCTGAAGACCGGATTGACCATCAGTGTTCTGACAGCGTAACCTGGGGAAAGCAGAAGAAATTTGTAAAAAAAAAAAATTTAAAAAAAATTATGTTTAAGTTCAGAGTTCTTTCCGCAGTGTAGTTGCGCATTTGTGAATGCCACATTACTTTCACATTATTTATTCCAGTTTATTGACCGATTGATTGATTGGTTTCCAGGTGGCAGTCAACAACCAGCACCTGCTGGAGTTCCGACACCGTCTGCCCATGCAGGTGGCCAACACTCTTCGTGTTACTGGTGACGTCAGACTTACCCAGATCCGCTTCCAGTAAACGTCCTGTGACATCAGCGTCATCCAGTGACGTCAGCGTGGAGGGGTGTGGGGGGTAGGAGGGGGGGGGGCACGCTACCGTTCAAGAAGGAATTGTTCTTCAGATGCTTCCAAGCCAGCAATGATGAAGAAATTAAATGAAGACATTCAATCTGTATATTGAGCTTGAGCATAAATGTGATAACATTTATCACTCATTTTGTCCAGGAGAATAAATAAAATCATGAGGAGATTATCGGTAACCATTTGTTCTTGTTCATTTTGTCTGTGTGCAATGAAATGTACTTACTTTAAAAAAAAATTTTTTTAGCATAACTATTTTTGAAAGAAAATGCCGGCATTACCTTTTTTCATATCTTGCATGTGCCTTTGAAGTAAAGGATGCTTACATCCAGTAATTAAAAAAAGAAATGTTATAAAAAATGTTTACTACTTTTACATACTTTATGTGTGTGATATGAGGTACAGTTAATTCATTGTTTTCTGTTTTATTGCTGAATTATAAAGTACAGTCTATGATTCCACAATTATGATAGACTTGTTGCTAAATTATAAAGTACAGTCTATGATTCCACATATGTGATAGAACTAGATGTGTAGGAAGTAACCCGGCTATAGCATTTATTTCAAATAGTTTCTTGTTTGCGTTATTTGTATTTTTATGTCTTTTCGTTTATTGGTTTTCAGATCAAACTCGATTAAACGCAATCAATTTTTTTTTTAATTCTCTGATTTTGCTTTCTGCATGACATTGGTGTTCTACCACTGACGGTTTCTTTGGGTGAAATAAATTTTCTGATTTTCCCATATTAAGCGTGATCACTCTCTCTCTCTCCCATTCTCTCTCTGTCTGTGGCACCCAGTCTTCAAAGCCAAATGATTCGTGTTCCGAGTCATACTGATTAATTCTGTCAGCCTTGGCACACAATCAGCAACAAAACTCACGAACGAGGCAGCTCAATATACACCTTTATTCATTTTGTCGATTAATATTCCCTGATATGATTGGATCACTGTTGACAAAGTCAAAGGCACTTGAGAAAGACAGGGGCAGAGGAGGGAAAAGGGGAGAATGAGGGTCAGAGAGAGAGAGAGAGAATTCAAAGGCACTTGAGAAAGACGGAGCCAGAAGGGAATAGAAAGGAGAGTAGTGGGGGTGGGGTGAATGGAGACAAAGAATCGAGAGAGAGAGAGAGTGAAAGAGTGACGGAGAAGAGGGGAGGAGAAGGTCGACTGATAGAGGGTGTGGGGGCGGAGAGGCAGATAGACAAAGAGATATGTATACCGAAAACGAGAACTTGGATTGCGCGCTGCAATGCACACCTGCACAAAATCAAAACAACCAGACAGATAAGAGGTGGAGACCAGCACCTGTAGACGGACAGCAATCATCAAAATAAAAACCCGCTGGGGCGCGATGGCCAAGTGGTCAGTGATTCACACTGCCACCCGTAAGGCCCATCGTTCGAATCTCAGCTGCTGGGAGGTTAGACAAGGGATTGTTTCCCCTCCCTCTCAGGAAAACACGCATGCAGCTCTGCTGTTACCTTGCATCCTTTCTTCACTTAAGTTCAAATATGCATGTTTTCAGCACCCCATCATGCATTCGACGGGGTACTCAACTGGAATGCAAACAGACCTACTATGCGCCACTCCTTAACATAGAGTGTGGATGCCTAAACAGCGGGATGAAAACGAAAATACACGTAAAAGCCTGCTGTTAGAGACGATTTCACGCGAGAAAAGCCCCCAAGAATGCGGGTAGTAACCAAAAAAAAATCCCCAAAAACAAAACAAAACAAAAAAAAAACAAAAAAAAGACAAAAAAACACCCCAAAACAAACAAACAAAAAAAACCAAACAAAATTTCCAAGAATTTCCCTGTTTCCAAATTAAAAGTCCATGAGCAACTGATGTATTTTTCAAAGCTGCACTGCTCAGTCAACTTGTATCCACATCAACTGATAAATTTAAAGCAACACTCAGTCAGCTTGTATCCACATCAAGTAGTAAAATCATAATATATAACAACAGAATAATAATAACGATTTACATTTACAATAAATCATATGGACTGTTGCGATAGTTGAAATTCTGGTCTCGGAAGTCTTCGGAACACAAACGGAAAAAAAACCAAAATAAAACATTGCATGCATTAATATCGATAGATACATCCTGAACACAGCCATTTGAAATATATTTGAAGCAAGTTCACATATGGAATCCTGAATGGAAGAACCAACAACAGATGTCACTCTCAGAAAGCTGTGAAGATAATGTATTGAACACATTAAGAAACACACACACACACACACACACACAGACATCAGTAATCACAAACTGTCAATCTCTATTTCATTATGAAAAAAAAAAAAAAAAAATGTTCGTCATGCTTTCTTGAGGCAAATGATTGGGCCATGCCAGAACCGTACTGACATGGTTCCAGTGATTACTTTATCACATACATATTTCTACCTGTGCAGAATGCATGATCTTTCTGTGCTGATGAAGTACATGACTTTTTATTTTTTAATTTTTCTATATTTCCTTAGGTCCCCGTTCTATTTTTCAACTTTTAAATTCATGCTGTGCGGAGTAACGTGGGCTACTGTATCATGCATACATACATAAAAAAAAAAGCATTACTGTATCGTGCATAAGAAAATACATGTTGGTAATCAGTGCCTTTGTCGTTACGAAAGTGGATTTGCATAGATGTTAGATAACAAGAACGGTATGAGATGGAGAGAAAAAAAAGCATGAGTCGAGTATCAAACTCTTTGGTCACACACACACAACACACACGCGCGCGCACGCACTCATACATACACACATACTCTGCAGATACACATACGTGAGAGACAAAGAAAGAAGGACAGTGTGCGCACGTGTGTACGTGTATGTTTGTGAACCTAACTGCATTTTTGGCATCACACTTTTGTACACTTCCGCGTAAACAGACACACAAATGTGAGACTAATAAAATTTGAGATGACGGAAGGGAAAAGAGAGAAAGAGAGCGGCAGACAGACAGAGAAAGAAGACAGGAGAGAAAGGCAGACAGGAATCAGAGACACACAGAAAGAGAGTGGGACACAGTGCACGGTAAAAAGGCACAAAGTGAACAATGTAAGCTATCACAACCAGCTCCGGCTCTTATGCCACGATCTTATTTCATGATGAAGATTCCAAAGCCAGACAACAGATAAAAACAACAACTGCAATAAGATTATTTAACTACTATGGCTTGGTCAGCTGCTTTATTATCGACATGGTACCACAAAAATTCACAATGTGGAAATCAAGGACTGAGACAGAACCTCTGGATGCAAAAATGTAACCCCGTATTTATTTATTTTTTTAATTATATTTTTACATGCGCAGTTACATTTGCTTGTTATGTAGATCTTTGTTCAGTCTTGAGATCATGCTATGCATACAATTAACATTTTAGTTTCATGTCAGATGTAGGCTACATATGTCATTAGTTGTTTATTCTTTCGTTATAACATCTTCTCTTGTTTCGTTTTCCCCAAACTACTTTGCTGTTTATGTCGTATGCTCATATTGCTGTTTATAAAATACCCAAGGTTCAAATGGTTGAGCCGAAACTCCTAAGACTTTATCTCATCATCATTATCGTCGTCATCAGACACTCTTCTATACAATGTTGTTTTCAATTTCTTCATCTTCTCTGTCCGATTCGCTAATCAAAACTATTAAGTCTTAAGACTGTCTTAAACTATAAATTCTTATTAAGTATGGCTGTTTTCGTTTTGTTTTAAACAAAAATGCAAATACCAACAGTGACACATTCTGGATTGGATGGAAGGTTCTCTTACACTTCGTAACGACTGTTTTTGTTTGTTGTTATTTTGATTTTTCTTTTGTCTAGAATAATGGTGCAAATTCCAACACTGATACATTCTAAACTGGATGGATGGTTCTCTTATATCTTGTGACGATTATTTTTGTTTGTTGCTGTTTTTATTTTTCTTCGTCTTTTCTACGTAATATGCACTTGTGCAATTTTTTTGTGTACAATCAGAGACTGAGTTGAAAACGTTTCTAAAGCCGGTACACTGAATGGCTGACACTTTGTTTGGTTCCAGTCAAGCATTGCGCCTCCCCAGCTCATGATTTGAAGGGCGCCTTTCGGAGTAAATTATACGGCATTTTGGCTTATATGTTGTTGTGTTTTTTTGTTGTTGTTTGTTGTTGTTTTTTTCATTTCTCTGTTGTTATTTCTATTTTTCTTTCTGTATTTTGTTGTTGTTGTATTTTCCTTCATGGGGGCAGAACAACGGTGAAGAGAGTGCTTTGGAAGGGAGCAGGAGAAGGAAGCCCAGGAATCGAACTAGCACTCTTCGAGATGCGAACTTGACGCTGAAAGAACAGAGCTTTGCAAACAACAGAATGTCAATACAGCACCAAGCCAAATAACTGTATATTATGTTCCTCAGATGAATAGCCAAATGCATAGCGTGATATTTATGGTCTCATATGGATATTCGCTCTGCATCAGAAGTAGCTTCAGTAGCAATAGCAGCCATCAGTTAAGAAAGCGCACACCAAGGCAAACTGTTGCCCGGCTCATCGATCGCCCGATAACCCTTTGTAACAGCTGCACTTATTTTTCGGTTTCACTGTCGCGCCCGTGTCCAACACGTGGATATACGCGAGCGCGCGCGCATGCGCACACACATACACGCGCTCGCTCTCTCTCTCACACACACACACGCACTCACAAGGAAATGGTGTCTGTGCGTACTGGATCAGAACAGCCACTACAAAACCGCACTGCTGAACAGACAAACCATGCAGCTGAGCAGGGCCTCCTCCATCGCGAGTCCTCATGGCGACCTGACATTAGAGAGAGAGAGCTTCTTGAGGACTGCTGCTGTAGCCGTGACAGAACGAACGAATGAACCTAAACCTGACTGGCCATGCACGGGCAAGTGAATTAGTACACACTGAACAGACATAATTTCTTTTAAGCCCTGCAGGCGGTACGAACTAGGGACATTTCGCTTCTGAGAAAGGTGGGGTTTTTTGGGGTTTTTTAATTGTTTTTTTTTTTTTACCACCTGGTTAAAGTGCTATCGCGTTGTTTTTATTTAGCCGTGGTGACGGCGATTCATTGTCTGAATTGTGCCGGCAGAACTCTTTACACAGGTTCTGCACTGCACTACATCTTTGTGGTGGAGTCTCTTTCATCACGGCTGGGGAGTGGTTTACCTTCACTGTCGCGTTGTTCTGCTGCACAATGCTGTGATAATGGGAGTTGTCATGGGTGCTTTATTATTGCAGCTGTCGTCTCTGTCTACGTCTGCCTGTCAGCTTCTTTCATCTGTGTGTGTGTGTGTGTGTGTGGGTGTGGGTGTGGGTGTGTCGTGGGTGGGTAGGGAGGGGAATGGGGGTGACTGTGTGTACACATGTGCTTGAATATTGTTACTTTTTACTCTTGAAAAAAAAAAATCTCCGTAAATGTTCTGAAGAAAGATGCTTGGAATAAATTGTGCAGTGTATGTGTGTGAGACAGAGAGACAGACAGAGAGAGTGAGACAGACAGAGAAAGAGACAGAGACAGAAAAAAAGAGATGAGGAAAAAAGGGATAGGTAGGACACAACTGTTGTTAAAAAAAAAAGAAAGAAAATGATTTGTCCTAACTTCTGCTGCTATCCAACCGATTCAGAACTCTTGATAAAACACATGCTCTCTCTCTCTCTCTCTCTCTCTCTCACACACACACACACACACAAGCACAAACACACTGGGTGTGAAATCTTATCATCAGTGTCGTTATCATCACCTATCTGCTAGCCATGCCTTTCTCCTCACGGTTTCGTTTTGTTCCCTCTTGTTTTTCGATATGTGAGTTGGCCTATGGTCTTCGTAACATGCTGTGCCATACCTAAACGCACAGTCTATTTTGTGTATGAATACAGATTATACCTGCACTGAATGCCTGTATTATCATTAATGATGACAGCAAGCACCAAGTATACTGAGAGTTAACATACAATTATTTGGAAAATGTTGCGCCACAATGTTTGAGAAGGACATAAGATTATTTTTTGCAAAATGTCATCCAGATTATTATGATAAAACCGCAGCACAAAACTGACAACAGGATTTCGTACATTTTGTTTCACTGCCTCACATCAAAACAAAAAGAAAAAAAAAGAGGAAAAACGAAAGAAACAACTACGCACGCAAACATTCAAACAGCACCTTTCCCCATCACCCAGAGAAGGCGGGGGTGGCGGGTGGGGTGCGGAGGGAGGGGGGTGGAGGGGAATAACAGCAGAATGTGGAAGCCAATGTCCGAACCCCTGACCCGAAGAAGGTCCCCCCCATCACAAAGAGGTGCTGACCACGCTACTCCTATATTCGCTGGTCCTGGGATTGTCGGTACACGTGCCGCTGTCAGCCGGATAGACTCGCACGGCGGACAGACTGTAGCGATCCACGTTGCAACCTACGGCAGCCTGCCTCCCTGAAGACGATTTCTGCAAGTCCACATCTTGCCAATCCTCATGAGCGTTCGAGCTCGTTCGGGCGCTGTGCTCATCCGTACCGGCTTCATGACGACCAGCATCTTGAAGGCCACTCACCTCAGGCTGCTTCAGTCCTCCTTCACCACTTCCACCACCACCACCACTGCTGCTTTCCGGCCCACTTTCGAACTGGCGGGAATCGCTTGCCGCCTCGTTGGCCTCCACCACAGGGTTGCCCTTCTTCTTGTAGATGGCGTAGGCGGTCAGCAGCAGGATGATGGACGTCACCTTGACCACCACCCACAGCAGGAAGAGGCGCAGGCCCATGTCGTAGCTGTCGTAGACCCAGCAGTTGCCTTTCCCGTTGCACGTGCTCTGCCACAGTATGCACGACGTGTCCAGCACGGCGCCCGTCAGGATGGGGCCCGGGATCGTGCCTGGCCATGCACAAAACACGCCCACATGCACACACATTCACACACACATACACCCAATAGACAAACACGCAAATACACACATAATCGTGCCCACGAAGGCACACACACACACACACAAATTGATACACACACGCACACACATTTAATCGCGTCCAAAACACACACACACACAAGCAAAATGATGAGCAGAATAAAAGAAGATTTTTAAAATATGCCGGCAGCGGTGATGACAGTGAAGAAGAAAAGAGTATGATAACAAGGAAGGTAACAAACACGATAACTTGACGAAAAAGGAATAGTGTGTGGGAAATACATGGAAGGGTGAGAAAGTGGGTGTTAAGAGATAGATTGAGATAGGACCTGACACACACGTTTCCCTCACAGATGATTAATCAAAACATTTAATCCTTTGATTCCTTGAAGGACCCAAAGGATTACAATCATAAATTTATAAAAAGCTGTTGTGAACGACAACTGGTGAAGAGTAACTCAAAAATCACAGCGATTAAAAAAAAAAAATTCAAAGGGAAAGAAGGGAGGGGGTAGGGGGGTGAGAGACAGAAAGAGACAGGAACAGACTGAGATGAGAGGGGTGGGGATAAATATAGTTTCAGTTTCAAGATGTCAAAACATGAATACTGATCCATATCAGGTACACTACATTTGTTTGTTTGTTTTGTTTGTTTGTTTTATTTATGTTGTTGTTGTTTTTCTTTAAAGGGGTGGAAGGAGTGGGGAAGTGGGGGAAGGGGTGAGGGTTGGGGGGGGGGGGGGGCACACACCTGACTAGCACAGTCTCAACGCTCAGGTCACGCCTTAAGAGCCCGTCATGCTACAGGAATGAAAGAACTGGAGGAAAAAGGAGAGAGAAGCAATAGATAATGAATAAATGAAATAAGCTTTGTTTAGTGAATTCGCGTGCACGCACACACATGAACACACACACTCACATACATACAATAAGCGCATCTCACAACAGACAGACAAACAGATGGGTGTCAGTCAATTACCCAGAAGACGAAGCGTGACCCACTGCAGTCCCAGCCCCACAGAGCGCTCTGAAGAGGGAACACACCTGAAACATACACAAGACGACCATGCTATTCTTCCAGATCATTGCTCCTACTCAACCCGATCTATGAATAATCTGACATTTCTCCCCTCTTTTTTTTTATGAATCTGTTTATTCATGCATTAATCATACTCATTTTCTTTTATTCAACAGCCTCACACAGAAGGAAGCAGACAAACTGACAATCATACTCACTGACCAGCACACAGAAACCTCCAATATCGAGAGTGGGATATTTTCATGTTGGGGATAATATTTCAAAAGTCAATTTCAGTTAACGACTCTCCAAAGACAATTGTTCCCCTGCCTCTGCATACAACCTATACAGCAACCTAAATTACCACAACAAATCATTAGCAAAGTAAATATAAATGATCATAGTCAAGTGTACAAAATTTTGTTTCAAAATCATATCCAAATTTCTGCAGCCTCCATTAATCAATTATTTTTCATTCTTTGATGATGATGATGATGATGATATTGATGATGATGATGACTATAATGAGCATAACAGTGACGATTTAAGTTGTTGATGAAGCAGCAGCAGCAACCCACAATAGTAGTAGCAGTAAGGCACTGCAAATCAGATCAAAAGCATCAGCAAGCGTAAACATGATTAGAAGCAAACGACAGGAAAAACAACAAACACTGTTCGGGCAGCACTGAGAGGTACCTGAGTATTGCCATGGAGATGGGGGTGACGGTGAGGAAGGTGAAGAAGATGCCCAGGAAGAGGACGACGACGAAGAACCACACCTGAGGGCAGGTGCCTTGGCACTGCCCACTGATGGCACTGCCGCTGCCGTTCTGCCCGCTGTCAAGCAAGGTGGCCACGACGCACGAGCATCTGCTGTACACCTGTGCGGACACGTACACTGTTGTTTTTGCACTGCAGCGCAGATTAGCGCAGTGTAATGTGTAACTTTCTATCATATTACATTCTATCATATGATATGATATGACATTATCAGATCTGTTTTTTGTCACAACAGAGTTCTTGTGAAGAAATTTGGGCTTTTCTCCCTGGAGAAAGCATATCGCCACAGTGCAGCGGCACCTCTTTTACTGGTCTACATGTTTATATCATGAATCCTTTTTACAATGATCTATTTTAATTCATGTGATAGTTTCACTGAATTTGCAGCACACACACGCGCGCTCGCTCACACACACACACACACATAAACACGTCCCAACCACCAAACTCTAAACACCTCTCAATTCCTCATGGCAGGCAATGTTTAAGGTGCCAACGAACAAACAAACAAACAAACCGCCCAACCTCCTTGACCAAAGCCCAGATCAGCGGGGTTCATGTGGTAAATAAGCACAAACTCTCGCTTTTTATATACACTATCTCAGGCAGCCCATTCACAAGACACAAAAAAAACCCCTCCCACTTGTGAATGTCTGCAGCCAGTTAGTATACTAACATTCACTATGCCAAAGAGTATACTTCAAGGACTGGGAGTGAACCAAGCGTGCACGCGCGCGCGTTTGTGTGCATGCATGTGTGTCTAGCTTGCAAACAGACACTCACAAACGCACACACACGCACACACACTACACAGAAGGGTCAAAAAACATAACACGGCTCCAAACACCCACTGCTGACCTTGGTGGGCGCCTCGGGAACCAGGATCGCACTGTTGACCAGCTCTGTGGAACAGCCGGCGTAGCAGCTGGAAAAATAGGTCACGCCGTCCTGCCCGCAAACTGGGCTGTAGCGCTCTGTGTTGCACGTGCAGTTACTGTTGCACTGTGCCCTTAGCTCCTCTTCATCCAACGGTTCATGGCTGCAACGATAAGTGCCAACAATGTATGTTCGAATGTTTCAGGCTCAACGAAACTGCTACTGCACTGAGGATTTACGTTAGTAAGTAGTTAAGTAGGTAGGTAGGTAGGTAGGTAGGTAGGTAGGTAGGTACGTCGGTCGGTCTGTATGTATGTATGTCTATGTGAGTTTTATATATATATATATATATATATATATATATTATTCAACCTGAGAGAGAGAGAGAGAAAGAGAGAGAGAGAGAGAACATTTCTGCACAATAAGAGTGCAAAGGCTTATACACATGGGTATTTGCAATACTAAATTATGTATCCAAGCCTGGATGTCTTCGTTTTCCATGAAGTAATGGAGGAAGCATCAAAACAGTCTTCGTTAAAATTTTAACCTTCAAAACTGTATTTGAGTTCGGGGTGGGTGGTGTTTTTGGGGTGGGTGGTGGTTTATATATATATATATATATATATATATATATATATCTATATATATAATGTGTGTGTATCATGTTTAACTACTGTTATAAAGGGAATAAATATCAAGTAGTATGATGATTCATATTTACGGAGATCACCATTTGGCTAGATTTTTCTGATATATTGTTTGATATACATGTCTGCCACAACTGACAAAGTGTCCCCAGCCTTATAAGGCTGACAGTATTTGTGCTGTGTATAACTTGTCTTAATATTGTTTCTATTTTATTTACGAAATCTGGTGGGTGTGTTTTCACCTTTTTTTTTTTTTTTTTTTTTAGTCCAGAGCCGCTTCAGTATTCAGAAAATGTTTATTCTTCAGAATAATGACCATAACAACATCACAGCCATATTAACAGCAAAGAAAAATGAACACACACGAATACTCCCCACCCTCTACACACAGGTACAAAAATACATTCGGATTTTTTCTGTTCTTTTCTTCTTCCTTTTTTTTTTTTTTTTACCCCAAAGGAAATACAAATACATTTCAGTTGGACAAACGTTTTGAAACAAACATGTCGGACAATTGTGGTACATACACAAGCCAGTGCAAAAAAATATCTGGAAAATGAAATTATATAAAAAGGAAAAAGAGCTCAAAGACAGGCACTAGCAACCACCACGTTTCCCGGAGGGAGATTGGTGGTTCAGGTATCCCCCCCCCCCCCCCCCCCAACAAAAAAAAAAAAAAAAAAAAAGAAAAAAAAGAAGAAAGGAATATAAACTGCGCCTTAATCAACTTCAGGCTATTACAAACATAATGGAATAGAAGTAGAAGCGACAAAAACGGCCATCATCCTCAAACAAATGAATCAACAACTGCAAAAAAAGGGGTTTCTTGGCACAAATTTGCCTTTATTTCTATTTCACAGAATCCCCTTCCCTGGTCCCAGTGCAACGGCTGCTTAGCCGCCTTATCTGTAAACGTATTACTCTATCACGTTCTTTTGAAAAAAAATAATGTATTCTATATAAATGATTTGCGCGACAAATGCGTGTATGTTTGTCTTTGTTCTGACACTCAACCCACGGATCAAAGCATAAAAAACGCCAAGGCTGCCTTAAAGCAATTTTTACGGCGCCAACTTTTGCTTAGAGCGTTAAAATCTTTCTGGAATTTATGGAATTCGCGATGTTGATTTCTAAAGGCTGAACAAACTTAGCGCTGTTAAGATCGCTTTTGCGACTCCAACCTGGCATGTTATTGTTTGATAATAAACCCTGTGTGTGTGTGTGTGTGTGTGTGTGTGTGTGCACGCGCGCGCGCGTGTGTATGTGTGCGTGTCTGTGTGTGTGATCCTTTCGGCGCCCCTCGCCATTCTCCTCAGCCATAAACAAACCAGTTGAAGACGTGTTTTGTCTGGTTTGCAAATTAAAACTGGTTGGTGGCGCACTCCTTATCAATCGCAATCTTTGCGGAAATCTGGGTGGCTGGTTTTGAGAGGCGAGAGGGGGGGTTGCAAGAGGGTGAGTGAGACAGGATACAAACAGATACAGACAGAAAAACCAGAACAGAGAGTGTATTTTGAAACAACATCGATGTTATCTCCTCTGAATCATATCATCACACGGACAACTGCTTTAAACAAAACGGCACGGACGACTGCCAGACAAAACACCACTCTTTTACCACAGTAAACAAATAAAAATGAAGAATAAAAAAAACAAAAAGAAACTCACAGAAGAAAAACTAAATTATCTACGAAATCAAGCAAAAAACACTAAGACTGACATGGTGACTACCGTGGACATAACTGAAATGAAAATATAATAGAAAACCTTATTACATAAAAGCAAACATTATGTATATAAAAAACAAACAACAACAACAACAAAAGAAACTAAAATACTAAACAAACAAAACACAGCCGTGAGGACGTTCACAAAAAAACAAAAAAAAACCCAAGAGACCAACTGTCAACTTTGCGCAAATCGTAAACAAAAAATACAAACCAACCCCAAACAAACAACAAAAAAGAAATAAAAATGTCAAAAAAAAAAAAAAAAAAAAAAAAAAGAAAAGAAAGAGACGAACTCTAACTTTGCCAAACCGTAAACAGAGTTGATGCCGGCGAAGCGCTGCTTGGGGCAGTTGATGAAGAAGCAGCCCCCGCCCATGACGGCGCCCAGCACCAGGCAGACCAGGCAGCCCCTGAAGATGCCCGGCAGCCTCAGGCGGCACTTCTGCATCAGCAGCCCGCCAGTCGCCAACCCGCCGGCCCCGCCCATCAAGGTCACCGTGCCTGCACACACGTTTCACGTTCACTTTCTCAAGAGAGAACAAATCCACACCTGCTTAGGCAGATACCTGACCAGCGGCACAACCGAACGCGCTTAACCAGGCCTCGAGTGCATGCTTAACTCCCTCTATACGAACGGCGAAAGAGACGACGTTAACAGCGTTTCACCCCAATTACCATCATCAAAATATTGCAAGCGGAAGGCTCTTATACTGAAGAGGTGAATGTTGACAAAGAATACCACAATTCTGACGACGGAAGCTAAAGGTTGGGTCATTCAGACACCCACTGGACATCCGAGGGGTCTGTGTAGAGGAGAACAGAGGGCTGGCTGTACTGAGTGAGTTAAATACATTTGTGTACCTATCACAGAGGGGATTCCTTCTACACAAGACTTATATCGTACTGTGCACGGGACCTCGGGTTATCGTCTCATCCAAATGACTAAACGCTCAGCTTGATTTTCGTATCAAACTTGGGAGAAAGGACGAGACCGAACCAGGATTTGAACCCAGACCCTCACAGATACTGTATTGGGAGATAAGCTTCTTAACCATTCTGCCACCTGACGGATGTGTGCAGCGGCGACATAATGTTTTGTTGTTGTTGTTTTCGATCGATATGTCGATACTTATATAGAACTTATCTTCTGTTTGCTACCAAGTTCGTAAGCGCTTTACAAACAAAGTCATTCGCACACCAAGCTGCCTAAACGGGAAGAACCACCCTCTGACAGATTCCTTTTGGCCTTTATATGCCAGGCTAGGAAACAAGTGTCCCGGAAACACCCCCCCCCCCCTTCCACCGGGCGCTGAATGGTAGTCTGGGTGCTAGTCTTTCAGATGAACTAAGCGAGGTCAACTTCGTTTGTAAAACAAATACACCTGCAGACAGGAAAAAGAAAGAACAAAAAAAAGTAGGTGTCGCTGCTTTATGGCGGTTCACTCTTCCCTAGGAGAGAGCAGCCTGAATTTCACACAGAGAAATCTGTTGTGACAAAAAGTAATACAATACAATACAACGTAATGTAATGCAATGCGATGCGATGCAGTGCAGTGCAATGCAATACAATGTCACGTGTGGTGATGGTAAACACAAAAAGCTGCCTTTCATTGTAAGCCCACGATTTCTCGCAATCCCACGATTTCTCTCACTTTAAGAGAAATCGTGGGATTGCGAGAAATCGTGGTTGTTCCCCTCCCACGTTTTCTCTCAATTGCGAGAAATTGTGGTGGGCGCTCCCACGATTTCTAACAATGTGTGAGAAATCGTGGGAAGTCCCCCTTATTTTTTTTTTATTAAAAATAATTCCTTTATCATCGGAGTTGGTTTCTTGTCTTTTCCCCAAGGGGGTGGTGGAGACGGGAGACGTGGGGTGTCAGGGTGGAGTTGGTGGGAGTGTGGGACGTGGAGAGAGTAATATTTTTTTTTCTGGGAATGAGGGAGTGGTGGGTAAGCTGTTTCAAGCAACGCTATTTCAAGGTTTCATGATAACGAAATCATTAATAACATCTTATCACGTTTGAGACAAGAGACAGGCAGACACTGATACAAAACGAAAAAAAAACAAAAAACAAAGGGTTGCAACAGAAAGGAAATACAACTTGAACGAAAACAAACAAACAAAATAATAAAATAAATGACTTAAGAACGGAACAGACTACTAACTGCGAAAAATTCAACTAGACAGCGAATACAGGACAGACAGACAGCAAGCCAGCCAGCTAACCATACCAACAGACAGCCATACAAACGAACAGACAGAAAGACAGACAGACAGACATTACCCATAATGAGTCCGGACTCGTTAGGTTTGACGCTGAACTTCTCCTCGATAATTTTGGGGGCGAAGCCTGCAATGCCGGTCACGACCAGAGAGTCCCCCAGACCCACCAGCACCAGCAGTATGTACAGGGGATTACATACCTGGGACAGACAGACAGACACACACACACACACACACACACACGCACACACACACACACACACACACGCACACACACACACACACAAACACACACACAAGCACCAAACACACACAGACACACACACTGGAAATTTATGGAATAACCTTCGACTCATTTTGAAAGATATAACGAATAAAAATGTGCGTAAGAAAAATATGAAAAATCATCTCATTAACTGTCCAAAAGATGAACAATACAAATCTATATCTATTTGTAACCACTTAATTCATGACTTGTGAAATATTTTGTATATGCTTTTGGTGGCAGTTTTGCTTGTTGTATGAGGGTGTAAGTGCATGCGAAACGGGATGTGTTGTAAATTGGTGTATGTGTACATGTTTTTGTGTACAAGTGCGAAATAGAAATGTATCTCCCAACTTCTTCTTTTTTTCTGATGGCTTGATGTAAAAAAAGCAGTCGTTGCTTATTCAATTACCATCTTGAAATATTTTTTTTTACTCTGAAACACGCACACTCATACACATACACAGAGGGGTTATCTTACAACTACATAATCAGCTGAGTGTGCCTTCGGTGTCAAACTTTTAACTGTGCCATGCCACAGAGTGCGCTTTTACTTTTACTTTGGTATTTATAGGTTATCATTGGCAAGTGATGAGGTCTATGATAACCTGCATCTTGTGAAGGGCTGGCGAAAGAACGAAGTATAGTACAGTTATCAATATGAACGAGAGACCGCACACCTGAAGAAGATTAGAGTTATGTGTGCTTGTAAAGGCTCTGAAGCCTTTCCCTTGAAACAACACAGAAAAATCCGAGAGGAATGGGAGGGTGGTGGGTGGTGAGGGCAAAAAGAGATGGACACGAGGCAGTTTCACAGTTTATTGACATTGTCTTGGGCGGTTTTCCACAAAGGTAATAAGAGAGAGAGAGAGAGAGAGAGAGGGGCAGAGACAGAGAGACAGAGAGAGAGAGAGAGAGAGAGAGGGAGGGGGGGGAATGGGGAGGGGGACACAAACTGACGAATGTACAATCCAAATGAACTGAATCTGTGTTGGTTTAGAGACCAGCCGATCCGGAACAAGACCTTGAAACATGTCATCCAATGCAGCACCAAAAAACAAACAACATAACCACGTCAAACAAGAACTCACGGTTATTTTGCCTCCGTTCGACAAGAAAAATACACACACGCACTTTGCCTATACACGTAAGTCAATGAATGCACACACACACACACACACACACTTTCTCTCCACCATCCTCCTTCTCTCTCTCTCTCTCTTTCACCAAGCAAACCACAGCGGACATCTTTGACACCTGCACCCCCCCCCCCTCCCCCACCCATCCCCAACCCCCGCACACACATACCCCAAAACTCACCAGATCGAAAAGTGCATGTGGGAAAGACATCACGAGGTCAACAATGGACTTCTTGCGTTCTCCAAGCTGTCTGGATATTCTCTTCTGTATCTTGCTTTTGGACCCTGGCCACAATCCAACACACGTTTTTTTGTTTTTTTGTTGTTGTTTTTTTTTATTTTGTCTGCCCGTCTGTTTTGTCTGTATCTCTCTCCCTCAGCACCCAAGCCCCTTTCAACACACACACACACACACACACACACACACACACACACACATACACAACTGTTGTTTTTGAACAGATATTCAAATTTTGTGACGTTCAAATTATTTATTCGTTTGTTCCAAACAACGAGGAAATCAGAATGTGAGTTTCCGAGAGGTCACTATTCACAGAAACGTACACAAAAAAAAGACACACACACACACACACACACACACACACATCCCTAACCACCTCCCCCAACACCCATACCAACCAACACACACCTAACCACCTCTCCCCAACACCCATATCAACCAACACACACACACAAACCTAACCACCTCTCCTCTATGCCTATATCACCACACACCTAACCACCTCTCCCCAACACCCATATCAACCAACACACACACAAACCTAACCACCTCTCCTCTATGCCTATATCACCACACACCTAACCACCTCTCCCCAACACCCATATCAACCAACACACACACCTGACCACCTCTCCCCAACACCCATATCAACCAACACACACACCTAACCACCTCTCCCCAACACCCATATCAAACAACACACACACCTAACCACCTCTCCCCAACACCCATATCAACCAACACACACACCTGACCACCTCTCCCCAACACCCATTATCAACCAACACACACACCTAACCACCTCTCCCCAACACCCATATCAACCAACACACACACCTAACCACCTCTCCCCAACACCCATATCAACCAACACACACACCTAACCACCTCTCCCCAACACCCATATCAACCAACACACACACCTGACCACCTCTCCCCAACACCCATATCAACCAACACACACACCTAACCACCTCTCCCTAACACCCATATCAACCAACACACACACCTAACCACCTCTCCCCAACACCCATATCAACCAACACACACACCTAACCACCTCTCCCCAACACCCATATCAACCAACACACACAACTAACCACCTCTCCCCAACAACCATATCAACATACACAAACAACTTACCCTCCCCCGCCCCCCAACACCCATATCAAAACACACACACCTAACCACCTCTCCCCAACACACACATCAACATACACACATGCCAAGCCACCTTCAACACACTATTCATCCCACTATATATGAACACACGCCGCTAATCCCCCCTCCCCCAACATACACATAAACACACAGAGACCTACCCACCTTTCCCCAACACCCACATAAACACTCACAGACATGACCACCTTCCTCCAACACTCACATAATCACACACACACACACCTTGAAACACCTTCCCCAAAAACCAACATATACCCACCCCCCACCCCGCCCCAACCTCTTGAACCACCTTCCACCAACACCCAAGTAAACACAGACACTCACACACACATACATTCCCCCCTTCAACCACTTTCCTCCAACACCCAGTTAAACACACACACACACACACACACACACACACACACACACACACCCCTTGATCCACCTTCCCACAACACCCACATAAACATACACACACACGTAACTACCTTCTTCCAACACACACACACACACACACACCTTAACCACCTTCACCCAACACCTACATAAACACATACAGCTTACCACCTTCCTCCAACACATACACACGCACACAGACACACACACACACACTCAACCACCTTCCCACAACACCCACATAAACACCCCCCGCCCCCCTAACCATCTTCCTCCAACACACCCACATAACACTCTAACCATTCCCCCCCCCCTCCCTCCACCCCCACCCCCTCCTACACACAACACATGACCCCACCGGCCAGGGAGCGAGGAAATAAACACAGCATGGAAGACACGATGACGTAGAGGACAGCACACATGACGTAACCAATCCACCAGGCTCCCACCCAGCGCTTGTCCGAGGTGGTGATGGAAATCCTGCAACACCAGCAGCACCCCCCCACCAAAATAAAAACAACTGATTAACATCCGCCTGATTAATTCACACCCGGCCAAACAATTAACACCCATCAAAGCTGATCAATTAACAGTCCAACACCCATTCCTGTCAATCCTGGGTTCATCCCAAAGGTATGGGCAGAGAAATAACACGCCATAAAATATCATGCTCATAAAATAATGCAAATGTTAACGTTCCGTTCCTGGACTCATTCCAAAGGCGTGGGCAGATGAATAACACGCTGCAAAAATATCATATTCATAAATATGCAATGTTGATATCAAATAGCTCTGTATTATGGGAATGCGGCTTTGGCCTGAGAAGGCAACACACAGACACTCACTCACTCTTACACACATTAAGACCCACGCGCACCCCGCACCCTCCCCACCCCCTCCTCCTACACACACACACATCTTGTTGTCAGTCTAACTGCACTTTGTTAATTTCCATGTATATGAGGTTAACACATCTGAGAACGACAGACTCTCAAATAGAAACAGAATCAACACAAACGCGGGCATTAAAGAGGACACAAAAGCAGACACGTGCGTAGACAGACAGTCAGACGAACGGACATGCAAACAGACATTCGAGCAGGTCATACACAGACGACAAAAAAGACGAGCCGACAAGTCAGACTGTAAGGTATAATCAAACGGGCCTGACAAAGAAGAAAGATCGTACATACAGAAGAGGCAAAGAGGAGAAAGACAGGGCAGACATAAGAAGGAAAGCAGACGAAAGATAGAGCAGACATCCAGAATAAAGGAGAGAAAAGACATATAGGGTAGACATCCAGAAGATAGACCAACATGTCAAACATCCAGAAAAATGACAAACGAGTCAGACATCCAGAAGAAAGACAAACGTCCAGGTCAGACATACATCGGATAGACAAACAAGGCAGACATCCAGAATAAAGACAAACGGACAGGTCAGACATACACAGCGAAGACCAACAAGCAGGACAGACATCCAGAAGAAAGACAGGTAAGACATATAGGAGGGAAAAAAAAGAGACAGGTCAGACAACCAGAAGAAAGACAGACAGGTCAGACATACAGAAGAAATACAAACAAACAGGTCAGACATACAGAAGAAAGGCAAAAAGACCAGTCAGACATACAGAAGACAGACAGGTAGGTCAGACATCCAGAGAAAAACAGAGACATGTCAGACATCCAGAAGAAAGACAGACAGACATGTCAGACATCCAGAAGAAAGACAAACAGACAGGTCAGACATCCAGAAGAAAGACAGACAGGTCAGACATCCAGAAGAAAGACAGACAGACAGGTCAGACATCCAGAAGAAAGACAGACATGTCAGACATCCAGAAGAAAGACAAACAAACAGGTCAGAAATCCAGAAGAAAGACAAACAAACAGGTCAGACATACAGAAGAAAGACAGACAGACAGGTCAGACATACAGAAGAAAGACAGACAGACAGGTCAGACATCCAGAGAAAAACAGAGACATGTCAGACATCCAGAAGAAAGACAGACAGACATGTCAGACATCCAGAAGAAAGACAGACAGACAGGTCAGACATCCAGAAGAAAGACAGACAGGTCAGACATCCAGAAGAAAGACAGACATGTCAGACATCCAGAAGAAAGACAGACATGTCAGACATCCAGAAGAAAGACAAACAGACAGGTCAGACATCCAGAAGAAAGACAAACAGGTCAGACATCCAGAAGAAAGACAAACAGGTCAGACATACAGAAGAAAGACAAACAAACAGGTCAGACATACAGAAGAAAGACAGACAGACAGGTCAGACATACAGAAGAAAGACAGACAGACAGGTCAGACATCCAGAAGAAAGACAAACAGACAGGTCAGACATACAGAAGAAAGACAGACAGACAGGTCAGACATCCAGAAGAAAGACAAACAGACAGGTCAGACATACAGAAGAAAGACAAACAGACAGGTCAGACATACAGAAGAAAGACAGACAGGTCAGACATACAGAAGAAAGACAAACAGACAGGTCAGGTATCCAGAAGAAAGACAAAATGGCAGGTCCGACATCCGGAAGAAAGACAAACAGTCAGGTCAGAAATACGGAAGAATGACAAACAGACAGGTCAGGTCAGACATACAGAAGAAAGACAAACGGACAGGTCAGACATACAAAAGAATAACAAACATACAGGTTACACATCCGGAAGAAAGACCAACAGACATGTCAGACATACAGAAGAAGGACAGACAGACAGACCAGACATGGAGAAGAAAGACAAAAAGACAGGGCAGACATACTGAAGAATGACAAACAGACAAGTCAGACATACAGAAGAAATACAGACAGGTCAAACATACAGAAAAAAAAAGACAAAAAGACAGAACAGACATACTGAAAGAAAGACAGACAGGTCAGACATGCAGATAAAAGACAGGTCAGACATACAGATAAAAGACAGACAGGTCAGACATACACTGTTACAGAAGATAGACAAACAAATATATCAGACATTCCAGAAGAAAGACAGGCAGGTCCGACATATAGAAAAAAAATGATAAAAAGATAATACAGACACACTGAAGAAAGACAGACACAGGTCAAACATACAGAAGATAAACAAACAGGCAAGACATACAGACCAAAGACAAACAGACAAGCCAGACATCCAGAAAAAGGACAGACAGAAATACAGAAGAAAGACAGGTCAGACATACAGAAGAAAGACAAGCAGTTCACACATCCACAAGAAAGACAGACAGACAGGTCAGATATAAAGAAGAAAGATAAAAAGACAGGACAGACATACTGAAGACAGACAGACAGACATGTCAGACACAGAGAAGAAAGACAGATCAGACCAACAGAAAATACAGACAGACAGATCAGACATACTGATGAAGGACAGACAAGCAGGACATACCTCCAGAAAAAGAGACAGACAGATCAGATATACCGAAGAACGGCAGGCAGACATGACAGACCTCCAGAAAATACAGACAGACAGACAGATCAGACATACAGAAGGACAGACAGGCAGGACATACCTCCAGAAAATACAGAGGGACAGATCAGACATACAGAAGAAAGACAGACAGACAGGACATACCTCCAGAAAATACAGACAGACAGATCAGACATACAGAAGGAAAGACAGAACAAACAAATCTGACATACAGAAGAAAGACAGACAGGTCATACCTCCAGAAAACACAGAGGGACAGATCAGACATACAGAAGAAAGAAAGACAGACAGGACAGACCTACAGAAAGTACAGACAGACAGATCAGACATACAGAAGAAAGACAGACAGACAGGACAGACCTACAGAAAGTACAGACAGACAGATCAGACATACAGAAGAAAGAAAGACATATAGGACAGACCTACAGAAAGTACAGACATACAGAAGAAAGACAGACAGACAGGACAGACCTACAGAAAATACAGACAGACAGATCAGACATACAGAAGAAAGACAGACAGACATGACAGACCTCCAGAAAATACAGACAGACAGATCAGACATACAGAGGGAAAGACAGAACAGACAAATCTGACATACAGAAGAAAGACAGACAGGTCATACCTCCAGAAAACACAGAGGGACAGATCAGACATACAGAAGAAAGACAGACAGACAGGGCAGACCTACAGAAAGTACAGACAGACAAATCAGACATACAGAAGAAAGACAGACAGACAGGACAGACCTACAGAAAGTACAGACAGACAGATCAGACATACAGAAGACAGACAGACAGGACAGACCTACAGAAAGTACAGACAGACAGATCAGACATAGAGAAGAAAGACAGACAGACAGGACAAACCTCCAGAAAATACAAACAGATCAGACATACAGAAGGAAAGACAGAACCGACAAATCTGACATACAGAAGAAAGACAGACAGGTCATACCTCCAG
Source organism: Babylonia areolata (assembly GCF_041734735.1). Lineage (NCBI taxonomy): Eukaryota > Metazoa > Mollusca > Gastropoda > Neogastropoda > Buccinidae > Babylonia > Babylonia areolata. The sequence continues at coordinate 13,343,003 of NC_134879.1, forward strand.
AAAATAGACAGATCATCAGACATACAGAAAGAGAACAGGCAGGCAGTAAGGACCTACAGAAAATACAGACAGATCAGACATACAGAAGGAGGACAGGCAGACAGTACAGACCTACAGAAAATACAGACAGATAGGGCATACAGAAGAAAGACAGACAGACAGGACAGACCTACAGAAAATACAGACAGATCAGACATGCAGAAGAAAGACAGACAGACAGGACAGACCTACAGAAATACAGACAGATCAGACATGCAGAAGAAAGACAGACAGACTGGACAGACGTACAGAAAATACAGACAGATCAGACATACAGAAGAAAGACAGACAGACGGGACAGACGTGCAGAAAATACAGACAGATCAGACAATACAGAAGACACACAGACAGACATGTGAGACCTACAGAAAGTACAGACAGACAGATCAGACATACAGAAGAAAGACATACAGGCAGGACAGACCTCCAGAAAATACAGACAGATCAGACATACAAAAGAAAGACAGAACAGACAGATCAGACATACAAAAGAAAGACAGAACAGACAGATCAGACATACAAAAGAAAGACAGACAGGTCATACCTCCGGAAAAGACAGACAGACAGATCAGTCATACAGAAGAAAGAAAGACCGGAGGGACCCCCCAGAAAACACAGACAGGACAGACATACAGAAGAAAGACAGACCGGAGGGACCCCCCAGAAAACACAGACAGGACAGACATACAGAAGAAAGACAAAACAGAAGAGTCAACCGGACAGGGAGTCAGACGATCCTGTCAGATGGGAGCATATCAGGTCACACCCACACAGACCAGGACAATCAGGCAGACACGCAGACAGTAAAACGATCTGGCAGGCTGGGCAGACACGCAGTCAGCGAAAACAGACGGAACAGATGATCATGCTGACCACAATACAGACAGACAGACAGACAATAGGGCTGGTCAAACAGATGATCAGGCTGGCCAGATAGACAGACAAACGGACAGACAGAAACCAGGTGAAGGTGATCCCGGACAGGGGAGGGGGGTTAGGGGAGGGTGGGGGGGGGGAGGCTCACACTTACTTGCTGGTGTCAGTGCGGTCAATGTCCACCCAGAGAGACAGCAGCTGGCCCCCAATCACATAGCCCACCCCAACCCCGAGGGCCGTGATGGCGTAGGTGATACCTGCCACACGACAGTCACGCTGTCAAACTGTCGGTTATCACTGATTAATTAATGGGACACACACACACACACACACACACACACACACACACACACACACATGTCAACGCACTCGCAGAGTGCTTTTATCAGAAAAGGAGGTGCGGTCGTGGATGATAGATTGGATGGATGGAATTACGAGAGGCTGGTTGTAGGCAGGTGCATACCGGCTGTGCACAGGCAAGCAGGGGAACGGGTGGATAGACAGATGGATGGGGGTGGGAGTCCAGAAGGGTAGGCAGGCTGGTGCGTATACTGGTGGTTTAGGTGAGCAGATGTACAGGGGAAAAAACGGAGTCATGTGTGGCATGGCATAATTTCCCCAAACGTAATTAAGCCATACTCTCATCGATGTGAATGCTCTCTACTATAAAAAACAAAAAACAAAACAAAACAAAAACAACCAAAAACAAAATATTCAAGTGAATGAAAAAGACGAGAAATTTCCGTGTATGGTGGTGTCACACGCTTTTTCACCTGACTCCGACACTGAAATGGAACAGTTCGAAATGATGTCAGATGGAGCCTCTCACTGCATCACCCCCACCCCACCCCACCCCCCAGGCACCCCCTCCCTACCCCCCATCCCCATTCCACTGACCTGCATCACCAAACATAATGATACAACTCAATGCCCCCATCCCCACCCTCTCTCACCCACCACACTCCCCAACTGTCCATCCCTGAAAACACACACACACACACACACACACACCGCCCAGACCAACACGACACGTACCTATGTATCCAGCAGTGTGTTCCGATCTGGCGTGGTCGTCGATGTAAGCGAAGCCACAGGTGAAGGCTGGGGTGAAGCCGATGCCTTGAAGAGCCTGGCCCACGATGAACATGGGGAAGAGGCTGGAGGCCGACCCCTCATGTTTGTCCAGGCTGCAGTTCCGGGCGTCCTGCTGCTCCGTGCACCCATCGCTTTCCTCGGAACCTGACAGGGTGTGGGAGGGGGGGGGGGGATGGAGGGGGGGAGTCCTTCATTGTTTACTGTCGTCAGGATAATTCCTTGTCTTTTGTCACTCACATACATACACACACGTACACCGAGAGAGAGAGAGAGAGAGAGAGAGAGAGAGAGAGATACAGACAGACAGACAGACAGACAGAGAGAGGGAAGACCTCACCGTCAGGACTTAATGCCATGGTGGTCTTTGTAAAAAAAAAAAAAATTAAAACAAAAAAAAAAAAACAAAAAAAAACTGTCTTCGGCATTGCTCTGGCGATTAGGTTTTGTCGTTGTCTGAGCCCAGAGTCCGAAAGTCGTTAAGTCGTTACATACACGCACTCACACTCACACAAGCACACACACGCGCCTGCGCGCACGCACACACGCACACACACACACACACAATTTCAGCTGTGGTCAGCACTGTCTCCATAGCTGAATATGTCTGGCCCTCCTTCCTCTTCTCCCCCTTCAGAGCCCGCCATCCGCCATGATGGTATCGAAGTAAAGAAAACAAGAGAGGCAAGGCCTTCAAGACTCACTTGTGATAAATTAAGTCCCCTAGCATTAATTACAGAGTAATTTCCCTTTTTTACTATCTGCACCAAAACGTTTGCAAAATAAATAGAAATTCCATGCTTAGCAAAAGAAGTTCCTGTTTGAATAAAAAATGATAATAATGACTCCTCTTGTTGTTGTGTCAGAATAAGAGGTCAAAGTGCCAAGTTTAGAGAATACAAAAAATATGAATATAACAGTAAACGCAGTTTGCATATAATTAGGCTTCTTTTTTTCTTTTTCTTTTTTTTTTCTTTTTTTGTACCCAACCCAGAGGCGCAATATTGTTTTAAACAAGATGACTGGAAAGAACTGAATTTTTCCTATTTTTATGCCAAATTTGGTGTCAACCGACAAAGTATTTGCAGAGAAAATGTCAATGTTAAAGTTTACCACGGACACACAGACACACGGACACACACACACACACACACACAGACAACCGAACACCGGGTTAAAACACAGACTCACTTTGTTTACACAAGTGAGTCAAAAATATATAAATCACGTTTTTTTGTTA
>NC_134879.1:13348749-13366249 GCF_041734735.1 Babylonia areolata
GCCCCCTCCCCCCACCACCCGGGGCCGGTGGGAGCGGCCGCCGTAGAAGCTGACGAAGAGGACGAAGGAGATGGCGCCGATGTCTCCCGAGCTGGAGATGAGGCCCGCCTCTCTGCTGCTCAGCTCGAACCTGCACTCCCACACACAGCGACAGGATATGTACGTAGCAGCATAAGCAGTCGTCGTAGTAGTAATAGTAGCAGCAGCAGTAGTAGTAGCAGCAGCCTCAGCAGTAAAAGTAGTAGTAGTAGCAGTCGTAGTCGTCGTCGTAGTAGTAGCAGTAGTAGTAGCAGCAACAGCAGTAGTACAAGCAGCAGCACCACCACCACCAGTAGTAGTAGTAGTAGTAGTAGCAGTCGTCGTAGTAGTAGTAGCAGCATAAGTAGTAGTAGCAGTAGCAGTCTTCGTCGTAGCAGCAACAGCAGCAGCAGTAGTAGTAGTAGTAGCAGCATCAGCAGTAGTAGTCGTAGTAGCAGCAGCAGTAGTATTAGTAGTAGCAGCATCAGAAGTAGTAGTAGTAGTAGCAGCAGCAGCAGCAGCAGTAGTAGTAGCAGCATCAGCAGTAGAGTAGAAGCAGTCGTCGTCATCGGTGTAGTAGTAGTAGTAGTAGTAGTAGTCGCAGCAGCAGCAGTAGTAGTAGCAGCAGCAGCAGGAGTAGTAGTAGTAGCAGTCGTCGTCGTCATCGCCGTAGTCGCAGCAGCAGCAGCAGTAGTAGTAGTAGTAGTTGTTGTAGTTGGGCTTCGAGGTGTGATGTGTGTCTTTTTTTAATGTTCTGTTCTGTTCTGTGCAGGACCTGTGTTTGTTTAAAGAAACTTTGAGTCGGGTTTGAGCTGTGATGAGTTTGAGTTTACTGGGTTGTTCTGTGGACTCCTGAATACGCGTGGTTGGTGTGTGTGTGTGTGTGTGTGTGTGTGTGTGTGTGTGTGTGCGTGCGTGCGTGTGCGTGTGTGTGTGTGCGTGCGTGCGTGCGTGCGTGCGTGCGTGCGCGTGTGTGTGTGTGTATGATGTTGCAGTTGGTTGCTTTTGGTTGCATAGTGCAGTCCTGTACTGCTTTCAACAAAAGTTTCGTCCATACGCTCGAAGGCTGAACGCTCTTTACATTCGAACAAGCACAGCACCCTGTCAATCGGCAGCACTTAATGATCACTGTTTGACTGGTTTGAATGGTATCGACTGGAAACATCAAACACATTAATTTTTAGAAACAGTACATAACCAAACTTTGGTCCAAAGTCTCTCCTTTCCCACAGACAGAGAGAACCCTAACATCTTTGCCCCCACACACACACACACACTCTCGCCCTACTTCCTTACGTGTTAAATTATCAAAGTGATGCGTGACAGTAAGAAAGCCACATAATTTTTCTTCTTCTTCTTCTTCTGTTTCTCCTTTAGCTAAAATTAGGGGTGGGGGGGTGGGGGGGGGGGGGTGTCCACAAGTCTGCAAAGGGCACGTCTTCTGAGGCTACTACGGAAAACAATGGAGAAAATAAATCCACGGTGCGTGTTTCGTACGGAGATATGGAACACAATTAAATGGCTTGCCATTTTCTTTCTTCTTCTTTGTCTGTTTATCTCATCTCGGAGGAAGTTTCTGGGTTTGCCCCCCCCCCCCCCCCCCTCCCTTCCTCCCAACCACCAGCCCTGTCCCTCCTCCCCCCCCTCCCCCCCTCTGTTCATTTTAGCTGCCTGCGTGGCAAGCTGATGGAGGGAACTGTAAACAGTCCCGGATTGTTTAGGGGGGGCGAAAGTTCCTGCCTTTGTTAGTTTATCGTCGTCCCTTTTTTGGGGTGGGTGGGGGGAGGGGGGGGGGGCACTGTGTCTGTGGGGTGATAACGTGATGCCATTGCTGCTGCTGGTTGTTGGTTCTCTGGCACCACGCTTTCCGTGTCCCAGGAATGAGAGCCCAGAAAGACTGAGTGAGTGAAAGAGTGAGTGAGTGAAAGAGAAATTGAGTCAGTATGTGAATTAAGTTAAACACGCACACACACGCGCGCGCGCGCGCGCACGCACGCACGCACACACACACACATACACACACGGTCACATCTCTCTCTCTCTTTCTCTCTAACACACACAAACACACACACACACACACACACATATATATATATATATATATATATACATATACATACATGTAGTTGTGTAATTTAATATCTGATGAAGGCATGGAAAAGAACAACGAGAGAAAGAGAGACAGACAGACAGAGAGAGACAGCTAGAAAGACAGACATCAGTTTGATTCTAACAAATGGAAGTGATATTTTTTTGCAACATACACCGCCAAACATTTTCCCACCGACACAAAACCCAGAGTGAAGAATAAGTCGAATCTTGAAAGGAGTACCTAAACTTGTTCTCCGGGCTTCATGATGAGATGCTACCGACTTCAGGGGTGTTGCTGTTATCAGTGTTACACATTCTACACCAGGTCTTTGCGGTATTTTTGGTCGTCACTGATACAACAGATCTGGTCTCGGTGGTATCTATTTATCACCGATACGCATTCTCAGCCACAGGTACAGTAGTTGGGGGGTATTATAACATTCCCAGTATTAGAGATCTGTACAATATGCTCTCATGTTTCCCGTTCTTATCGTTTTCCGTCTGTTTATGGGGAAGATTTTTCAGTTTCGTTCCACATTACCGTCCATCCATCCATTCATCTCTATCTCTCTCAGTGCTCTTGTAATTTTGTGTTGAATATGTACAGTCTGTAATTGTAAATGAGGTGATCGTATTTCTTTTTTCAATATACTGTTACAGCATTTATCTCATATCCCTCTCTTTATCTCTGTGTGTGTGTGTAGACTTAAGGTTCCACACTTTTGTCAAAAGAGAAAGATTTCAGTTATATTCCTCGTTTAGACAACTGCATGACGTTCCAAAAATATCTAAATAGTCAGAAACCCTGTTTTAAGGAAACAATTAATAAGAATAAGACTCGGTGTGTCCCAGCTGAAACCACATCATTTGAGATAGTCCAAGAACAGAGAAAATGTTAAAGGTCCATTTTGTCCTGGAACAGATGAAACTGAATTACATTTTATCTTGGCGTGTGCCCAGTATAAACCCATACATGAATTGTACATTCCAGAAAAAAAAAAATGTCCATCCAAACGCGTTCAAATTAACTTTGCTTCTTTCCGATTCAAGATTAAGTTTTACGACTCGCTTCATTTCTGTCTAAAGCGTTTGCTCACAGAAAGCAATTGCTGATTCTGATGTGAATGAATCGATCTGTACTGTACGTTCCATGAACTGCTCCATGAACCCCTCTTTTGGGTTCAAGCAAACATGCATGTTTCATGCTTGATAACTTGTGTTTCATATTGTCTATACAATTGTCCCTGCACTCCCTACCCCCACTCCCCGACCCACCCCCCTGACAAGGGCAAACTGGCCTAGTCATTAAAATGTTCGAGTTCGAGTTCGAGTGTGTGTGTGTGTGTGTGTGTGTGTGTTCCAAAGACAGACGCTGACGCCAGTTTACTGAACAGGCCACAGCTCCCTTCAATGGGAGTTCACACTCCACAAATTATGACGAACGACATGAAAAATGAAAAATAAACCCAGCAAAATCAAGATTCAATTATAAGAAGCTCTATTTAAAAAAATTATTTAAAAAAATCAGAGCTAGGATTTCCAGTTTGACAATACTCTGTAAACACCTAGCTGTTAAGTTATCATCCTCTTGACACGCTTTTTTTTAAAGTACATTTTCAAATGCGTTACGACTACAAAATACACACAGTTTTACACCTCTTGTTTTTTGTGGGTTTTTTTAAATAACGGTGTCTGTGCACATTAATCTGTGACACTGCCATTATAAACTGAGCGAGTGCCATTACGTTGCGACATGATCCATAAGCAATCCACAAAGGAGGAGGAGGAATTTTGTTTAATGTTCCGTCACATATATCGATGATTGAAGACATTTTGTTAAAGTATTTATGAATACATCTGAGTATTATCGGTTAGAAGGGGTGGGAGATGTAGATGAATGGAGGGTTGGGAGAAACTGGGCAAATGAGGGTAAAAATGTGGGTGAAATTTGGAAGAAAAAACTACAACAACAACAAAACAACTCTAAATACAGTTACAGGAAATTACTTAAAGGACTTCGTAAAAGAGAAGTCGTTAAACTGACAAGCGAAACAACTGATAATGAATGCAAAAAGTCAAAAACATCAACGTTCTCAGTCACTTGTGAAGACACACTTTCGTGTACAAAAGGCTTCATCAAACTACAGTGAAAAATTATATGCTCAATTGTCAGGTTACTAAAGCATATGCACTTGACATTAGAACAATACTTGGTCCGTAATGAATTTGATAATAGTCTGAGAGCTAAACTCAGAATTGGTCTGCGAATCGGACCAAAGTCTGAGAGAGTCAACTGACGAGGTTTTAGACTTGAATTCAAGCACCTATAAAAGTCTCTTTCTAGTATATTGCTTATTTCCTTGTATGACAATGGGCAATATACTTTTATACTATCTATATGATTTTTTGCTCCCCTTTTTGCTGCCCTGTCTGCTTGGTCATTATAACGGAATCCAGTGTTGGATGGTATCCAACAAAAATCAACATCTGTACCCTTCACAAATAGGGAGTGCAATAAATACCTAATTTCAAACAATAAATCTTCTCTTTGATTATTCTCAAAATGGAGCAAACTTTTTAAGACAGATTGAGAATCAACACAAAATAGGATATTACTTACTATGATTGGTATATCAACAAGATGATTTAAAGCCATAAGGATGGCCACCAATTCAGCTGTAAAAATTGAATGTCCCTTACCTAAATAATATGATTTTTCTGTTTTTAGGTCAGGAATGACAAAAGCAGATCCTGCACTGCTATCATCCTGGACCGAGCCATCAGTGTAAACTTTTAAATGATAATCAAAATTTTCTTCTGATTCAATTCTGACAGATGCTGCTATTATATGTGGAGATTCTCCTTTTGTTGTGTCAGAAGCACATATGTTGACGTTTGCTTTTGTTAACTCCAAGGGAGGGACAGGTAGCACCAGAACACGAGGTGCCATATCATGTAAATCAATGTCTGAAGAATTTAAAATATCGGACACATATGTGCGAATGGTTTGTAGATTTGAATTATTTTGTGCATTGTTTTGAAAATCAATATCAGACCTAATGTTTAATTCCTCAAAATCATCCACTGCTGTACATCTCACAATGTATTTAGCAGAACTTAATTTTCTGATTTCATCTAGTGGTAGAATACCCGCAAGCTTATAGGCTTCTGAGGTCTTAGTATGCACAGGTACCCCTAAAGCCAGTTTCACAGCTTTACTGTCAATTATTCGCAGTCCACATATTTTCCTCTTCAATGACAGGTCTTGTACTCTTGATGCAATGAAACCATAGCATAGTTTTCTGATGGCCAAGCCATACATAACAAAGACAGCTGTCTCCAACATGCCAGAGACAAAGGGAGTGAGACAGGGAGAGAGAGAGACAGAGAGACAGAGGGGGAGAGAGAGACACGGAGGGGGAGGGAGGGAGGGAGGGAAAGACAGAGAGGGAGGGAGGGAAAGACATCGACACACACACACACACACACACACACACACACACGGGGGAGAGGGAGGAAGACAGACAGAGAGAAACAGACACACACACACACAGAAAGAGAAAGAGAGGGAAAGGGGGCGGGGGGTGGGGGGGGGGAGAAAACAAGAGACAGGCAGAGAGAGAGAGACAGACAGACAGACAGACAGACAGACAGACAGAAAGAGAGAGAGAATGTGTGTGTGCCAAGGGTGGTTTAGGATGGCATGAACCGTGGGGCCAATAACTGGTACAGACGAAGTCACTGGCCTATCCACACCTCTTGTGGCTGCCAAGCCAATCAGTAGCCAATGTTGTCTGGCTGCCAACCCCAATCAGCACCAATCTGCCACCCAACACAGTGCCATTAAAGATGCATTGAGAGTCTTGGAGCTGGCTGATGCAACAGTCTGGAACAGCCTTTCGGTGTGGACATCGTTGAGAAAACCAATACCGATGCTTTGAAATTCAAGCCGACAGAACACTGCGTCTTTAGAAGTTCTAGAAGAATCGTGAACACGGTCATTGAATCAGTGACTGTGTGTATTATCGAGCGGGATTACTATGTCATATATTACCGTAGGGAAACAGAAGCGGTATCCATGTTTCTTATGTAATCAGACCGCCACCGTGTTACTTTATCAGAGATGACTCGATTCACACAACAGACACGTCACTTCTAATTCTGAAGGCAGGCAAAGTTGTTGTTTTTTGTGTGTTTGTTTGTTTGTTTTTGTTTTAACCAACGCGCGCAAAACAGTTTTTGTCCTGCTCCATCCAGCAAGTAATCGTTCTATCCTCCTACAGTTTTCATAGTTCTCCTAACATCTTTCAAAACATTAACAAATCTTAGCTGAATGAATCATGCTTGGGCTAGGCTATAAAATGCTCGCTGGTTTTCATACAGAAACGTGTATCTTCGAATAAGCCACTGTTCATAATATTTTCCTTTTCTTCTTAGAAAGTCTTCTTCTTCTTCTTCTTCTTTCCGTTACACGACCAACATCGACTGCCGATGACTCTGTCGTGGTTCATGCATGCTGAGTATTTTCGTGTCTCCATAACCCACTGAACACTGACATGGGTTACAGGATCTTTAACGTGCGTATTTGATCTTCTGCGTGCGTATACACACGAAGGGAGTTCAGGCACTAGCAGGTTTGCACATAATATGTTGACCTGGGAGATCGGAAAAATCTCCACCCTTTACCCACCAGGCACCGTCACCGTGATTCGAACCCGGGACCCTCAGATTGAAAGTCCAACGCTTAAACCACTTGGCTATTGCGCCCGTCTAAGTCTGCTGCATTTAAGGGTTCATCTTATCTTATCAGTAACCATCAATTGTATTCTGACTTGTGGGGAAAAGGAGGTGGTTTACGAAGTATCAACAATAAGTTGTGCCACTTGAAAATGAAACCGAATCCAAAGGGCTGATGGTATGATGGTGACCCACCATGTACACACTTATCCGACACATTAGCATCACTTCGTTCGCAAGTGAAGGAAATTTCAAATTCTATGTTCATCTGAATCAACGTGATGGGAGTACTTCTGCATATGTTTTGCTCGTTTATGTGTAATAGCATTTATTTTTTGTGTGGCACTTTGAATGAATGTGTGGTTGAGATTGCGTGTGTGTGTTGTTCCTTGTGATGCTAGGGGAAGCAATTGCGTGTTGTTCCTTGTGATGCTAGGGGAAGGAATTGCGTGTTTCGTATGAATATGATTTTATTGTGATCATCGTTCCTCAGTGTCAGTGAGTACAGTTCTGGATAGCTCAGCTGATCCCGTCACAGCAGTTGAAAGCCAGAGCGTGAGAATCACCTGGACCGGACGGGTCCTAGTGTTTCAATCTTTTGACTGTTGTAACACTGATGAGAGGTTCGCGCATTGTTACGCACTGTCGTTATTGTCACCCGTTGAATCTGAAGAGATCCGAACAGAGAACCTCTGTGAAACGACCTTGTGTGAGGTGTTCATTCCCTTTTCCTCCCCCTCTCTTGTTCTTCCTTACCCTCTTGTGGAAAACGCTGTATCGAAGATAGAACCCACCCCAACAACTACAACATATGTCCCTCATTAGGTTTCTGATTTGTCTTTCCATAGTATAAACTTCAGAAGAGGACACGATCTTACTTGACCAACAACAACAAAAATTCCGGCCTCTCCATGGGCCCTCTTTAAAAACTAAACTACTTAATTCAATATAAAAAAAAGAATAAATAAAGGAATCCACATAACACGTGGCTGCATCCTCTCTCCTTTCTCGCTCTAAATTTAGTCATGAAAAATACTTAAGCAGCGACCTTTTATGGCTTCATGACTTAATGAGCCCATTAATTACGACTGCCGCGGTCCATTATGCAGATAATTGTATTCCGTGATTCCTCTTCGCAATGGTCTCGTATGATTGAATCATGCATGCATCCTTTCCGTCCAACTATCTTTCTTTCTCTATGTCCCCTCCCCCCCCCCCTCCACACCCCCTTTCTGTTTATCATGGATGATGACAGCAAGCCAAGCTGAACTTGGCAGGCAGCCACACACACACACACACACACACACACACACACACACACACACACACACACACACACACGTGAAGGACAGCTTCAAACTGCTTATGATCATCATAACACAGACTGCACGATTAAAACACATGATTAAAGCACGTTTCTGTCGTACTAATGGCCCTCCAGCTCACAAACATGTAATCTGTAAAAATAAAAACATGTCTGAGAGAGTAATTCTCCCCCCCCTCTCTCTCTCTCTCTCTCTCTTCTGTCTTCGTGTGACATTCTCACTGAGGAACCTGTTCTCTTGGATTGCAGCATCCACTACATTTATTTCTCTTCCATATAATACCTCTCTCCTCCTATTTGCGTCTGTCCCTCTTCAAACACTCCTCTCCATGACCCCCACTCCCAACACACACACACACACACTCGCATACACAACATGTGTATGTGTGCGTGTGCGTGCGTGCGTGCGTGTGTGTGTGTGTGTGTGTGTGTGTGTGTGTGTGTGATATTTGTTTTTGTTTCTTTACATCTATATGCTACACAAAAGTGGAAAGACGTAAAATTGAAGACTGCTACACACGCACACACACACATACGCGCGCGCGCGCGCGCACGCACACACACACACACACATACTCATAAGCCGCGCTCGTGCGCTCATTTAAGAAGTGCGTGAATGCAATGAGTTGGTGATAAACATCAGCAAATTACTTCGAAACATATGCACACACGCACTCACGCACATACCCACACATACATGCATGCGCGCGCGCACGCACATAAGCACACACACACACACACACACACACACACACAAACACGCAACTCGCTGGAAAAAAAAAAGACATGCGCACTTTCCAGACAGAACATACCCGTCTTCTTGTTTGGACAGACCTCCAATTAGTAAATGTATAACGCTTCCATCCAAAGAGATTAACTGCCTTCAGATAAATAGCAGAAATATCTATCTGCTAAAAAGCTGCGATGATTTCTTGTGCACGTTTACAACCACCCAGTATCCCAACGGATGAAACATTTTTATAAGAGTTTGGATCGGGATACAGAAGAAGAGGCGACGAAACAATATCGTCCAGTTATCTTTCAAAACAAAAACTCTTTGTTCTTGCTGTCAGAAAATGCTGAGCAAAAATGTCAAGTGGTTGTGTTTGAGAGAGAGAGATTCAAGATTCAAGATGGTTTATTCAATTAAGGCCATAGCCCCATATGAATGGGGGGTAATAACAGTTTTACATGTGTCATTGCAACTGGTAATATAAACAATACAACGTCATTCACAACAAACTATCAGTGAACCTAAGAAATGAGTGTCTCTCTTAATCGCAGTGCTTTATAAAAATACATAGCAAAACTACGTATGGTGTTTTCATTGTTAGATGCCATTAATGAACATAACCGAAACAAGCATGGATTTATATAATATTTTGGGGGAATAAATTGGATTCGTAAGTCAGTCAACACAGGGCATTTTAAAACAAAGTGAACTTCATCCTCTCTTGATTTTTTGCACAATGGGCACAATTGTTCAGAATCACATGTTGCTTTGTAACGATATCTGAATTATGGAATAGAAATTTGAGAGAGAGAGAGAGAGAGAGAGAGAGAGAGAGAGAGAGAGAGAGAGAGAGAGAGAGAGAGAGAGAGAAGTTGTGGTTGTAGGTGACTGACAGATATACTCCACATGGAGAAGGAGAAAAGAGTTGGGTGGTTACATCCGCAAACATTGATATCATATATATATATATATATATATATATATATATATAGAGAGAGAGAGAGAGAGAGAGAGAGAGAGAGAGAGAGAGAGAGATAGGTGTTTAATTTTGCCCCGTTGATAGTGTGCATGCGACATGGAAATTCATGGATTTCTAAAACCGTCAAACGAAAAACGAATAAGTAAAATAAAAATAAAAGTAAGATAAAATAAAAAGCTTGTCTGCGGCGTTCAGTCAATCAGTGAAGATGACTGAAACTGTTCCAGGTTTTTCACGAATTCGCCACTTAAAAAAAAGAAGAAAAAAAAAAAGAAAGAAAAGAAAAAAAAGGGACATATTACAAGCCGACAGAGCCTCATTTTCTGAAAGGATCTCGAGCATCCTATGGATCACAGTGGCGGGCATTGTGAACGGTCTCAAGAACAGATGAGCACAGATGGGCATTGTGTGAAGAAGATTTCAACTTGCCCTTTACCCATCAATTAGGAAGCCGTACTCCCTCTCTCTCTCTCTCTCTCTCTCAGAAGATTAGTGTATATCAGTCCGTGTATACATGCGTGCGTAAGCTGGTGCGTGCGTGCGTGTTTGTGTGTGTGTGTGTGTGTGTGTGTGTGTGTGTGTGTGTTATATTCCATGCTATTTTTTTTTTTATGTTTCGTGATTAACTCTTGTTGTTGTAGTTGTTGTTGTTACCGTCTACACCGAGTGTCCGTACCGATTTTCTTTTTTCTTTCACTTTTTTTCTTTCTTTTTTTTGTTTTCCTTTTTCATCTTTTGTGCATGTGAGTGGGTGTGTGTGTTTGTGTGTGAGGGAGGGCATGGTGTAAAGAAGCTTCCAGCTTATCCAGTTACCCTCAATAAAACATTTGTTGTTCAAAAACATTTGTTCTCTTATGCATACACTCCTAATCGTGCACGTGCACGCATATACTGATTCGATGATTAAGTTTTGCTTTTTTCTTAATTATCGCAAACTAAATCCGCATTGGGTTTAAGATATAAGCATAATCTTGGACTTATAATTTATCACGCTCTCCCTCCGACCACAGCTGCTCCCCACCCCATCCTCCCTTTTTGACACACTTGTGAAAACAAAGTGAGTCTATGTTTTAACCCGGTGTTCGGTTGTGTGTGTGTGTGTGTGTGTGTGTGTGTGTGTGTGTGTCGTGGTAAACTTTAACATTGACATTTTCTCTGCAAATACTTTGTCAGTTGACACCAAAATTGGAATAAAAATAGGAAAAATACAGTTCTTTCCAGTCATCTTGTTTAAAACAATATTGCACCTCTGGGATGGGCACACAAAAAATTAAAAAAAAGAAGGCTAATTATATGCAAACTGCATTTACTTTTATATTTTTTGTATTCTCTAAACTTGGCACTTTGACCTCTTCTTCTGACACAACAACAAGAGGGGTCATTATTATCATTTTTTGTTCAAACAGGAACTTCTTTTGCTAAACATGGAATTTTTATTTACTTTGCAAACGTTTTGGTGCAGATAGTAAAAAAGGGAAATTACTCTGTAATTAATGCTAGGGGACTTAATTTATCACAAGTGAGTCTTGAAGGCCTTGCCTCTCTTGTTTCTTATTCTTTTTTTTTTCAAATTTAAACCCTAACAGGCAGCGAATTATTTTCAAGGCAAACATTTCTCTGCATGCGTCATAGTTGTAGAGCATGCATTTCCCCTCATGTACAGGTTTCTGAACAATTCAGGAACCCACGTTAACTCTGCCGCGTAAATTCAGCAGAATTCACAAATATCCTGACATGCTCTGTCGCTTCGTGTAGTGACTTGGCTGTATTTCCTGACTGGTTTAGCGGGATAATTAATGTCGTGACAACGTCGGTTTCCTTCTCTAGACGGCATATATATATCATAGGCGGCTACTCAAAAAAGCAATATCAATCAGCCAGGACGAATCAAATCCAGCTTTTGGGATTTTCGAGATGCTCCCCTCTGGTCGACGGTACAGAAGTATGAGGACGTAAACCAATCGCTTCGCCAACAGCTCCCCCCCACCCCCCCACCCCCAAAGCAGTCAAGACCTGTCTCTCCAACAAATCCAGGATGATAAATAGATATTGTGCAATCGAAAACTATCTACCTGAAGATCTAGTCATCAGCCCCATCCACATGTAATACGAGGTTTCTGTTCAAATGTGTGTGCATGCGTGCGTGCATGTGAGAGAGAGAGAGAGAGAGAGAGAGAGAGAGAGAGAGAGAGAGAGTGAGTGTGTGTGTGTGTGTGTGTGTGCGTGTGTGTATGCGTGCGTGCATGTGTATGTGTGTGTGTCTGTGTGTGCTTGCATGTGTGAGTATACACAAGATTTTTGTACTGATATGCACATGTGTGCATCCTAATTTCTACTGTATCTGTGTTTGCGTATGATATTCGATTTATGTTCGTACCTTGTTATTTACTAACCCCCCCCCCCAACCCCCCCACTATTCCTTGTGACCCCGGTACACTTGGTAATAAAGAACATATTCTGTTCTATTCTAATATCATACAGGTTTATGGTATTGGTACAAGGTTGTCTAATCAACATACAAGGTTGTCTAATCAACATTCTGTTTGGGTCAACACTGAACAATCATAAACGGTACGAATAAATGGACTCCCCTTCTCACCTACACGAGCCAAACAGGTCATCGCTGCATTCACTTGCGGGTACAAAGAGACAAATCACAGGTACCCTGGTAATGATAATACCCGGCCTCATGACCTCAGGCACTGTGTGACGTGCTGAACCTTTTTGCATGTCGTATCTGTTTTCTGAAAGATGATGATGATGGAAAGGGATTGACGCTTTCATCTTTAATCGGGCAACTCTATGTCAGTGTGCATGTGTGTGTGTGCGCGTACTTATATATATATATATATATATATATATATATAATTATATGTATGTGTGTGTGTGTGTGTGTGTGTGTGTGTGTGTGTGTATGTGTGTACGTGTGCGCGCGCGTGTGTGGGCATATACAAGTGCATTTGTGTGAGCTAATTTCAGGGGTGTGCATTGCGCGCTACATGCATATAATGTAAACGTAAAGTGACAGAGAAGAGGCTGATGCAGACCATATGCCTGCGGAGACTGGTATACATGTACATACAGCTACAGGACTGAGCGTGCTAAGAGAACTGCCTGCGTATCAGTGTCGGAGCAATTCAATTACCACCTGCATTGCTCTTCTGTTTGTCAGCCACTGTGTGTAGCCCTTTCAACACGCGCGTGCGCGCGCGCGGGTGTGTGTGTGTGTGTGTGTGTGCGCGCGTGCGTGCGTGCATGCGTGTGCGCGCGCGCGCATTCGTAACTGCGCGCGTTTATGTCGGCGTGTATGTGCATCTGTATGTGAATGCCTGTGTCGATATGGGGGCATGGGGCGGGATGCGGAGGCTACGTGTGGTTTATGTCAGTGTAGGCTGCATCGACCGCTTTTGCTAGAGAGGGATGACAAGCAGCTAACGAAGTGTTTTATTTTGATAACTTGCAACGAGTTCTCGTGTCGGCGGTATGAAAAAAAAAAAAGTGGGAGCAGGCAAACTGGTAGGTAGAAAGTACAGTGAAACTAAGATTATATTAGTAAGAAGGTGGCAAAGTAGAAGTGGGGTTGGTTGAACGAGTGAGTAGGGAAGCTGGCAGACTTCCAGAAATGGTACGTAGTACACATCAGGGATGGATATATATATATATATATATATATATATATATATATATATATATATATATATATAAGTGCAGTGTACACGTGCAGAAGTACTTTGTCAGATCAGCACACACACACACACACACACACACACACACACACACACACACAGGGAGAGAGACTCGGAGAGAGAGAGCGAGGTAGGGGGAAGAACAAGACAGAGCGACTCAAGACTCAGATGATTTATTCATTATTAAGACCACAGCCCCCATATGTATAAGAGAGAGAGAGAGAGAGACAGAGACAGAGACAGACAGAGGGAGAAGACACAAAGAGAGGGTAGGGGAGGAGTTTGTTATCAATAATTACAGTCAAGAGGTACTTCTTCTTCTTCTTCTTCTGAGTTCACTCGTATGCACACGAGTGGGCTTTTACGTGTATGACCGTTTTTACCCCGCCATGTAGGCAGCCATACTCCGTTTTCAGGGGTGTGCATGCTGGGTATGTTCTTGTTTCCATAACCCACCGAACGCTGACATGGATTACAGGATCTTTAACGTGCGTATTTGATCTACTGCTTGCATATACACACGAAGGGGGTTCAGGCACTAGCAGGTCTGCACATATGTTGACCTGGGAGATCGTAAAAATCCCCACCCTTTACCCACCAGGCGCCGTCACCGTGATTCGAACCCGGGACCCTCAGATTTGACAGTCCAACGCTTTAACCACTCGGCTATTGCGCCCGTCAGTCAAAAGGTACATTATCATGCAGACCAACGCAGAGATGCTGAAGAGAGGGAGAGAACATGAGGCTGACTTGCGATAACTGCGTACATAATCGGGTGGCAGGGCAAGTTAGGGGTAGTCAGTCAGACGGTCAGTTATTCAGGCAGAAAGGTATCCAGACAGGCAGTGACAGGTAGGGAGGTAGTGAAAGGCAAGAGTATGGGCAGGTACCGTATCGTATAGTAGTCAGTCCATGTACACACGCATGTGTGCCGCTGGCCGCCGTGTGTGCATGGCGTGAAATGGGAATCAGTTATTTTCAGTGGCAGAACAATTCTCTGAGTCGGTGTTACTAGAGAGTTCCGTACCAAGAGCACAAGTATACTAGTGAGTGTATGTGTGTGTGTGTGTGTGTGTGTGTGTGTGTGTGTTACTGTTGGGCAATGAGGGAGAGGGGATCTGGGGTAGGGAGATAGGGGGTTGAGACCGTTGACATGGATTGCGCGCGCGCGCGCCTCTGTGTGTGTGTGTGTGTGTGTGTGTGTGTGTGTGTGTTGTGTGTTGTGGTGAGTGTGTGTGTGGGTGGGGGAAAGGGGGCGTGCGTGCGTGCGCATTTGTGTGTGTGTGTGTGTGCGCGCGCGTGTTGTGTGTCGCCAATGTGCGCGAAGTGTGCAACATGCACGTATACATTTGTGTGCATGCATGCGTGCGTCCAGCGATGTATAGATACTAGTGCTAAATATTTTGTGAGGAAGAGGAACATCTTGAAGTGGGAGTGAAAGTGGAAGGTGGGGCGGGGGCGGGGGAAGAAAAAAATGCGGAAACAGACAGACAGGAAGAACGTAAAAATGCCTACAGGATCATGTGGAGGGTTGGGGGTGGGGGGCGGCCGGGGGCGCGGGGGAGGGCGGGACACCCCAAAACAACAGCCTATCTTTGTATAATAATGGAGGAATGTACTATCCCTTTCAGACATTTCGGAAGAGAGACACGTTATTTTACCCCCCCAAAAAATTCTGATGATAACGGTGCTGACTTCGAGAAGGCGGAAGGGAAGGGAAGGTGGATGCGTGGGTTGTTGGCCGAGAGGAGGAGTGGGGTGGGAGGTTAGGCTGGGTGGGTGGGTTGAGGACATTGGGGACATTGGGGATAAAGCCACATGTTTTACCATGGGTTTGGAGTCGGGTCGGGTCATCGGTCGCTGACGCATATAAATTTGAAATGACCCCGAATCGTTTTCAGATACTGCCGTTCATGTAAAGTTCGGGCACCGTGTAGATGTATATTCCCAACAACAACAACAACAACAAAAATCAACACTTCACAACACTTGGACCAAGAACCAGGTACGCTCACACAAAGCCACTCACTTCTCTGTGTGTGTGTGTGTGTGTGTGTGTGTGTGTGGTGTGTGTGTGTGTGTGTGTGTGTGTGTGTGTGTGTGTGTGTGTGGTGTGTGTGTGCGTGCGTGTACGCACAATTGTACAAGCGTGCAAAAGTGCGTGCACTTGTGTGTGACACAGAGAAAGATAACACAGAGAGCCGGTATCCGGCTCAGAGTGTGTTTGTCATACTCAAATAACACACACACACACACACACACACACACACATACATACACAACGTATTTCGCCAGAACACTCACTGCCCACTCCATTATATCACAGTTAACAGACATCTGTTTGCAGGCGCTGCATCCGCACTGCTTCGCACTTATGCTCAATGTCAACAACTGCGCAGACTTCACAAAGCGAGTGCGAAGATTCCGTTTTCTCAGCTTGGAATTACAGGATCTCAATTGGCGTTCAGTGGAGGACTTGTTGGACAGATCACAGCTGTTCGAACACTTATCACATCACTGACAACATTGAACAATGCAAACATCACCATTTTGTCCTGCCCTTGCCTTGAGCACTGAGTTTTTGCAAACCTTTTTTTTTAATTACTTTTTTTTTAATTCATTTTATTTTTTAATCAGGGGGGAATGGGGTGGGGGTGGGGGTCCTCCAACCTCTTTTTTCCCCCCACATCTCTCTCTTTGTGGGTCCTCCATCCTCCTACCCTCCCCCCCCCCCCCCCCCCCCCCCCCACATCTTTCCTTTTATCCGAGCACAGTTTCATATTTACCTTTCATAGCCGGCCACTTTAGCATACATACACCTTAACAAATTACTTCGTTATATTGATTCCCCCCCCCCCCCCCCCCCCCCCCTATTTGTATAGCGCAGCGATTGCACCAGTGTGTCTTGAGGGGTGCATTTTAATCATGTGTGCTCAATGACTGCATACAACTGCCAAGGTTTCTGAAGTTCTCAACTTCTACTGTTCTGCTGAATGCATTCTAAACATATGTGGAAAAGTGATTACATCTGCCTGAGTTTATTATTGCTCTTGCGTGAGGTGTTGTGTTAAATCATTTCAGCCTTTCTATCGTCCATCCTCCCCCTTCTCCCCCCCTCTCTCTTAACCTGTTCCATAACCACAAAAAAAAAGTAATTTGTCATCCGTTTCATAACAATGGACAACTGACAATCAGAAGAACATGATTAATTTTCATTGGTGTATATGTATGGTCCGTAAAAAAAAAATGAAAAGAGTTCAAGCATCGTCTTGGTCGCTGCTTTCTGACAGTCCAAATACGAGGGTCATTCAATAAATAAGGTGAATTTTTCGGTATAAGGACTTCTAATACAGATAGAAGCTTACTTCTTTTTAAATTTTTCAACGTAGTCTCCCAGCACTGTCACACACTTTTCCCATCTGTGCACAAGCTTCCGTATTCCCTCAGCGTAAAAATCTTTGGACTGATGTCTCAGCCTGTCGCTCACAACACTTTTGACTTCATTGTCACTTTCAAACTTCGTGCCTCTCGTGAACGCTTTCAAGGGACCAAACAGGTGAAAGTCTGAAGGGGCAAGGTCTGGGCTGTAAGGGGGATGAGGGAGCAGTTCCCAGCCCAGCTCGTTGATGGTCTGCACCGTTCGGGCTGCTGTGTGAGGCCTTGCATATTTGGCACCCACCGGCAGCTGACCTTCGAGTAGCCAAGGTCATCATGGACAATTTTGTGTGCTGTCCCAACAGATAAGCTCAAAGTCCTTGCAATGTCATCCACTGTCACCCTTCTGTCAGACTGAATGAGGTCATTGACTGATTCGATCACCTCAGGAGACCTCACTTCTGTAGGCCTTCCAGGCCTGTCTTCATCCTCAACACTGCTCCGTCCTTCTTTAAACAATTTAGCCCACTTGTAGACATTTTTTCGGCTGAAACATG
>NC_134879.1:13373749-13388749 GCF_041734735.1 Babylonia areolata
GTGTGTGTGTGTGTGTGTGTGTGTGTGTGCGTGCCCGTGTCACTGTCACTATAATGTAACAAACAATATCACTGACTTGAAAACAAATGCATTTCCACACACGAAACACACTCACACACTCTCTCTTTCTCACACACTCCCAACCCCTCACACACACACACACACACACACACACACATACTGTCCCCCATCTCTCTCACTCAACACAACACCAGGGACTCTGAAAACAAACGACGTAGTAGTAGTACCGACGTGACACATGGCTGGTTTGGGAAAACAGAGACAATACAAGGACTGACCGACCTCCTTTCCAGGTTGCTGATGTTGATGTTGGGCAGTCCGTTGACAGAGATGCCCTCCACAAAGCTGAGGGCGCACAGCAGGGCCACGAACACACACACGCCGCCCCCGCACGGGCCTTCAGGCTTCCTGAAAACACACAGCAAACCGCCGTCCGCTTTCTTCTTCCTCCACTCTTTCCCCCTCTCTTTCTCCTCCTTTTCCTCCGCCCTGCTATCCGTAACACACATTCTGTCCGATTCTGCATTTTCTTCCTCTCCTTCTTCTTCGTCTTCTTCCTCTTGTTTTTCCTCCTGCCTCCTCCACATCTTACTCTAATTATGAAGCGCTCAGTGGCAGTGGCGACTTTTTTTTTTCTTTCTTTTTTTTTGTGATACTTTGGGCCTGGAATCTTCTCACAAAGTGAGCAGCAGCGTGTAGCTCAAGTCATGTGTAGCCAGCATAGTGAGGTAGTAGAGAGAGAGAGAGAGAGAGTGAGAGAGCTGTCTGTCTTGCTGGAAAACAAAATCTTTACAGTCGTGTCAAAAACTTTCTTCCAAAGTTCACCAAAGTGTCCGGAGCTCCTATCTTTGTGGACTGTGTAACGCCACAGTCATAAGTTTTTCAGTCAACAGTCTTTGGGTTAAGAGATAGACTGCACTGAACTGCTGAACGCTGACAACAAACCACGAGGGGCGGTCACAGGCTGCATGGTGGTTGGTTGGTTGGTTGGTTGGGTGGTTGGTTGGTGGTGGTGGTGGAGGCCGCAGCGAAACTCGCGGGCTGCAACGTGTGCACTCGGTGGTTTGTTTACGGAAATAAAGCAGTGGGTGTTGCTTTCCTCCTCCCTAGCTTTGCTTCTCTCTCTGTGTGTGTGTGTGTGTGTGTGTGTGTGTAGCTAAATCCGGTCATGAAACGGCAAACACATGCACACACAAGCACACAGATCTATGCACAGACACGCCACTCACACACACACACGTGTGCGCGCGGGCCGATCTGTCGTTTGTGACGTATTGCACACTACCAAAATCTTCTGAATATAAATGTGTGTGTGTGTGTGTGTGTGTGTGTGTGTAAAATCTCCCCGGTGAATAAGCAGTTTGAGCCAGTGTGTTATGTTGTCCAACCGGTTTGCTAGGAACGTACAACTTACAAGCAGCCAGTCTCTTGTTTACTCCCGACACAACTTGAGTGGAACGCAATATCACTCATCCCTATCAGTCCACCCGCCCCTCGCCCCAAACTGAATAAACAAAAAGACAAGACAAAAAAAAAACCAAACTCTCTCTCTCTCCCCCTTTTGAAACGCTAACACAAAAAACAGATTCAGTTAATTCTATCTTACACACACAGAGAGAGAGAGAGAGAGAGAGAGAGAGAGAGGGTGGGGTGAGGTGTGCGCACATACATACAGATTCAGTTTTAATCATATCTTAAAGATTTCTTAATAAATTATCTCGTCAGTGTAGCGTGCGAAGTATATCTGATTGAAACGTTAAAAATAATTGTCTTGGTAGAGTAAAATGTCCGCTGATGGTGCGTCAGTCGTGAGACTTTCTAAAACTGTAGTGTACATCAATTCACCATAAAATTTCTGTTTTCTTACCCTTCATTCCTTTGATTTTGTATACTTTATCGAGTACTTTGCAGCTGTTAATATAATAATAAACTCAAAACAAAGATTGACGTAAACTAAGTTCCTGATTTTTGTTAACCATAATAATAGTGGTGTGCCGGACTTCTGCTGTTACTGTTTCAATGGAACTGGTGCACTAAACATTTATTGTGTTAATCAATTGCCAAAATGTAGGTTGCCAGGATTAGTTAAGCGTGACCAAGTTTCCACAGGTAGTTTTATCTCCGGGCCGAATCAGTTAATGGGGAGGGAAGGGGGGCGGGGGCGTTAAGGAATGAGGTTGGGGGAGGGGAGGGGGGTGCGGGGTGGGCAGGGCCGGGGTTCGAAGGTCGAATTAAGATCGAACTTTAAACCTGTCACTTTTGAGCTGCACGTCCGAGATGTTCTGCTGTCGATACCGACCTAATTCGGGGCCAGAGCTCGAGTAGTGATTCAGATTCACGTGTGTGTGGCCTCGCTCCAAAAGAAGTCTGTTATGTCGGCCAACTGACGCCGCCACGTCGCCGCCGCCTGTCTGAGTTCTGGTTGGTTAGTACTACTTGTGACAGCCACCACCATACTCCTCACCATACGGTGACAGCCCACCACCACCATACTGACTGCGTGGAGTCTATGTGCACTACGGAGCACATGGCGGTGATCGAAAGTCGAATCGAAATTATTATCTCTCTGCGCAGACCACTCAGCACGCATTGACCATGGATCGTGTCGACGGATAGTGGTCATTTTTTTTTTCACTGTGTGTGAGAGAGAGAGAGAGAGAGAGAGAGAGGGGGGGGGTCTTGCTTTTTTATATTTGATTTTCAACCGATTCGATTTTTTCTCCTTCTGTGACTGAAAGGAAGAGAGACAGAGACAGACAGACAGACAGCCAAAGAGACACAGAGAGAGAGAGAGAGAGAGAGAGAGAGAGAGAGATGTCGGACGTTTGGCGTCACAAGACAAACATTTTTAACCTTACTAGAAATGCAAATTACAACAAATACACCGAAAGCCCGCACACACACACACACACACACACACACACACACACACCAGCACATACACAAACACACGGCGAAGCAGAGAGAGAGAGAGAGAGGAAGAGAAATGGCAGCGTCTGACGTTTTCCGTTACAGAACAAATATTTAACCAGAAATGCAAATTTAGCTCCGGTTACAGCTCTAAAAGCCCCAAACACAAACACGTAACGCAGCCGGTTGTTTGACTGAGACAAGGGCCTTCAGTTCGACAACTCACTCTGCTGTGCCTTTATCAAACCATGAACACAGTGTCTTGGACCAAATAAAACTAACAACCTACAACAGAAGCTGCAACCAGTCGGTCATTGCTGAAAACCTGAAGACTTAAAAAAAAAAAAAAAATTATAAATCTTCTTCTTCGTTCGTGGGCTGTAACTCCCACGTTCACTCGTATGCATACGAGTGGGCTTTTACGTGCATGACCGTTTTTAACCCCGCCATGTAGGCAGCCATACCCCATTTTAGGGGGTGTGCATGCTGGTTATGTTCTTGTTTCCATAACCCACCGAACGATGACATGGATTACAGGATCTTTAACGTGCGTGTTTGATCTTCTGCTTGCGTATACACACGAAGAGGGTTCAGGCACAAGCATGTCTGCACATAATTATGTTGACCTGGGATATCGGAAAAATCTCCACCCTTCACCCACCAGGCGCCGTTACCGAGATTCGAACCCGGGACCCTCAGATTGCGCCCGTCATTTTTATAAATGATTTTGCCTGTTGCTTCCTTTGCTCTGGTTGGTCAACAGAGTACTGATACACGATTTCGGTGTGACAAGAGCGCCTCAAGCACACAACACAGAAACATACCTGTTCTCTTAAAAATTAAAAAAAAAGAAAAAAAGGGAAAGAAACTTGCAGTTTAGCAAGCAACCCATGCTAATCGCGATCTAAAAGACTGCCCATAAGTAAAACTGGAACAAATTCATAACCTCTTTCCCCTGTCAACATTAAAGTAAATAAACAGAAAATAAACTTGGTCCTGTCCATATTATAAGGTGTTTAGCTTTGTATTCACTTTATATATATATCTAAATTTGGGCTGCTTTACTGACAGCTGTGCCTCGCTATAAGCCGACCCAACCTACAGTACCTACTTAAAAAGAAATTGAGTATGTACCGTTTAGTTCTCATAGCGGAACTTTTTTGAGGATGCTATTTTGCCGTTGGATGTTTTTTTTCTTGTTCTTTTTATTAATACTGCAAACCGGACATCGGTTTATCAGTCTCAGCGTCTAGGCCATCACTCATAATCTGACACAGCCGGGAATCCGGAAGCCGGGAAGGCGGTGAGGAAGAACATTCCGGTTCTTGTTCGCTGACTCACAACCACGCCAGTTCTTGGGATCTCTCAACCGTAACATTGTCCTAACACCACTGCGTTCACGTGCTACTTACAATGCACTTATAATCGCAAAAACGAAGAAAAAACAAACCCAAACAAACAAAAAAAAAACTTCATACACAAAGGTACTAATTCAAGAATGGACATGCGAGAACAAACCACGAAGGAACATTAACCGATCAATTATGGGTATTTATAATATGGTCCATCTCTCTTTAGCATCGGGGCCCAGAGCGCTCATCAATATGGGGTGGAGGGGGGAGGTCACAAACATTAACAAAACATGGGCACTGTAATCAATGATAAATCCAATTCTGAAGGTGAGAAATAGATTAGAGAACCTCTCAGAGCCTCTCATACATCAGCAGGCCCACTGGTATTCGGTGAAAAGTTTTCGAGCACTGGCTGCCACGAAAAGATCTTGACACTCAAGAAAAAACAACAACAAACAAAACAACAACACCAAACAAACCCGAAGCCATACAAATCGTAATTCGTGGCGGGGCCTTGAGAACATGCGTGACCCCCCCCCCCCCCCCCCCCCCCCCCCCCCCCCCCCCCCCTTCCTCCCAGACTCCTAGCCGGCACTGGGCTTTGACTAAGGTCAAGTCGTTCTCCAGGGTGGAAAGTCCTGATTACACCATGTCTGAAGGATTCGTCACACCCCCACAGGCCAGCCCAGCCCACATCCGGCACACACTGATCACCGTCACTGACGCGGCGCACGTACATCACACCGACCAAATAAACTATCAGATGACCGGGCACGTGCTTCCCGCTCGCCCTCCCCCTCCCGCGACCCACCCATCCTCCCCACAGACAGAGAGAGAGAGAGAGAGAGAGAGGTGGGGCGGGAGGGGGGGGAGCAGGGGGGCGGGGGGGGTGAAGAAACGTGCACGATGTACTTGCATGGGACACAAGGCATGCATTCGCGTACACACAAACAAACATAATGCTCGTTTGGGGATGCGTGACGTGACACTCTTCATGGACATTCTTCGTGTTTTTTTAATCAGATACATCTTATCGACAGGCCCCGGCTACATCCACTTTCCTTCTTTCTCCCTCCTCCCTCCCTCCCTACGCACACACACACACAAATACAGACACACACATTCCACCTCTAACCCTGGCTACGTCCGCTTTCAGTCATTCTTTCTCCCCATCCCCCCACCCCCACCCCCCGGCCCCCACGCACACAAATATACCCCATCTTCTCTTCTCGAGACAGGATGCAAACTAAAATTAAATTCACTGGATATACATACCACGCACCGCACCGTTTGAAATAAAAACTAAAGAGAACGCCAAGCCCCTCACCCTTTCTACTGCCTTTAATGTTTTGGTGCTTTTCAAGACCATTCGTACAAATGATTCCTTTCAACGCAAGGGTGGGATTTCTGTCCTATAATGATCCAAACCGATAGTCTACCTTAAAGTCTGGCATTGGCACCCCCCCCCCCCCCCCCCCCCCCAAAAAAAAAAGTGGTCATGCTAATGTGTCATCAACGTTTTGATCGTTCATTCTGGTTCTCCCCCAGGCCTAAATTACACAACTACACACGGATAACATATGATGAAAGAACGCCGAAAGGAAAAAAACAAACCAGAAAGCCATGATTATTTCCAGCATGCCAGTGTGTCCAGCAGCCCAGTTCACAAGCTTTTCATGTTTATGTGAGTGGCTATTCATTATACTTAATTGTTGTCACAGTCAAACCTGAAAGGGTCAAACTGCACCAGGGTAGCCGTTCATTCAGTGAAGGAAGGTCTCTGTCAAGACTTTACCAAGCAGATGAGCAAATCTCTTTGACTGACACTGCTGTCAATGCTCCGATTGTTTTTGGTTTTTTTTGTTTTGTTTTTTTGTTTGTTTGGTTTTTTTTTTTTGTTTTTTTTTTCTAGCCTGTTTGTTTGTCTGTCTTTTCTCCGTACTTACATGTATTTACACTTCCCTCTTTTCTTCTAAAATGTAGTATTATCTTTCTTTATATGTTTTGTTGGTTTTTTCTCTTGAAAAATAAAAAGAATAAAAAAGACAAATCAATGTGATTGCTTACCACCTTATACACGTGAACTGAATAAAAACACGTTAAAAAAAAAAAAAAAGAAAGAAAGAAAGACTGCTGTCACTGCAATACATGGTGTTGTGTTGTGCGATGCTGTACAGTGTATTGCAACGTCATGCCACATGGAGTGATGGCCTAGAGGTAACGCGTCCGCCTAGGAAGCGAGAGAATCTGAGCGCGCTGGTTGGAATCACGGGCTCAGCCGCCGATATTTTCTCCCCCTCCACTAGACCTTGAGTGGTGGTCTGGACGCTAGTCATTCGGATGAGACGATAAACCGAGGTCCCGTGTGCAGCACGCACTTAGCGCACGTAAAAGAACCCACGGCAACAAAAGGGTTGTTCCTGGCAAAATTCTGTTGAAAAATCCACGTCAATAGGAAAAACAAATAAAACTGCACGCAAGAAAAATACAACAAAAAAATGGGTGGCGCTGTAGTATAGCGACGCGCTCTCCCTGGGAAGAGCAGCCCGAATTTCACACAGAGAAATCTGTTGTGGAAAAAAAAAAAAAATGCACTACGTCACTTTCTTGTCAACAGATTTCGGACTGCTCCACCCGCGGAGTTGGCGTCGCCATGGCGGCACAGTTGCCACTGCCATCTGTTTTCTTTCACCCACCCCCCCACCCCCACCCCCCAAGGCCCCCCCTGGAGTGACCAGTTACACACACGGCGCAACAACTGCTGACCGGGAACGCCCTTGACCATGAGCAACAGAAGTGAGGGAGGTTCCCTTTGATGTGCACAACTGACGCAACAAATGCCAAACTGCTTCCAATCATTTTCTCAGCGAATATGACAGAAATGTACGGCTTATCATATCCGCCTGCTAAACAGTCAACATGACAGAAATCAAATGTACTGTTTACCATATCTGCAAACCAGCCATCCCGACACAAATGTATGATTTACCATATCTGCTAAACAGCCATTGTGACAGAAATGTATGGATTACCATTTCTGCTCAACAGCCAACGAGAGAGAAATGTATGTTTCACCATACAGGCTCAACAACCAACATGACAAAAATGTATGGTTCATCATATCTGCTCAACAGCCAACGAGACAGAAATGTATGGTTCACCTATCTCCTCAACAAGTAACATGACAGAAATGTATGGCTCACCATATCTGCTCAACAGCCAACGAGACAGAAATGTATGGTTCACCATATCTGCTCAACAACCAACATGACAGAAATGTAGGGTTCACCATATCTGCTCAACGGCCAACGAGACAGAAATGTATGGCTCACCATATCTGCTCAACAGCCAACGAGACAGAAATGTAATGTTCACCATATCTGCTCAACAGCCAAAGAGACAGAAATGTATGGTTCACCATATCTGCTCAACAGCCAACGAGACAGAAATGTAATGTTCACCATATCTGCTCAACAGCCAAAGAGACAGAAATGTATGGTTCACCATATCTGCTCAACAACCAACGAGACAGAAATGTAGGGTTCACCATATCTGCTCAACAACCAACATGACAGAAATGTAGGGTTCACCATATCTGCTCAACAGCCAACGAGACAGAAATGTAGGGTTCACCATATCTGCTCAACAGCCAACGAGACAAAAATGTAGGGTTCACCATATCTGCTCAGCAGCCAACGAGACACAAATGTATGGTTCACCATATCTGCTCAACAGCCAAAGAAAAGAAATGTAAGGTTCACCATATGTGCTCAACAACCAAGACAGAAACGTAGGGTTCACCATTCTGCTCAACAGCCAACGAGACAGAAATGTAGGGTTCACCATGTCTGCTCAACAGCCAACGAGACAGAAATGTAGGGTTCACCATATCTGCTCAACAGCCAAAGAGACAGAAATGTAGGGTTCACCACTTCTGATCAACAGCCAACGAGACAGAAATGTAGGGTTCACCACTTCTGCTCAACAGCCAACGAGACAGAAATGTAGGGTTCACCATATCTGCTCAACAGCCAAAGAGACAGAAATGTAGGGTTCACCATATCTGCTCAACAGCCAACGAGACAGAAATGTAGGGTTCACCATGTCTGCTCAACAGCCAACGAGACAGAAATGTAGGGTTCACCATGTCTGCTCAACAGCCAACGAGACAGAAATGTAGGGTTCACCATATCTGCTCAACAGCCAAAGAGACAGAAATGTAGGGTTCACCATATCTGCTCAACAGCCAACAAGACAGAAATGTAGGGTTCACCATATCTGCTCAACAGCCAATGAGACAGAAATGTAGGGTCACCATATCTGCTCAACAACCAACAAGACAGAAATGTAATGTTCACCATATCTGCTCAACAGCCAATGAGACAGAAATGTAGGGTTCACCATATCTGCTCAACAACCAACGAGACAGAAATGTAGGGTTCACCATATCTGCTCAACAACCAACGAGACAGAAATGTAGGGTTCACCATATCTGCTCAACAGCCAACGAGACAGAAATAATTATAGGGTTCACCACTTCTGATCAACAGCCAACCTTACAGAAATGTAATGTTCACCATATCTGCAAAGCAACCAACGTGGCAGAACTGTATGGTTTACCGTATCTGCAAATCTGCCAACGTGCCAGAAATGTAAGTTTTACTATAACTGCAAAACAACCAACATGACAGAAATATATGGCTTATTTTATTTACTCGATAGCCTTCATGGCAGAAATGCATGGCTTACCACATCTGCTAAATCAAGCAGCCAACGTCGGTGAAGAGAAATGTATGGCTTATAACATCAACTTACAACAGCCAACCGGCAAAACAGAAATGTACGGATTACCGTATCTGCTCAAGGTCGGCGAGAGAAATGTTTGTTGTTTTTTTTTTGTTTGTTTGTTTTGTTTTTTAAATGGTAATAACTACCATGGTAACATGAATATGTACAATATCTTCTGCTACATTCATGTATCACCAATTATCTTTTTTCTAGAATAAAGCTTTGTTTTTAACTCGTCGCAGCACATTTTGTTCCAGTTTGCAAGAAGTTTGGAATGTCTGTGTTTATAAGACTTTATAATACTGAGAATGCAACGCAGCACATCTGACACATTACCTGCTGTTATTACACAATCGCATCTAACACTTGAATAGACACTCACGCACCTACGCGCTCACATACACACACGATTACCACTGATTCAGATATGCGAATGGAAAGACTATTTGACGGGCGCAATAGCCCAGTGGTTAAAGCTTTGGACTTTCAATCTGTGGGTCCCGGGTTCGAATCTCGGTAATGGCGCCTGGTAGGAAAAGGGTGGAGACTTCTCGGATCTCCCAAGTCAACATATGTGCAGACCTGCTAGTGCCTGAACTCCCTTCGTGTGTATACGCACGCAGAAGATCAAATGCGTACGTTGAAGACCCTATATTCCGTATCAGCATTCGGTGTGATGGAAACAAGAACATATCAAGCATGCACGCCTCCGAAAACGGAGTATGGCTGCTTACATGGCGTGGTAAATAAACACAAAGGTCAAACACGTAAAAGTTTATATGTCGGTATATGTGTGCGTGCCTGAAACTGATTGAATGACGCAGGAAAACGAATGATGAGCGCCCAATGGCAGCCGTCAGTCGGCTCTTCCCAGGTAGGCAGCCTGTTATGCACATGACCCCGAGTTTGTAAAGCGCTTAGTACTCGAGCTTGGTCTCCAACCGAGGATAGGCGCACTACAGTATTCATATCACCATGAGCTCTGTTTCAACCCCGTCAGTCCCTCGCCCTTCAATCGCATCTGCGGTGCTCTGTGTGTGCGTACGTGTATGTGTGTGTGCATACGAGTGTGTGTGTGTGTGCGCGTGCGTGCGTGTGTGTGTGTGTGTGTGTGTGTGTGTGTGTGTGTGTGCGAACGTACGTATGTGTGTGTGTGTGCGTGTCTGTGTTACTGGCGGGGGTCGGAGGGTAAGTGGATGGAAGACTGACGGGGTGGTGGGGAAGGGAAGAGGAGGGAAGGGGGTGTGAGGGGTGCCTGAGGCTTACTTCCTGTTATACTGGCCCAGGATTGAAGGGGGAAAAAAATCGACATGAATTGATCACCAGTTTGAAGCTGTTCACTTACTTGAAAGTGTGGGAGCGTCGTTCATCTGTGATTGACACAGTACTCTGTTGCACCTGATTTTAATTGCCCCCCTCCCCCCTCCCCCGCGCGCGCGCGTGTGTGTGCGCGCGCGTACGGAGGTGTGTGTGGATGAGAACAAGTCTGTTTGTGTGTGTGTGTGTGTGTGTGGTATTGGAGTGTGGGGCGCGCGCGCGCGCGCGTGTGTGTGTATGTGTGTGTGCAGGGGTGAGGGGGGTTAGGGCATACGTGTAAACGATTGTGTTCAGTGAACTGATAACTGAGTTACCGGCTGTCATGCTGGGGTAACAGAGAGAGAGAGAGAGACAGAGAAAGAGAGAGACAGACAGACAGAAGCAGAGACAGCGACAGAGAAACTGAGGCAGATGAGAGACAAAGAGAAAACTGATGAGAGAATGAATAAACCTCTCTTATCATAACGTCAAAGGTTGTTATTCGTTGTCTTTTTTAACGGACCCTGGTTGAAGCAGCTGTTGTGACAATACACAGCCTGTCATTATAGACAGGTCACAGATACCCCCTAACTGGTGCTGCATTCACTGGGCCTGTCGCGTCGTTTTAATTAATTGTAAGTAACTGCCAAGGTGTTTCCCTGTGGGTGCAAATAGTCAGCTTGTGGGGGGTGAGAAGGGGAGTGGAGGGGCTGGAGGAGGGAGCGGGGGGGGGGTGGCGGGGGGGGGGGGGGGGGTGGGGGGGGGGGGGGGGGGGAGGGGGGGCTGTTGTGTTACCTGCCAATATTCCGCTGACAAGCACACGCGCGCGTGTGTGCGTGCGTTTGGTTTGGTGTGATGGTTTGGGGCACGTTGGGGTGGTGGTGGTGGTGGCGCGCGTGCATGTATGTGTGTGTGTGTGTGTGTGTGTGTGTGTGTGTGTGTGTGTGTGTGTTACATGTCCATTTTTCAATGATACGATGTTGGTACATCTCTCTACACGACTGATGTAAGTACATCTCTCTTTTATGTTTCCGTCACTGTCACTGTGCGCCCACCAAAGACAGGGACAGAGAGGGATAGAGACAGAGAGGAGAGAAAGAGAGAATGACTCCGTCCAGGATATCTCCGGGTGTGAATACAAAATTAATTAACACACACCGTGGCAGCCAAACTGACAATGTCATATTCAAAACGTGTTCATGATTAAATCCATCACAACTCAATGGTTTCTTTCTTCCACGGACATAATCATATTTGTATTTCGCACTAACACACAACAAGTTGATTCCATTACAGTAAATCAGAACAGCTAAAAACCGCGAATGGAGAAAAAAAAAAGAAGAAAAAAGTCACGATTTTAGTCCCACCTCTACCAGCAAGCATCTCGCCTGGGGAAGGAACTCGACTGTTTCAACCACTGAGCGTCAACCAAGAGTCTAGTCCCTTGAAGGAACGAATGCGCGCAATCTCTCTCTCCACCAAACCATTCTGTCTGTATATATATATATATGTCAGTACTTTTTTTTTCTCTCCCTTTAAAGAAAAAAAAAATGTTGACCTGATAAATTGCCAAAAGCCTCTTCTTCCCCCTTCTTGCTCTTCGCTGAGTTGATTTCGCCGTTTCTTTAGACTCGCTCTATCTTCCTTGATCCGGTCTGTTTACCGAGCTGTTTATTTGTCTGTCTGTCGAGTTCTCTGGCACCGCAAACTCTGACATTTCCTGGCACTTGGCGTGCGCGCTGCGTACACCAAAGGAATACCCCTCCCACCAGCAGTCTGGTAATGACTAAAATGAACGTCTTATTCCAGTCAAGTATCGTTCTCATTTCCCAACTCTAGTACTTGGCTGCTTCTTTTTTTTCTTTCAGCGCACCAGCGTCTTTTTCATCATCACCATTACTGTATTTGTAATGATAATGAAGACATCATCATCATCATTATCGTTCCTATTTGTCACAGTACTGGCTTCCTCTTTTAGTAGACAAGCGTAGAACTGGAAGAACATATATGAGGCCCTGCCGAAATCTTTTTTCCCCCCAAGTGATGCAAACTTGAGTCTTGTCAATCAGATCTGTGTGCGCGCCTCTCTGTGTGCATGTATGTGCGTGTGTGCCAGTGTGAGGCAGACATAGAGAGGGAAGATAGGCTGGTGGTGGAAGTCGTTTGTTTTATTGTTATTTGTTTTTTTGTTGTGTGTGTGTGTGTGTGTGTGTGTGTGTGACGCGCGCGCCCGCGTGTGAAAATAAACGTGTGCTTACTTCCTGTTGCTGTTTCGGTTGCTGTCAGTTCCCCCCCCCCCCACCCCCCCGCCCCCCCCCCCCCTATTCGCGTTTCCTTGATGTTCGCTATAAACTCCTGGCCGGTTTATGTTCTGTGATTGTTTTTTGATGTCGCATTTAAGTTAGCTTGCTGTTTAATTTTTTTTTTATTCTGCAATTATTTTCTTTTATTCAGTCAGTCAGCATCAGTTTTTTACCTTTTGGTTAGTTTGTTGTTTGTTTTTTTTGTAACAAGTAAAATAACTGCAGGAGTGAATCCCAACCTCCAGCTCCCTCCTCTAACTGTTTAGCATACTGAATGACACGGCCCCTAGAATGTCTTACCTTCCGTCAGCTTCAGATGAGGCAGAAGTGTCTACCTGTCGTCCTTCTGTGATTGGAATATCCTGCACACGATACAAAATAATGAATCAGAACTGATCAACGCTGAAGGATTCTGTCCATCGAAATGTAAAGAAAACTCACGGTCACCACGACACGAGTATGAAAAAACCACATACAACATTTCTGCTATTTACATCTGCTCTGTTCAGAAACTGTTGTTGTCATATCCCATCTATCTTCATCTTTTAATGTCAAACCAGTATGTGTGTGTGTGTGTGTGTGTGTGTGTGTGTGTGTGTGCGTGTGTGTGTGTGCGTGTGTGTGTGTGTGTGTGTGTGTGTGTGTACCAGTGTGTGTGTGTGTGTGTGTGTGTGTGTGTGTGTGTGTGTCCGGTAACTGCTAGACAAACTACCATCAACTTCAAACACACGCTCATCCACACACACACACACACACACATACAAACGGACACATCTGCATACATCCAAACGCGCGCACACACACCCACATACGCACTCACGTGAACACACACACACACACACACACACTGACGTGAACACACACACACACACACACACACACACTCCGCTCACAGCGATCTCCCCGGTGAGAGAAAGTCTGACAGCTGCTTTGCTCTGGCTTGCCGTTGGGTAAATCATGTCACCCACTCATCGCGCTGAATCTTTTTTTTTTTTTTTTTTAAGCTTCTTTTCTTTCAATATTGATGTCTTTGTATTTTCTTTCTTCTCTTTTCTTTCTTTTTTTTTTCTTTCCTTCTTCTTCTCCCCCACCACCTTCTTTCGAAGTATGACGACTGGATGCCACGTCGGTTCCAAAACCAACACGAAACAAGTGAATGAGGTGTCTGGCGAGAGGAGAGGAGAGGAGAGGAGAGAGAGACAGGTTTCTGATTCCAGCGGGTTATTATTCTGCCACCGTCAGCTTCTTTTCTTTCTTCTCTTCTTTTTTCTTTCTTTTCTTTTCTTCCGTGGCCGCACGTGCCCTCAACCTTCCCCCCGCGCGCTGAGTGCAACACGTGTAAAGGAGGTCATCGTTGTTTGTTTGCTGTGTCGGTGGTTGCGGGGTGGTTAGGGTGGTGGTGGTGGCTGGTGGAGGAGGAGGAGGGTGGTGGTGGTGGTGGTGGTGGGGTGGGTGGGTGGGTTAGTTGGATGGCGCGTTAGATGGTGGTGGTGGTGGTGGCCTCGTGCTGGCTGCTTCCGAAGACTGGGAAAGCACCACTGCAGAAAGGTATGTGAGGTATAGAGTTCAACGGTAAAAACAGCTGACGACGATACGGGAGGCTGCGGAAGGGGTGGGGGAGGAGGGCGGGGGTTTGCGGGGGGTGGGTGGGGGGTGGGTGGAGTTGCGGGGGGGCGTGGATGTGTGTGTGTGGATGTGTGGGTGTGGGTGTGGGTGTACCAGTGTGTGGGGAAGGGGTGTATTCTAGTGCCACGGTGTGTGTGTGTGTGTGTGTGTGTACTGATGTGTGTGTGCGAGCGTATGTATGTGTGTATGCCAGTGTGCCTGTGTGCATGTATATGCGTGTGCACGCCAGAGGGGGGCGTGTCGCCGGTGTGTGTGTGTGGTGGGGATGGGGAAATAATACACACGTGGAGGTGTGGGTGTGTGTGCGAGCGCGCCAGTGTACCAGTGTGTGTGTTTGTACGTGTGTGGACGAGGGGGTCGGGGGGTATGTGTGTGGGTGTGTGCCAGTGTGTGTGTGTGTGTGTGTGTGTGTGTGTACTGATATGTGTGTGCATGCCAGTGTGCGTTCGTGCGTGTTTATGTGTGTGCACGCCAGAAGGTCGTGGGGGTGTCGCCTGTGTGTATTTGTGGTGAAAGTGCGGGAACAATGCATGTGTGCGTGCGTAGAGGTGTGTGTGTGTGTGTGTGTGTGTGTGTGTGTGTGTGTGTGTGTGCCAGTGTGTGTGTGGAGGGTGGGGGAGCGAGGGGGGAGAGGGTGGTGAGGGGGTTGGGTGTGTGTGTGTGTGCCAGTGTGTGTGTGTGTGTGTTGCATGCAAGTGTGTGTT
>NC_134879.1:13401249-13406249 GCF_041734735.1 Babylonia areolata
TGAATATTATTATTAGTAGTAGTAGTATTTGTATGTATTTATCTTTTTTTTTTTTCTCAAGACCTGACTAAGCGCGTTGGGTTACGCTGCTGGTCAGGCATCTGCTTGGCAGATGTGGTGTAGCGTATATGGATTTGACCGAACGCAGTGACGCCTTTTTTGAGCTACTGATACTGATACTGATACTTACAGTTGGGCGTACAGCAAAGCCGTGAGAGCTGTATGTTCATAAATGTTTGTTTTTTTCCCCACTGCAATAAGAATTCATCTACAGCTTTCGTCTTTTATGAAGGACTGTTACTCTCAGATTAGAAGGCAAGACTGCAGGGACCTTTAGTATTGCAGTCTTGGGGGCTGTTTGGCTTTTGGGGACCATCCCAACGCCGATTGTCCTCATCGCTAAAACCTTGGCCGAGAGAGTGGGGACGTTTCTGGTCCAGATGATCGGGACAGCAGCTGCTTCCACTGCTGTTTTGATGGTAATAACACCCCCCGAAAGCGGAGTATGGCTGCCTGTATGGCGGGGTGAAAGCGGTCATACGCGGAAAAGCCCACTCGTGTACATACGAGTGAATGTGGGACTGAGTTGCAGCCCACGAACGCAGAAGAAGAAGATGATAAAAAGTTGGACACAACTATCATGCCTACTTGAATATACGAATCGCCATACTTTACTGAATGACCCCTCAACACGTAAATCACACTTTGCTAAATGACCTGCAAGATGTCTTGGATTACACAGTGTTTTATTGTGTGCGATTGATACTAGACCACTGACAGAGAAAACAAAGAAAGTTAATGACACCAACCACAACGATTGATAGAAAGAAAAACAGTAACCACAAATAAGTCTTTCTGTTTTTACATTAAGAATACTAGTTATTACCTGCAGTGTGTGGATGTATGTATGAAACGATGTATGTGATATTTTTTACATTTGTATCTTCGTAATATTTGTTGGGGCTGTCGTTGGCTTTTACAGTTATGGTCCCCATGTTGTTTACTTGTCTGTGTTGTGATAATGCACCTGACCAAATTTCTCCAGTTGGAGATAATAAAGTTATTCTTATCTTATCTTATCTTATCTTAACATTACTAGTATGACCAAAGAGAGATTCTCGCTATGTGTTCAGTGTTCAGTGTTTTCGCTGCACACTTAAAACGAAACAAAACAAATAAAAACAACAACAACAACAACAACAAAAAAGAACAATAACTATTACTACAATTTTTAGAGTATAGTATAATCACAGAGAGATTCTAACTAAGTGTTGCTCAGTATTTTCGCTGCCCACTTAAGTATGCCGACGTCACGCGAACAACCACCAATCTTCACAGACAGCGGGAAGACATGTGTGGCATACGCTGAAAATAAAAAAAAAAAAAACAAGAGAGGCAAGGCCTTCAAGACTCACTTGTGATAAATTAAGTCCCCTAGCATTAATTACAGAGTAATTTCCCTTTTTTTACTATCTGCACCAAAACGTTTGCAAAATAAATAAAAATTCCATGCTTAGCAAAAGAAGTTCCTGTTTGAACACAAAATGATAATAATGACTGCTCTTGTTGTTGGGTCAGAATAAGAGGTCAAAGTGCCAAGTTTAGAGAATACAAAAAAATATAAATATAACAGTAAATGCAGTTTGCATATAATTAGGCTTCATTTTTTATTTTTTTGTGCCCCTCCCAGAGGTGCAATATTGTTTTAAACAAGATGACTGGAAAGAACTGAACTTTTCCTATTTTTATGCCTAATTTGGTGTCAACAGACAAAGTGTTTGCAGAGAAAATGTCAATGTTAAAGTTTACCACAGACACACAGACACACACACACACACACACACACACACACACAGACAACCGAACACCGGGTTAAAACATAGACTCACTTTGTTTACACAAGTGAGTCAAAAAATTATACGGAAATGGGGTCAGTGAGGCAAAGTTATGTTCTAGGTGAGAATAAACTAAATCGGAAGAGACCAGTTCAGGAATGTCGTCTCTGAAAACTTCTGGTCCAGGGCAAAGGCAGCCAAGGCATTTACCAATTATTACATCTGGCATGATGGTGTGTGCAGAGTCCATAGTAACGCACGGTTTCCATGTGTGGGCAGACATCGTTTTATCCTGCTCTTTCGTCATCTTATTTATCACTTTGTTTTTCTTGTTTTTGTTCTCATTCTCTCTGTGTGTGTGTGTGTGTGTGTGTTGGGTGGAGAGAGTGTGTGCATGTGTATGGATATGAATGTATGAATGCGTTCGTTTTATTACTTTTTACAATGTTAATGATGATGATGGTGGTGATCATTCTTCGTTGTAGTAGCAGTGGATGTAGCAGTGTTAACAAAATTATTATTTTTGTGTCGTTATCGTTAATGTTGTTATTGTTATTGTTGTCACAAGGACAGATTGGAAGACTGGGCGATGCCTAAAATCTTTATCCTTGAGTAATAAAGTTTTTGAATCTTTGAATCTGTGTGTGTGTGTGTGTGTGTGTGTGTGTGTGTGTGTGTGTGTGTGTGATAGTGTGTGTGTGTTAATAGCAGTAACAGTCTCAAAGCAGTGACTGTTCTTTCTGTGTGTGTTTTGTTTGTTTGTTTTTTTGTTTTTTTCGGTGTGTGTGTGTGTGTGTGTGTGTGTGTGTGTGTGTGTGTGTTTTGTTGTTGTTGTTTTTTTCAAGAAAAAGAGTGCTATTTACTGTTTCTTTACAAATACTACACGTTTCAAGGCACTTTTTTTTTTAATGCGTAGAATAGAGCGTTTGGCGGCGGGACCAACTTAAAATGTAAATGAAGAAATCATGTCAGTGTAGAACAAGGAATATCTGAATCATTTGAACGTTGACAGTGTTTTTTGTTTGTTTGTTTGTTTGTTTGTTTGTTTGTTTTTTTCGGGCTTTTGTTTTGTTTGGTTTGGTTTGGTTTTCATGTACGGCTATTGGTTTTGTCTTTTGAGCTTTGGGGATTGAAGAAGATAAAGGTTTTCGTGTTTGTTCAGCGACAGAACTCTTTCTCATTTGTAAAAAAACAAAACAAAAACAACAACAACAACAACAACAACAACAAAAACACACCTTTGGTTGCACAGGCCAGTATTGTCTTAAACATCCTTGCAGTTTAATCCAAATTGTATCGAAATCGGGAATTTCAATTACTACTTCTTCGAAATTAAAGATAGATGAGCAAATTAACAGGCACTAATCCACCTAAATTAGTTCACAACGCTTCTCATTTTATAAATAATCAACCACCCAAGACATAACGAACCAAAAACTAATTCAACAAGTAACGGCCAATCTGTACGGATTTTTTTTTTCAAGTCGCGCGAACTGTCGGATGATCCATCATCAATCAAGTTTATTAAATGTTGGCATGAGACGGGTTTCCCCCTAATCAATCATCCCAGTTCTCCAGGCAATGTTCTGGGCATGTTGGGACTGCGCTCTATCGGCAGACATAAACATTGCCGTCACATGTATACCTACATTGTACTGTATGGTTGCGAGGCATGGACACTGACGGCCGAAACTGAAAGGAAGATCCAGGCCGTCGAGAACAAATGCCTGAGGTAGCTCCTCCAAATTCCCTGGATCGAGCACAGGACCAATGAATATGTACGGAGCAGAATTGAGAACTTTGCTGGACCTCAGGAACCTCTCCTTTCAACTGTGAAGAGACGCAAGCTGATATGGTTTGGACACAACACTCGACACACCATCTTGTCCAAAACAATCATGCAAGGCACCATCGAGGGCGGGAGAAGAAGAGGAAGACAGCGGAAGAACTGGCATGAGAACATCAAACAATGGACCGGACTCCACACACATGAGCTGCTGCCGGCGGCTGCCGACAGAGACAGATGGAGAAGGGAGGTTGCGTCTGCGGTCCTCAGGCTTCCTCCAATGACTACTTTGTAGTTATGGGCCTGAGGTGAGGTGAGGTGAGGTATACCTACAAGCAAAAACATACGGACTTTTTTTTTCTGGTCAGTATGCACGTTCTTCACTCACTTTAACTCACTCAGTACGGCCAGTCCTCTCTTCTCCTCTACACAGACCCCTCGGATGTCCAGTGGGTGTCTGAATGACCCAACCTTTAGCTTCCATCGTCAGAATTGTGGTATTCTTTGTCAACATTCACCTCTTCAGTATAAGAGCCTTCCGCTTGCAATATTTTGATGATGGTAATTGGGCTGAAACGCTGTTAACGTCGTCTCTTTCGCCGTTCGTATGGAGAGAGTTAACATCACGTTCAGTAATTCTGTTGTGATCGAAATTTGCAAAATACAATAGAATAAGAACATAATGCACACGAAAGTCTCGCAGTTCTCCAAACCCTGAAAGAATTTTAGGCGGGACCCCCCACCCCCTCTTTTTGCTGTAATGGAAGGTGTGTTTCACTGACTCACTTCCTCCCTTCTGTTTCACTTCCTTTGCTGAAGTTCCTCCATTCCTTGTGAAAACAACGGACAAATCCTTGTGTGTGTGTGTGTGTGTGTGTGTGTGTGTGTGTGTGTGTGTGTGGTGTGATGTGTTGTGTTGTGGTGTGTGTGTGTGTGTGTGTGTGTGTGGGTGTGTTGATGAAGGGACTTTCTACAAGTGGGCTGGAGGCCTACTGAGTGGTAACGCGTCCGCGCGTAGGAAGCGTGCCGAGAATCTGAGCGCACAGATTCGCACACAACATTATTGTGCTAGTATTTGCACCCCATCTATAGGGAAAATCCACTTTGATAGGAAAACAGGTACACTCGCAGGCAGAAAAGAACAACAACAACAACAAAAAACGAAAGAAAAAAACCGAAAAAAACCAAAAAAAGGCAAAACAAACAAAAGTACGAAGTCAGTGATACTCTCACTGTAGTAACGCGTTCTCCCTGGGGAGAGCCAACGAAATTCACGGCCTCAGAGAGGTATGCTGTGAAAAAGTGAATGCAGTACAACACAATATGATAGAATGTGCAATATAGCCAATTATCATTTTTGTCTGTTGTTACATTTTTTC
>NC_134879.1:13408749-13413749 GCF_041734735.1 Babylonia areolata
GACATAACCAAGGAACTGTGACTATGTTTTCTCAGTGACGGCTGAATAATTAGCAATCGAATAACAATAATTATTCAAAACAGCCAGCATTGGCAGTCTTGTCATAACGCTTAGCACTAGTGTACACAAGAAAACATTTCGCAGTCTGGTAACATTCTTACACAGTTCTGCCAGAATAATACCAAAATAACCAATCCGTTATTAAAAACAAAAATAATAAAAAAAAAAAAAAAAGAAGAAAAGATCACAGGTAATACTTAAACTTGATATTCGTTATTAGTGATACTAACACTTCTTTTCATTGAAAAGGCTTACATAAAAAAAAAACCACACCCAAAAACAAAGAAAACACCCCCAAAAACAAAAAAAAAAACCAGAAAAAAACACAAACAAACAAATAAACAAACAAAAGTCCCCCCCCCACCCCCCCCACCCCCCCCCCCTTGAAAAACCTACATGTTTATTTTTACTCATGACCAAATAACGAAGGAGGCTAAATCAAATGCCTGTGTGTTGGCTGTGCGCACGAACATGCATATGTGTGTGCATATATATATATATATATATATATATATATATATATATATATATATATATATATATATGTGTGTGTGTGTGTGTGTGTGTGTGTGTGTGTGTGTGTGTGTGTGTGTGTGTGAGAGAGAGAGAGAGAGAGAGAGAGAGAGAGAGAGAGAGAGAAAATAACAATTATGATATCATTCATACAGCACTGAATCTTGTGTTTAGAAATAAATGAATGAAAGCGGAAGAGAGAAAGAAAAGTGAAAGATGCCGTGTTCATGACATGACAGTAGTTTCCTTTGTACTCTTGTAATAAAACCAACAAACAAAAAGACTACATGCGAAGAAAAAGAGAAAAAAAAGAAGACCCCCCCCCCCCCTCAAAAAAAACAAAAAAAAACAAGCGGTGTCACTGACAACAAATACACAGGCTGTAACCTTCTTTTGAAAAAAAAGAAAAAAAAAGAAGAAGAAAAAACAAAAACAAATGAAAAATGAAGCAAATTCAGAACAAGAGAGTAAATGAATTGTGCTGTGACTGAACTTAACAGCAATACAACAAGAAGAACAAAACAGAACACAATACACACGGAAGTATCGATTCTTTGGCTCGGGAACAGTTCTCCAAAAACTGAAATCACACATTAACAAAACTGATTTTATCTTTAGGACGCTACACGCTTCCACACACACACACACACACACGTATATAAACACACATACACACACGCACACACAACACACACACACACACACACACACACACACACACACACACATCAGAGAATGCAGCCACTGGTGTGAACTCCCATGGTGACTATCTCAATGTCACTGAACCAATACAGTCTGCCTGTTTACTCGAATACCGCTTGTTCTCTCGACCACTGCTGGGGCCAACAATAAGATCATGAAAGCCTGCAATGCCCAACGGTGAAGAAGAAGAAGAAGAAGAAGAAGAAGAAGCAGAAACCAAAATAAACCATTAATAACTACACGCTCTTCCGCCTTGTGTTGTCACGTCTTGTGTTGTCACGTCTGATCTTTTCTCGTCTCGTGTTGTCACGTCTGATCTTTTCTCGTTTTGTGTTGTCTCGTCTTGTGTTGTGTTGTCTTGTGTTGTCACGTCTGATCTTTTCTCGTCTTGTGTTGTCACGTCTGATCTTTTCTCGTCTTGTGTTG
Organism: Babylonia areolata; assembly: GCF_041734735.1. NCBI lineage: Eukaryota > Metazoa > Mollusca > Gastropoda > Neogastropoda > Buccinidae > Babylonia > Babylonia areolata. The sequence goes on from NC_134879.1 coordinate 13,410,451, forward strand.
TCTCGTCTTGTGTTGTGTTGTCTTGTGTTGTCACGTCTGATCTTTTCTCGTCTTGTGTTGTCACGTCTGATCTTTTCTCGTCTTGTGTTGTCTCGTCTGATCTTTTCTCGTCTTGTGTTGTCACGTCTGATCTTTTCTCGTCTTGTGTTGTCACGTCTGATCTTTTCTCGTCTTGTGTTGTCTCGTCTTGTGTTGTGTTGTCTTGTGTTGTCACGTCTGATCTTTTCTCGTCTTGTGTTGTCACGTCTGATCTTTTCTCGTCTTGTGTTGTCACGTCTGATCTTTTCTCGTCTTGTGTTGTCTTGTGTTGTCACGTCTGATCTTTTCTCGTCTTGTGTTGTCTCGTCTGATCTTTTGTCGTCTTGTGTTGTCTTGTGTTGTCTCGTCTGATCTCTTCTCGTCTTGTGTTGTCTTGTGTGATCTTTTCTCGTCTTGTTTTGTCTAGCGTTGTCTCGTCTAGTCTCGTCTTCTCTCGTCTGATCTTTTCTCCTTTCGTCTTGTGCTTTTTTAGCCTTTGTGTTATTATCTCGCTCAGTTCGTCTTGTCTTCGTTGGTCTTCTCCACAGTCCCTTCAAAACAGGGCCTGGGACGCAGTCACGGTGAGCACAGCCACTGCACGCGCTCTACACGCACGGCCGGGTCACCACAGAATCCAGCGGTCGTACAGGAATCGGTCCATGGAGCAGAAGTCTCTGTTGGAGGCTGGGATGGAGAGGAGGGCGCAGTCCACGTTGGTGAAGCTGCCCTCGGGCAGGGGGAAGGCGTCCCTCCACCGCCGCCGCTTGATGTCGTAGTAGGTCACCACCCTGATGCTGGTGCCCTTCGTGTAGCTCAGCCCGCCGATCACCCAGATGTTGCGACCTGAAGGCATACAGTGACCGGTTGTGAGTTCAGTTGCCTGCCCAGACATTCTGCAGTGAGTTCAGTTACCTGCCCAGACATTCTGTAGTGAGTTCAGATACCTGCCCAGACATTCTGCAGTGAGTTTAGTTACCTGCCCAGACATTCTGTAGTGAGTTTAGTTACCTGCCCAGACATTCTGTAGTGAGTTTAGTTACCTGCCCAGACATTCTGTAGTGAGTTCAGTTACCTGCCCAGACATTCTGTAGTGAGTTTAGTTACCTGCCCAGACATTCTGTAGTGAGTTTAGTTACCTGCCCAGACATTCTGTAGTGAGTTTAGTTACCTGCCCAGACATTCTGTAGTGAGTTCAGTTACCTGCCCAGACATTCTGTAGTGAGTTCAGTTACCTGCCTAGACATTCTGTAGTGAGTTCAGTTACCTGCCTAGACATTCTGTAGTGAGTTTAGTTACCTACCCAGACATTCTGTAGTGAGTTTAGTTACCTGCCTAGACATTCTATAGTGAGTTTAGTTACCTACCCAGACATTCTGTAGTGAGTTCAGTTACCTGCCTAGACATTCTGTAGTGAGTTTAGTTACCTACCCAGACATTCTGTAGTGAGTTTAGTTACCTGCCTAGACATTCTATAGTGAGTTTAGTTACCTACCCAGACATTCTGTAGTGAGTTTAGTTACCTGCCCAGACATTCTGTAGTGAGTTTAGTTACCTGCCCAGACATTCTGTAGTGAGTTTAGTTACCTGCCCAGACATTCTATAGTGAGTTTAGTTACCTACCCAGACATTCTGTAGTGAGTTTAGTTACCTGCCCAGACATTCTGTAGTGAGTTTAGATATCTGCCCAGACATTCTGTAGTGAGTTTAGGTACCTGCCCAGACATTCTGTAGTGAGTTTAGTTACCTGCCCAGACATTCTGCAGTGAGTTTAGTTACCTTCCCAGACATTCTGTAGTTAGTTTAGTTACCTGCCCAGAATTTCTGTAGTGAGTTTAGTTACCTGCCCAGACATTCTGTAATGAGTTTAGTTACCTGCCCAGACATTCTGTAGTGAGTTTAGTTACCTGCCCAGACATTCTGCAGTGAGTTTAGTTACCTGCCCAGACATTCTGCAGTGAGTTCAGCTATCTGCCCAGACATTCTATAGTAAGTTTAGTTACCTGCCCAGACATTCTGCAGTGAGTTTAGTTACCTGCCCAGACATTCTGTAGTGAGTTTAGTTACCTGCCCAGACATTCTGCAGTGAGTTTAGTTACCTGCCCAGACATTCTGTAGTGAGTTTAGTTACCTGCCCAGACATTCTATAGTGAGTTTAGTTACCTGCCCAGACATTCTGTAGTGAGTTTAGTTACCTGCCCAGACATTCTGTAGTGAGTTTAGTTACCTGCCCAGACATTCTGTAGTGAGTTTAGTTACCTGCCCACACACAGTGAGTTCAGCTGCCTGTCCACACAATCAGTAGTGAGTTACCTGCCCACACAATCAGTAGTGAGTTACTTGCCCACACACTCAGAAATAAGTTGAGTTACCTACCCACATAATCAGTTGTAAGTTGAGTCACATGCCCACACAATCAGCAGTAAGTTGAGGTACATGCCCACGTGATCTTTTTAACAGACCTGAGTTGGTTTAAACCTTTTAATTCAAGGACTGAGCAAAACAAAAGACAGGGCTCAACATGCAATGTCTCGAAATTTTTTTTATAATTTTTTTTATAATTGACCAACAACCCTGAGCTTATATCATGGTCTTCACTTGATGGGTTTTTTTTGCGAAGCTCTTGAGGTCAAGTTCAGTGTTCTTGACTTGGGTTGGGGTCTTGGTTCAGTCGAGTGCAGGCTGTTTTGTTGGACTCGGAGGAGGGGTGAGTTCTGGAAAATAGAACTCAGTAAGGCACGGCCATCTGTTTTGTACGAGTTCCTTACACTGACGTTGTGTACGACATCCCCCCCCCCCAACCCCCCCCCCCCCCCCCCCCCCCCCCCAACTGAGTGAGTGTATATAATTCCGTCTGTTTCCCTGCTGCGGTTCTCATGTGATATCACAGTAAAACACTCAGTGACAGAGTTGTGGTTGCCAGGAAGTAACTGCTTTCTCTTAATGAATGATCATAATCATGATGAATATGTCTGGTGATTTTTTTTTTCCGATTATTATTGCAATTTTTATTCATTTATTTTGTTAGTTTTATTTTTTATTATTGTTATTTTATTTTTTTTAAGTTTTTTTTTTTTTTTTATGCGCGTGAATCATACATTTATTATTTCGTGAAACTAAGTAACTTTTGTGCTTGCAGGTCAATGACTGCTTTTAAAGGTGAAAAGAAATAAGAAGCACACACACACACACACACACACACACACACACACACACACACACACACACACACACACACACACACACACACACTTGTGGCACAGAAATCCCCGCAAATGCAGGAT
>NC_134879.1:13423749-13431249 GCF_041734735.1 Babylonia areolata
GGAAAGGTGTCCTGTCTTCACAGACTGGTGTGGAAAGGTGTCCTGTCTGTCTCCACAGACTGGTGTGGAAAGGTGTCCTGTCTGTCTCCACAGACTGGTGTGGAAAGGTGTCCCGTCTGTCTCCACAGACTGGTGTGGAAAGGTGTCCTGTCTATTTCCACAGACTGGTGTGGAAAGGTGTCCTGTCTGTCTCCACAGACTGGTGTGGAAAGGTGTCCTGTCTGTCTCCACTGGCTGGTGTGGAGAGGTGTCCTGTCTGTCTCCACAGACTGGTGTGGAAAGGTGTCCTGTCTGTCTCCACAGATTGGTGTGGAAAGGTGTCCTGTCTGTCTCCACAGGCTGGTGTGGAAAGGTGTCCTGTCTGTCTCCACAGGCTGGTGTGGAAAGGTGTCCTGTCTGTCTCCACAGACTGGTGTGGAAAGGTGTCCTGTCTGTCTCCACAGGCTGGTGTGGAAAGGTGTCCTGTCTGTCTCCACAGGCTGGTGTGGAAAGGTGTCCTGTCTGTCTCCACAGACTGGTGTGGAAAGGTGTCCTGTCTGTCTCCACAGACTGGTGTGGAAAGGTGTCCTGTCTGTCTCCACAGACTGGTGTGGAAAGGTGTCCTGTCTGTCTCCACAGACTGGTGTGGAAAGGTGTCCTGTCTGTCTCCACAGACTGGTGTGGAAAGGTGTCCTGCCTGTCTCCACAGATGGGTGTTGAAAGGTGTCCTGTCTGTCTCCACAGATTGGTGTGAAAAGGTGTCCTGTCTCCACAGACTGGTGTGGAAAGGTGTCTTGTCTGTCTCCACAGACTGGTGTGAAAAGGTGTCCTGTCTGTCTCCACAGACTGGTGTGGAAAGGTGTCCTGCCTGTCTCCACAGACTGGTGTGGAAAGGTGTCCTGTCTCCACAGACTGGTGTGGAATGGTGTCCTGTCTGTCTCCACAGACTGGTGTGGATAGGTGTCTTGTCTCGACAGACTGGGTTCATCAATAATGGGCGTCTCTGAACCGTATCATGATCAAATCAATGAATGATTTATTAATAAAGATCACTCGCGTATGTGAAGCTTTCTGACAGTAACTGAATAATCCCAGAGAGACCAGAAGAGCTAATGACATTTGTACATCGCGCGCAGTCCTGAGAGAGAGAGAGAGAGAGAGAGAGAGAGAGAGAGAGAGAGAGACAGAGACAGAGACAGAGAGACAGACAGAGACAGACACAGAGAGAGAGAGAACAGAATGTGGAAAAGATAGAGTACAAAATGTAAAATGGAGTGGGTGAGTGTCAGTGATTGGAGAAAGAAAATAACATAATATTAGAAGAGTGTGGTGCGTGAGAGGGGGGCGGGGGGGGGGGGGGGGGGGGTGACTGAGGAATTGGGATTAGGACAAAAAATTAATCAATAAGCAAAATATTGTATGCACTACTTCTGTAGATTTATTATTTGAAAAGAGGTTCATGTGGGGACCTACAATATACAACAAGGTGTAGGTAGGAACCCCGGTTGAAGTGTCCTGTAAATTCCTACGGATGGTCGCCGGTACAATGGTTTGCCCCAGAGACACAGCACGACGCATTAGATGAATATTCACACAGTAAGTTCCCACCGAAACTGATGGACTAACAACTAATGAATATTCACACAGTAAGTTCCCACCGAAACTGATGGACTAACAAACAGATGCATTACAATTTCCGGCGAAATAGGTTCCTGAATTTAGGAGGCTAGGACTTTACCGAGACCAGACGTCACTCGTGAAACAATAAGAATATAGATCCCCACTCAGAACAGAACAGACCTCAGGCCTACTGCAATGAAGCGATACGATCGATAGGATCCCACACAACACGGCAGGATCCGACGCGAAATGACGCGATACTAATACCACAGAACATGACCGTCAAAACTATTTCGTTTATTTATTTAAAACTGTTCATCTAAGATGATGATATTAGACTGAAAATAAATGATATTATTATTATTATCATTTGGATTATTAGCGTTTCTATCATAATGATGATTGTTATTATTAATTAGAAATCGACATTTCTGTATATTCGAATGAAAAGGGGGGAGGTTGAGGTGGAGGGGAGGAGGTGTGTGGGGGTGGGGGCAAGGGGGAGGGGACTAAGAAAGGAAGAGACAGACAGACAGACAGACAGACACAGAGAGAGAGAGAGAGAGAGAGAGAAAGTGAGTGAACGAACGAACGAACGAATCTTTTTAATGAGGGAAGTGGAATAAGCATGCATATGCTTTTTTACATCCAGCCCTCAGGGCAAGAAAAATGAAATCAAAATGTTCACAAGATAACAAAGGGTTATAGAAAAACATACATGAAATTCAAATACACTCAATTGCACAGTAGCATTTACAAGTACATAATCATGATACCTGCATTAATGACAACAATGTACATGAATATGGTAATGAGAGAGATAGAGTGAGTGAGTGAGTGAGAGAGAGAGAGAAACAGAGGATGAATGAATGAATGAAGGAAGGAAGGAATAAATGAATGATAAATGAATGAATGAATCTTATTTCCGATAGCACCAGAGCAAGCAAACAATTGCCCCCTCCAGCCCTCGAAAGGGAAAAACGTCCAAAGAAAAGGTATGAAGAAGACCACAAAAAATGAGCAAACGTTAACAAATTCATAGAAAACGAGAAAAGAAACAACACCATAATAAGCATCATATTTATAAGAAACAACACGTAATTTATAGCATCATATTTATAAGAAACAACACGTAATTTATAAAAATGCGCAGCGAGGGAGAGAGAGAGAGAGAGAGAGAGAGAGAGAGAGAGATGGAAAAAAAGCGACAGGAGATGAGATAGTATTTATAGAGAGGGTGAGATAAAGAGACAGAGTGAGACATGTGACGAAATAAAGTAATATCATATGACATAACATAATATGGTATACTAAACAGAATTTGCAAAATTTTCCATCAGGTATTCATGATACCTTTTCTTAAACACAGTGATACTTGTATGAACATTAAAACTAGTTAAAATGTTGTTCCAGAGGCAACCGCCAGAGTAAGTGAGACTCGATTTGAATAAATCAATTCTTGGCAGTGGTACCATGATCTTGTTGTTGTTACGTATAGTAGTTGTAAGGAATCGCTGTTTCAGATATGGAGGAGCAAAACCAGACATGATCTTAAACATGAAAAGCGCCTTATTATGAATGAGTTTCCATCTAAATGGCAGAATATCTAAATCTTTGTAATCAGAGACAGTTAATGACGAAGATTTCAGATGTATCAGCTTTAAGGCTCTTCTATGTAGACTCATGAGTTGTTTTAAAACATTTTCACTGGCAGAATCCCATATTGTTGAGGCATAATTTATATGTGGTTCGATATGAGCATGGAAAAATAATTTACGGCAATGCTTGTTCAAGAAATGCTTGATTCTAGAAAGTTGATGAATCTTTTTGGATAAAGTTTTGCAAGTCATCATAACATGTTGAGACCATGACAAGTTATTGTCAATAATAAGACCAAGTACTTTGTGATGACTGACTTCCTCAATCATTACGCCATTGATATACAATGGAGAACGAGTGGGCAGTAGGTTTTGGCGCTTTTGCCTTGTGGTAATGACAATGTATTTCGTCTTTTGTGGGTGTAAGCACATATGATTAAGTTCAGACCATGTTACTATATCATGAATACTTTGTTGCAATGATGATGATACCCTTTCTATTCTATGATGCTTAGTGTGTATCGTTGTGTCATCTGCAAATAACTCACAAGGTGGTTCAATAAAGAGAGGTAAATCGTTAATGTAAATTGAAAATAAAATAGGTCCTAGAACAGAACCTTGGGGAACACCGTAACTTATGGGTAAAAGCTGAGATTTGACTCTATCAATTGAAACCATTTACTTTCTGTCGGACAAAAATGAAGACATTAGCTTTAAAGTATTGTGAGATAACCCATATGCTTTTAGTTTTCTGATAAGAAGAGTGTGATCAATAACATCAAATGCCTTTGCAAAATCTACAAAAAGAACACCTGTTATTTCGTTGTTGTTAATATTAGTAAGCCACTGATCAACGAGGTTAGTTAGGGCTGTATGACAGGAGTGGTTAGGCCTAAATCCTGACTGATTTGGGTGAAACAGACCAAATTCATTGAAATGGTAGAGTATATGTTTCGAGAGAGAGAGAGAGAGAGAGAGAGAGAGAGAGAGAGAGAGAGAGAGAGAACAGAATGTGGAAAAGATAGAGTACAAAATCTAAAATGAAGAGGGTGAGTGCCAGTGATTGGAGAAAAAACAACAACAACATAATATTGGAAGGGTGTTTGTGAGAGGCGGGACGGGGGAAGCGGGATTAGGTCAACAGTGGAATGTTCAGGGGTCAGTGTTTAAACGCGCCTTCCATGGCATGATATATATAGATTGGGAGTGCTACTTCGCGATTCGTGAAGGCGAGTGCATATATATATATATATATATATATATATATATATATACACGAGGGTCATTCAATAAATAAGGTGAATTTTTCGGTATAAGGACTTCTAATACAGATAGAAGCTTATATATATATATATATATATATATATATATATATATATATATATATATATACACGAGGGTCATTCAATAAATAAGGTGAATTTTTCGGTATAAGGACTTCTAATACAGATAGAAGCTTACTTTTTTTTCTTTTTTTTGTTTTACTTCTTTTTCACATGGATTTAATTTGTTTTGCAGATTAAAAAAAAAACTTTGAGAGTTTTGGCGATTAACAAAGATGGCCGACCAAGAAGCATGCTCCAGGATTGAACAGCGGTCAGTTATCAAGTTTGGTTGCTGAAGGGTGCAGACCAGTTGAAATTCATAGGAGAATGTCAACTGTGTATGGTGCCACATGTTTCAGCCGAAAAAAATGTCTACAAGTGGGCTAAATTGTTTAAAGAAGGACGGAGCAGTGTTGAGGATGAAGACAGGCCTGGAAGGCCTACAGAAGTGAGGTCTCCTGAGGTGATCGAATCAATCAATGACCATCAACGAGCTGGGCTGGGAACTGCTCCCTCATCCCCCTCACAGCCCAGACCTTGCCCCTTCAGACTTTCACCTGTTTGGTCCCTTGAAAGCGTTCACGAGAGGCACGAAGTTTTGAAAGTGACGATGAAGTCAAAAGTGTTGTGAGCGACTGGCTGAGACATCAGTCCAAAGATTTTTACGCTGAGGGAATACGGAAGCTTGTGCACAGATGGGAAAAGTGTGTGACAGTGCTGGGAGACTACGTTGAAAAAAAAAGAAAAAAGAAGTAAGCTTCTATCTGTATTAGAAGTCCTTATACCGAAAAATTCATCTTATTTATTGAATGACCCTCGTATATATATATATATATATATATATATATATATATATATATATATATATATATATATATATATATATATATATATATAGTGTTCGTTTGAGTGAGCGGGCCGGTGTGTGTCGAATGAATTAAACGTGCTTATAGCACCTATAACGACCCGAACAAAATGGGAAGGGAAACAGGGGGGGTTCAAAACGTAATCCTCATAAAAGCAAAACAATGTCACCATTCTAGTCTGATCTCGGGAGTTAATCACGTCATTTTGTGAGGACTAATCACGTCATTTACCGGCAACTTTGACGTCACTCACCCATGACGTAAATGAATCCATCCAGCGCCTCCACAGCAAAGCGGCACCTGGCGAGTTTGAGTGGCTTGGCTTCCGACCATTGGTTGAGTCGGGGGTCGAATTTCCAGACGCCCGCCATGAAGTTGCCATGGTTCCAGTCCTTTCCACCAATCAGGTACAAGCAGTTGCTGAGCACTACAGGCCGGTAGCCAACGAGGTCTTTGATCTTGGCAAGAACAATCATCGCTTTAGATTATTGCCTTCGTGTGCGTGCGTGTGTTGTGTGTGTGTGTGTGTGTGTGTGTGTGAGAGAGAGAGAGAGAGAGAGAGAGAAAGAGGGGGGTGGAGGGGCGTGGGGGATCAAGGGGGGGGGTGGGAAGTGGTGTTGTGCTGTGTACACAAATATGCATCATATCAAAAAATCGTATGAAAAATGTATGCACACAAAGAAAAGACAGAGAGGGAGGCGGGTGGGAGTGGGGGGGGGGGGGGGGGGGGGGCAGAAGGAAGAACGCACGAAAAGAAAGTGAAAGGCAACAAGAAAACACGTGCAGATCTGAATGCATTCTTTATAAATCGTGCCAACGGCCATACCACGTTGAAAACACCGGTTCTCGTCCGATCACCGAAGTTAAGCAACGTCGGGCCCGGTTAGTACTTGGATGGGGTGACCCCCGCCTGGGAACACCGGGTGCTGTTGGGCAACCTTTTCTCAAGGCCTGACTAAGCGCGTTGGGCTACGCCGCTGGTCAGGCATCTGCTTGGCAGATGTGGTGTAGCGTATATGGATTTGTCCGAACGCAGTGACGCCTCCTTGAGCTACTGAAACTGAAACTATATAATCATGATAACAGTAATAATGGTGAAGAACACTGAGAGACGTGGGAAGATAATAGGTATATAAAATATCTCCCTACCTCTTCATCCCGCCCGCCCCCCCCCCCCTCTCTCTCTCTCTCTCACAGACATATAGACTGGCAAGATATATCACACACATACTCACACGTAATCTCTTTTTCTCTCACATACTTACATTGATGCTCAGTCACACAGGTACATAACATAATTAAAAAAACACAAAAACAAACTACTACTACTAATGATAATAATAATAAGAAGAAGAAGACATACATACATACATACATAGTGGAGTGATGGCCTAGAGGTAACGCGTCCGCCTAGAAAGCGAGAGAATCTGAGCGCTCTGGTTCCAATCACGGCTCAGCCGCCGATATTTTCTCCCCCTCCACTAGACCTTGAGTGGTGGTCCGGACGCTAGTCATTCGGATGAGACGATAAACCGATGCCCCGTGTGCAGCATGCACTTAACGCACGTAAAAGAACCCACGGCAACAAAAGGGTTGTTCCTCCCCTGGGGAGAGCAGCCCGAATTTCACACAGAGAAATCTGTTGTGATATACAGAAATACAAATACAATTACAATACATACATGACAAGCAAAAACAACAATGCTGTCAAAGGAAAAGAGAAGGAAACACCACCACACCGTCCCTCACACAGCCCCTCTACCTACCTTCTTAAAGTTGATGTTCATTTTGGGGAAGTCTTTAGACACCCTCCACCCCCTACCTCCCTACACAACCCATACCTTCCTTGTTAGATTTGATGGCGTTCATTCTGGGGAACAGTCTGGGGCCATACCTACCTTGGTGGGTGAATGGTGGTGAATTCTCTTTAATGCCCTTTTCACAAATACTCTTGATTGTATACAATTTGTTACAGTATCTTTTTTTTTTTTTTTTTTTTTTGTTAGAGTTATCGCTTAGGAGAATGCCTACCTTGTTGAAACTGATGGTGTTTATTTTGTGGAACTGTCTGGAGCCGTACCTTGTTAAAGGTTATAGCGTTCACTTTTGGGA